>NC_034592.1:77289305-77291182 GCF_900095145.1 Mus pahari
CTGTGCTGGCCTCTTTTTCCTCTCTCTCTCTCTCTCTCTCTCTCTCTCTCTCTCTCTCTCTCTCTCTGTGTGTGTGTGTGTGTGCGTGTGTGTGTGAGGGTCTGGTACCCTGTACAGTGCTTGTGTCTCCGTATGTACCCTGTGCTGGCCTAGAACACTGGGTCCTCCTGCCTTGGCTCCCTGAGCTTTGGGGTCATCACAGTGTTGCACCATGGCCAGCTCCTGACTCCTAATTTTCTCTGTCAATTTTATGCCCTTACATTCTTCTAGCCAATTTGTCACTGTTGTGAAACACAGGTCATAAACATCTAGCTTAGCATGGCCTTTTCCCTCCCATGCTGGCCACCGAATGGTCTTTCTGCTCTGCCCTTCCTCTGCACACTGACTCCTAGGTACTAGGCGTTTAGGTGGAAAGACAGCTTCAAGAAGCCCACTGGAAGCTGGAGTGCACTGAACCCTTCAAGCACTGGGTAGCTGCCAGACTGTATCCTTCTCTGAAAGTCCCCTTTGTCTATGAGGCTCATCTTGATGGTCAGCCTGGGCTGTACTCTGAGGGTAGAGACCACATCTTTTTTGTGTCTGGGTCCCTAGAACTTAGCACAATGTCCCCATAAAGTACCTTTTCACAAACATCTCAGGATAGAGTTCACCCAGCTCAGCCAGAGAGCTCTTGGCTGTCATACTGATTTTAAAAACTCTTTTTCAAAATGTTCTAAAGCCTTAAATTTTTTTTTCTTTTGCCTCACTAGACAGACAGGGGTTGTTTTGCAGGTAAGAATCATGTGCACTGAGGAGTTTCTTTTAATCTTCCAAAGATAAGTCTTGCCCTACACAAGCTCCAAGACCCTTTAGTATCTCAAGCCCCCAGTGGTTTTGCCCACACTTCTTCTGACGCATGGGAGCTCTGTCCACATAATCTTGTGGAACGGCCTAAAATCTGTTGCTAACTGAAAAATCATAAGGACCCATGGCTCTGTGTACTGCCCCCGACCTCTCCTTGAGGCTTCTGTTTCTAGAATCCTGTGGATTTTCACTCTTCTCCACTGGCCTAGGTGGAGCTTTGGCCACAGTCTGTGTTTGACATCTCTGCTGGTTCAGTGAACAGACGCAAGCATGAGTGGCCCCCGAGACTCTGGGCCCAGGCTTCCAGCATGCTCTGGTCAGGCCCCTCGGTCACATACTCAAAAGCTGGGCCTAATGTCCCTCAGCTGCCCTTATGGTATGACCCTTAGCAGCTCGAGCTCATTTAAAGCCAACAGGCAGCTCTGAGACGCACTTGGACTGCAAGAAAATCACTGAGTGCAGAAGGAGCAAAATTGAAAAGAGACTGAGGCACAGCCTATGGGAATTGCTGCTATTTTAAACTGTTTGACTTTGGGGCTGGAGTCATGCACCCCTTGAATGCTTGGAGTACTGCATAGAGAAGACAGAGAGCAATGTGTACACAAGGCCCCTGCCCTCAATAAGCTTATAATTTATGCCATGTGCTTTATTTAGCTCAGTCTCCCACAGGGTCTTTCTCTTCTCCGCATCACTCTTACTTTTATTTAATTGCACAATAGAGGCTGAACCTTTATGGAACACTGAAAATAATGTAAGAAACTTGGAGTTAAGGTCCCAGTGGGCTTGTAAGACAAGCTTGATTAGGTTTTTGTTGTTTTGTTTTGTTTTGTTTTGTTTTTTCCCGATTATCTGTTGCTTTTTGTTGTTTGTTCTTTGTTTAGTCTCAAGGTTCAGTTTATTCCAGAGAAGGAGCCACCTGAGTCTTTCAAATCCCCTCCAAAGCACAAAGGCTCCTTACCCTATGACAGGGTCGGGCTACGGCTCAGTACACACCACCTTACCCTATGACAGGGTCGGGCTACGGCTCAGTACAC
>NC_034592.1:77292507-77297414 GCF_900095145.1 Mus pahari
AGGGTCGGGCTACGGCTCAGTACACCACCACCTTACCCTATGATAGGGTCGGGCTATGGCTCAGTACACCACCACCTTACCCTATGATAGGGTCGGGCTATGGCTCAGTACACCACCACCTTACCCTATGATAGGGTCGGGCTACAGCTCAGTACACCACCACCTTACCCTATGATAGGGTCCGGCTATGGCTCAGTACACCACCACCTTACCCTATGATAGGGTCCGGCTATGGCTCAGTACACCACCACCTTACCCTATGATAGGGTCGGGCTACGGCTCAGTAAACCTTAGTTAGGGCTACTATTGCTGTGATGACACACCACCACCAAAAGCAAGTTGGTGAGGAAAGGGTTGATTTGGCTTACACTTCCACATCACAGTCCATCACTGAAGGAAGCCAAGACAGGAACTCAATCAGGGCAGGAAACTGGAGGCAGGAGCCAGTGCACAGGCCAGGCTTCTTAATGGCTTTCTTTCTTTCTTTCTTTCTTTCTTTCTTTCTTTCTTTCTTTCTTTCTTTCTTTTTTAAGATTTATTTATTATTATATGTAAGTACACTGTAGCTGTCGTCAGACACACCAAAAGAGGGCGTCAGATCTCATTACGGATGGTTGTGAGCCACCATGTGATTGCTGGGATTTGAACTCATGGCCTTCAGAAGAGCAGTCAGTGCTCTTAACCGCTAAGCCACCTCTCCAGCCCAATGGCTTGCTTTCTTACAGAACTCAGGACCACCAGCCAGGGATGGTTCCACATATAATAGAATGGGCCCTCTACCACCAACCTCTAATTAAGAAATACCCTGGGCTGCAAAGATGGCTCAGCGGTTAAAAGCTCTGACTGCTCTTCCGAAGGTCCTGAGTTCAAATCCCAGCAACCATAGGGTGGCTCACAACCATCTGTAATGCCCTCTTATGGATATGATGCCCTCTTATGGAGTGTCTGAAGGCAGCTACAGTGTACTTACATATAATAAATAAATAAATCTTAAAAAGAAAGAGAGAAAGAAAGAAAGAAAGAAAGAAAGAAAGAAAGAAAGAAAGAAAGAAAGAAAGAAAGAAAGACCTTACACGCTTGCCTACAGCCCTATCTTCTGGAGGCTTTTTCTCAATTGGGGTTCCCACCTCTCACATCACTCCAGCCTGTGTCAAGATGACATAAAACTAGCCAATACAAGTGCATTTTGGAAAAGATCATAGCTGGAAGATACAATGAGTGGCCCTGCCTCTTATCACAGCATACTCAGAGTCTTGGTTGACCATCTTCCTGTTCCCGGGGTGACCATGCCACCCTGGCAAATGTCCTGAGAGAGAATCTGGAGATCACCACTAGCCTGGAACAAGCATAGGATTGGGTAGATGGCTCGGTTGATAAAGTGCTTGCTGCTCCAACATGAGAGCCTGAGTTTCATCCCCAGAACCTTTGTAACTAGTCAGGCATGAAGGCACACATTTGTAATCCTAACTCTGCAAAGCAGAGATGCACAGTGCCCTGGGCTCACTGCCCAGGCAGCCTAGCCTAATCCGTGAATGGCAAGCCAATGAGAGACTCTGTTTCAAGGAACAAGGTAGACAGCTTCTGAGGAATTATACCCAAGGTTGACCTTTGGCTTCTGTGTGCACATGTACACATATGCATTCACCCCTACATGTACACACACTATGCACACATATGTACTCCCTCTACATGCATACACACCACACATCAAGATGGATGGCACCTCAAGAATGACACCCAATGTTGACCTCTGGCCTTCAATGATATACACATGTATTTGCACACACATCCACATCCACATACAAATACAGATACATACATATGCACAAATTCAACATATGAGTATATTCTGTATAATTTCCATTGTTTTCCCTTGATTTGTGTGTGTGTGTGTGTGAGGGGGTACAACAAGATGTCATTCTGCCCTGGCTGTCCTAGAACTTACAATGTAGTCCAGGCTGGCCGTGAACTTGTGGCAATCCTCAGAAGTTCCTGGGTTACAGGCATCAACTACCACCTCAAACACATTATTCTAAAATAGAAAAATCCTATATTGATCCATCTAAGTCAGGGGCTGTTTGTTTTGGACATTTCCTAAACTTGTATATGAATCTTGGCTCCAGTTCCATTTGGCTCTTTTCCCTCCACGAAGAATGTCAGGATAGGAATCAGCTCTTGGAGGAGGTGAAAGGAGGCCAAGAGGGAGAGGAGAGGGGGGAGGAAGAGGAGGAAGAAGACGAGGAAGGAGGAAGAGGAAGGAGAAGAAGAGAGGAAAGGGCAGAGGAAAGAACTGGAAAGTGGCAAGTAGCTCAGCTGATGAAAGGCACTTGCTCTTAAGCCCAGGGAACTGTAATACCCTCAGGCCCGATGGTGGAAGGAGAGAACCAACCCCAGAAGTTGTCCTCTGGACCCACACATGTGATGTGGTACATATTCCTGCACACACAAATAAGCAGACGTGAGTTTAAGAAAAAAAAAATTGTTTTGAGACAGGGTTTTTCTGTGTAGCCCTGGCTGTCCTGGAACTCACTTTGTAGACCAGGCTGGCCTCGAACTCAGAAATCTGCCTGCCTCTGCCTCCCAAGCGCTGGGATGAAAGGCAGCGTGCACCACCACCACCCAGCCAGAGTTTAAATATTTTTAACAACAGCAACAATAAAACTGTTCCTTCACAGATTAGGCAGGAAGATCAGACTTTTTTTTTTTTTAAAGATTTATTTATTATATGTAAGTTCACTGTAGCTGACTTCAGACACTCCAGAAGAGGGCATCAGATCTTGTTATGGATGGTTGTGAGCCACCATATGGTTGCTGGGATTTGAACTCGGGACCTTTGGAAGAGCAGTCAGTGCTCTTCCCTGCTGAGCCATCTCACCAGCCCAAGATCAGACTTTTAAGGACATCCTGAGCCCCATAGCAAGTTCCTATCTCAAACAAAAGAAAATCAAACAAACAAAAAAACATCACTGGAATGATTTCACCACAAATGACTCCAGTGGTGAAAGGGGCCCGGCCTGTCCCCTGACCGCAGCCTGGAGTGGAGAGGTTGTGGAGCCTGCAGCTAATCCTCCTACAGCCGGTTGCGGGTAAAGAAGCCAGGAGATCTCTCCCAGGTCTCCCTGGGACAGGTATCTAGGGGCCACAGCTTCTGCCTTGGGGCTGTTTTCTTGGGATAATTAGGGCTCCTCTGCCACAGCCCCAAGTCAAACACAGCGGGTTTATGTTATGACACTTTGCAATGTTTGTTGACACTGTTTCCCTCCTTGAGTTGCCATCCTGTCTTCAGGGGGAGGGGGAGAGGGGAGAGGGGCGGGGACGGGGATCAGGCGGGGAGTGAGGTGTGGAAGCTGAGGGGAGAACAGAAGTCAGTCTCAAGTTCCCACTGGGACCAGAGCAGGGCGCTCTGCCCACCAGGCCCTCCGTGTAAGATTCTGTATGTGGGGTAGGGGGTGTCCTTGTTTTAACTCCCCTCCCCACCTCTTCAGGGTCCCTCCCCTTTCCCTCGGGAGGTGGGGTTTTCACAGTGGATTTCTGGTCCCTGACTTTCAGCACTCTCTTAATTCCGGCCATTGTTTCACTTTAAAATGCACATTAAATAGCTCATCGTTCTCGCTGATTCTTTTCACCTTGCTGTGTTTATAAATGGAGTGATCGCCCTTGATTTATGAGCTAGCTGAACTGTGCGTAATTATTTCTTCATCTTTACTCGTGGATTCTTCCATTCCTTAATCACTCCTGTTTTCCCCTAAGCTGCCACTTTCTCTATATTTGTCTGGTAATGAGGCAGCCACGGGGCTATCTGGGTCTTGTGTCAGGGACTCTGTCTGAGGAGGGCTGCGAATGGGCTCAGGACCAGCCCAGCCCCTTTGTGGTTCCTGTTTTTGTTCTGTTTTGATCTGTTCCCCACGCCCTTCACTTTAACACTTTCATAATTTTATCCATTGTGTTGGGTAAGTTTCTTCATCCTTGTGTCTCTCATGTGTTTGTGGAAGGAAGGATCGTTTTTTTGATCTGCGAGTGTGTTCATTCACGGGAACTTCTCAATCCATCTTGACACCTACTTCCAGATAGATGCTCTTCTGAATCACCTGCTGTATGGAGGAATTTAAGGATAGGGATTGGCATTGAGGTTTGTGACCTGGAATGTAGTGTAGACAGAGTGCTTGCTTAGCATGTGGGAGTCCTGGATTTGGTCCCCAGCACCACAACAAGCGTCCAGCATCCTCCACACCAGAGTGAACTTTTTACATGGATTCTGGGGGTCTGAATTCAGGTTCTCAGGTTGTCAGCATGTTACCCACGGAGCCAGCTCCCCAGTCTCCCCAGCTTCATAGCTCTTCTTATTAGGTCTAAGTAGAACAGTGGTTCACAGCCTACTGGTGGGAAACTCAAGACAGGCTTTCAGACATCTCAGCTGTGGACATCTGGCTTGGGGCAGGAGTAGTAACATAAGCAAGATGTCTGAAGAGCTGCTGAGATGGGTTGATGGGGCTGGAGACCTGGGGGACATTACATGTGAGGTAAGAGCTGGCAGTATGGCACAGTGTGTAAAGGTGCTTGCTACCAAACGTGACAACCCTTGATCCACAGGAACCCTTGATCCACAGTGTAAGAGAGCCAACTGCTTTAAAAAGCTGTCTTCTGAGCCAGGCAGTGGTGGGCCACACCTTTAAATCTCAGCATTCAGAAAGCAGAGGCAGGCACATCTCTGTGAATACAAGGCCAGCTTTGGAAAAAAAGAAAAGAAGAGGTTGTCTTCTGACTTCTATAAGCATGGAACACACACACACACACACACACACACACACACCACACACGCACGCACAGGAGAGAGAGAGAGCGAGAGCGAGAGCGAGAGCGAGAGCGAGAGAGAGAGAGAGAGAGAGAGAGAGAGAGAGAGAGAGAGA
>NC_034592.1:77298234-77304768 GCF_900095145.1 Mus pahari
CAGGTGGATTTCTGAGTTCGAGGCCAGCCTGGTCTACAGAGTGAGTTCCAGGACAGCCAGGGCTACATAGAGAAACCCTGTCTTGAAAAACCAAAAACCAAAAGACCCTGTCTCAAAACAAGGAAACAAACAAAGCAAACAAACAACAGACAAATAAATAAACGGGGTGGGCGTGGCTACGGAGAAGTGGGCGTGGCTACGGAGAAGTGGGCGTGGCTACGGAGAAGTAAGGGATGGCTGACCTCTGGATTCCACACCGCCATTGCATACCCATGTGGGCACACGCGCACACTCAAAAATAAACGATTTACAAAACTGTGATTTACATTTGCTAAAATACACCTATTTGAACAACAAGCTTCAAAAAAAGAAGGAAAGAAACAGTGCAATTCATCCACATCTGGTGGTACACACTGTGATCTCAGCCTTGGGGAATCTGAGGCAGGAGGATTAGGAGTTTAAGGTCAGCCTGGGCTATGTGATAAGCTCCTTTCTCCTGTTTGTTTTTAAAGTCCTTTAGCTCAACCAGAAACATATTCAAGACACCAAACATTTCCATCACCACAGTGTGGTCCAGCTCCCCCATTAAACTCACCAAGCCCACCCTCTGGGCCACCTCAGGCAGCTACAGACCGGTCTCACCAGTTCCACACAATGCTGCTGTTTCCAAGTGCTCCCTTTTCTTAGCATGGTATCTTTGAGATTCTTTGAGGATGTGGCCTGTCTCGAGAGCTCCACCTTAGGCTGCTGAGCAGTCTTTTGTTGTGCAGATCCACCACAAATTTGTTCATCCATTTGCCTACTGGTGAATATTTGGGTGGACCCAGTTTGGGGTTGTTGAAAATAATGCTACTTGGGGAAGTGTGCTAATGTTTTGTGGGCTTAATTTTCTTTGTCCTAAGTGCCTGGGCCTGGAAGTGGCAGTCACATGGAAATGGAGATAGCTTTAGAAACCAGGAAACTGTTAAGTGGTTCTACTATCCTGGCAAGTGTTCACTGCGGTCAGCTGGGACGCGTTTACAGCCAGGCTTGCAGTGTCCCATGGAATATGCAGACACATTTACAGAGAGTTTTATTACCCAACTCCACTCAGTCCACTGTGCCAGCTTAAGGCCAGTGGGCCTACTGGAGAGAGTGGTTCTGTCTAAATCCATTCATTAGCCTTGCTAGGTTCCAGGTTCTTCCCTTTCTTTTTTCTTTCTTTCTTATTTTTTAGATTTATTTTATTTTATGTACGCATCATTGCTGTCTTCAGACACACCAGAAGAGGGCATCAGACACCATTGCAGATAGTTGTGAGTCAACACGTGGTTTCTGGGAATTGAACTCAGGACAAGTCAGTGCTCTTAACCACTGAGCCATCTTTCCATCCCCGGTTTTGCCCTTTCATAATTCCTACAGCAGGTGAATATGTCTATTGATGCATTCCCAAACATAGATGTCATTGCAGCTATATTTAGAAATAGTAGGAAAGGCTGGGAGAGGCAGAGGCAGGCAGATTTCTGTGAGTTCAAGGCCAGCCTTGTCTACATAGTAAGTTCCAGGCCAGCCAGAGCTGTATTGTGATACCTTGTCTCAACACAAAACCAAAAACACCTAGTGTGTGTGTGTGTGTGTGTGTGTGTGTGTAAATAATTTACATTATCAGAACTGAATAGAGTTGTGATTCTAGGATAAGAGTTGTAGAGATTTGGGTGACCTTGTAGCATCTTGTAATGTCCGCAAGTAAAAGAGAAACACTCAAGCAGGCTCCCACCTCCTTGGAGTATGTTGAAGGCATTCAGGACCCAAAGGCTAGCACTCCAAAGGCTACAGTGGGCAGCTGGAGCAGCAAGATAAAGCAGGATTGCACGGTATGGAATTAATGATTGAATGAATAAATATGAGCCAGGGAGCAGAGGCAAATCTCCCACTGAGGAGGATTTTAAATAATTGCTGCAGATATTCCACCTCAAGAGGGACAGTTAAGTCCCTACTCCAGGGAGGGCTGACCTCAATGACTTCCTTGAGGAGCAAGCAGCAAGGACCCCTCAGAGAAAGACAAGGAGCACAGCCCAAGATCAAGGTTAGCACCGATGACAGATACTGATAGACCATGCCCTTGAAAGGGCATGAGGACAATGACAGTTACCTCTGCTATCTACCCTCCCCCCCATCCAATATACTGCCCTGGTAGAGTCATGAGAAAAATCCCAATTGAGGAGCATGTGACAAAATGCCCAACTGGTACTCTCAAAACTATAAGGATTCTGAACTGGAGAAATTTTTTCAGTGAGTAAGAGAACTTACTTCCCATAGGACCCAGGTTCGGTTCCAAGCACTGACACAGGGGGCTCACAGCCATCCATAACTCCAGCTCCAGGGATCTGACACCCCCTCCTGATCTCTTCAGGCACCGTGCTTACACAAGTCTACATACATGCACACCAGCAAAACTCACATGCATTACATAAATATATAAATCTTAAAAAAAAAAAAAAAAAAAAAACAACTGCCAAGATTCCACTAATTGAACTCTGGGTTATTAACAAAATTCAGGAGAAGACATGCGGTGCCTGGAGGAGGGGTTGGGTGCTCCTGGAATGGGGAGGTGGGATGCCTATGATCAAGTGCATTGTTTATATGCATTGAGCAGCCAAAGAGTAAGTAAATGGTGTTCTATTTTAAAACATAACTGAACTCCTGGGCAGTGGCGCACGCCTTTAGTCCTAGCACTTGGGAAGCAGAAGCAGGTTGATCTCTGAGTTCGAGGCCAGCCTGGTCTACAGAGTGAGTTCCAGGACAGCCAGGGCTGCACAGAGGAACCCTGTCATGGAAAACAAAAACAACCCCCCTCAAAAACAAAACAAAAGCACAAACAAACAAAAACTATCAAGATCATCAAAACCAGGGAAGTTTGAGCAAATGTCCCAACCAAGAGATTCCTAGACATCATGGCTAAATCCAATATAGTGTCCTGGAAAGGCAGCATTAAGCGGAGACTAGAGACATTTGAATAGATGAACTTTGCTTAAGTGAATAATGTGCCAATGGCTCGGGCCTTAAGTGCTTAAGGCCATGGCTTAACCCTTTCTCAGCCCTGCAAAATAAGTGATGATGATGATGATGATGATGATGGAGAGAATCAGGCCAAGTTCACTAACTGGAGAGAATGAGCCCTGCCATGTCCTTCACAGCTCTAGGAACAAACAAGGGGGCAGGGAAAGAAAGGTCTAGCTCTCCTCTCTGATGGAGGGGCTGAAGTACCCTGGAGGGTCAGCATGTTTACTGTATACGGTTGAACAGGAAGGTGGGGTTATTATATACAGTTGAACAGAGAGGCAGAGCTATTACCACACAGAGATGACAAGGTGGCGGGTTACTATAGACAGCTGAAGAAGGAGGCAGGGCTTATGGCACACATCACAGCTGACCAAGGCTTAGGTGCCCGGATAGGAGTAGGCTCTGCGGGGAGCAGTCTTCAGGCTGCAAGCATGGGGCAGGGGTAGAGAAAGCTATGGTGGCATTTTCTGTACACACTATCAGACTCTAATTTGTACCTGAGGATGGCATTGTCCTTCACATGGCTGACTCATATGAACACTCATAGCATCCACTTAGGACATCATTCCCTCACTAAAAAACCCCTCCTAGGCAAAGCGCTAGTTCCAGGAGGTGGCTTATGAGAGCTCTCTATGTTGTGTTCACAACTTCTCGGTACACATAAAACTGTTCAGAAGTTAAAATGCTATTCAATTTCCTCTTCCTTCCAATAGTAGTCTGTCTAAATAAATTACAGTAGCTTCACTGGAATATACCACAGCCTTTGAAGTACATGTGATAAATGTTTATGTGTGGTATAGAAAGATATCCTCAAAATATTGTTCAAGTTTTTAAAAGTCAGTAATAAAATAGTTTCCATTTAGCAAGTAAATGCACATGAGGAAAAAGAATACAAGGCTATTAAACATGCTCAAAGAGACTTTCTGTAGGCAGGATAACCTCATGTGGGGTGTGTGTGTGTGTGTGTGTGTGTGTGTGTGTGTGTGTGTGTAGGCCAAAGATCAACCTCAGATGTTCATCCTCCTTGCTTATTGAAATAGGATCTCTCCCTTGTTCTCTCTTAGTGCTTCCTGAGTGTCTTAGTTAGGGTTTTACAGCAGTGAACAGACACCATGACCAAGGCAACTCTTAGAAGAACAACATTTGATTAGAGCTGGCTTACAGGTTCAAAGGTTCAATCCATTATCATATTGGCAGAAAGCATGTCAGCATCCAGGCACTGTGGTGCTGGAGGAACTGAGAGGTCTACATCTTCATCTTCAGGCCTGTAAGAGAAGACTCACTTCCAGGCAGCTAGGTCTAGGGTATTAAAGACCACACCCACAGTGACACACCTACTCCAACAAGGCCACACCTCCTAATAGTGCTACTCCCATCACATTGAGTATGCTAGGTTGGCCCAAGGACACCCCTGTCTCCATCCCCCCAGACAGAGATTCCCAGTGTGTGCCTTCATATCTAGCTTTTTATGTGGGCTCCCAGCATCAAACACAGGTCCCCCTTATTTACATTGCAAGAACCCTACCAAGTGACCTATCTTCCTAGTCCCCAGGGGAATTTTTAAAAGGGTATCTATGTGTGCACATGAATGCAGGTGCCCATAGGCCAGAAGAGGGCAGAGGCAGAGTCCCAGGTGATTGTCAGTCACCCAACGTGAATGCTGGGAACTGAACTTGGGTCCTCTGGAAAAGTAGCAGGTGTTCTTAACCATTGCGACATCTCTCCAGCCCAGAGAATTCCTAATTATTAATTTCTTCAATCTGCTGGTCTTTTTTTTTTTTTCTTAGTAGAATACGGATGGTGTGGTATACAATTCTAAAGTGATGGGGTGGGTGGATCATGGTGCATCACAGCAAGGGCTCAGAGTGACTCAGTTCTGTCTCTAGCCCTATGTTTGACCCATTTTTTAAAAAAGGTTTTGTGGGGTTGGAGAAACAGCTTAGATGATTATAATCATTTACTGATTGATTTAATGATTATAATCATTTACTGCTACTCTTGCAGCAGACTTGGGTTCAATTCCCGGCATCCACATGGTAGCTCACAACCGTATGTATCTTCCGTTCCATGAGATTAGACACTCTTCTTCTCTCTTTGGAAACAGGTATACTCACAGTACACATACTTTCCTGCAAGCAAAACACTCCTACACATAAAATAAAATAAAATAAAATAAAATAAAATAAAATAAAATAAAATAAAATAAAATAAAAATAGGGGCTGGAGACATAGCTCAGTGGTTAAGAACACAGGCAGCTCTTCTAGAGAACCAAGGTTCAAATTCCCTGTACCAACATGGTAGCTCACAATTGTCTATAACTCCAGTTCCAAGGAACCTGACACCCCCTACACAGACATACATGCAGGCAAAACACTGATGCAGATGAAATAAAATTAAAATTTAAAAAGAGAAAACATTTTTTAAAAATAAATTAAAAATAAGGTTTGTGTTTAATGTCAGTAGGGTTCAAAAACATTGAGGTTGTAAAGGCTGTTAGTGAATCTGAAATGTGGAGAGTCTCTAGCATGTGTGTGGGTGAGAGAGAGAAAGAGAGAAGGGGGAGGGGGGAGAGAGGTGAGAGAGCACATATTTACTGATTAGTGGTGGCCGGTTAGCCAGGTTGTCTCAGTGTCAGACCTGAGATGGCTATGGGACAGTTTGATGATGGGAGATCAGAGGCAGGGGGACTGTGGCATTACCATGTCTAACAGAGCTATTTTTATTTGTTAAGTTGGAATATTCATCGGGGCTGTGAAGGTTAAGTGAGAAGATACCACGAGCATCACAACATTGAATGGCCCTGGTTTCCCAGCATGAAGGATGAGGGGGTCATAAAGAGCACCTTGAAGTCTGGCACCGTGGGAGACCAGCAGAAGTCATTAGTGAAGATGCAGCCTTAGCTACAGTAGAAGTACCAGGATTTGAAAGGATCCTGCAGAGACTCTGGGGTATGGCATTATAAAGCAAGGGAGTCCCCAAAGAGAGTCTGGGAGAACCTATTGCTGGTGTTGCAGTCTCAGATGCAGGGATAACCCCAGGATACTGAAGATGACAGGACTATGAGATGATCACCAAGGATAGAGGCCTGGTGGGGCAGAGCAGAGCTGAGTCTCAAGACAGCTCCATGTACTATAGAGGGCAGGATCAGAGATGTGGAGCTGCCCAAGCTCTCTGGAGCTCAGAAGATAATGAATGAGTCCCAGTAGCTGTTCACTGAACTATTTGTACTATTGCATTTTGGTTTTGCTTTAATCTCATTGTAACTGTGCCCTGGTTTGTCCCTCTTGAAATAAGAAAACATGTGTTGGGCTAGAGAGATGGCTCAGTGGTTAAGAGCACTGACTGCTCTTCCAGAGGTCCTGAGTTCAATTTCCAGCAACCACATGGTGGCTCACAACCATCTGTAATGGGATCTGATGTCCTCTTCTGGTGTGTCTGAAAACAGCTGCAGTGTACTCATATAAAATAAATAAATCTTAAAAAGAAGAAGA
>NC_034592.1:77304978-77315233 GCF_900095145.1 Mus pahari
AAAGTGAGTTCCAGGACAGCCAGGGCTACACAGAGAAACCCTGTCTTGAAAAAAACCAAAAAAATAAAAAATTTAAAAAAAGTTAATTTTGATTTTTCAGAAGCCCATGGTTGAGAGGTTTTAGTTGTTTTAAAGAGACTAAACCTTTAAAGTGTTTTTAAAGACTGGGACATTTTAAAAGTTGAAATGTGTTTTGTGATATTGGCATTAACATGAGATCTTGGGAATTCACAAAAAAGGAAAAAGTTATGATTTAATAGTGATATATTGGTGTGTCAAGTTGACAAGGAGTCAATCATGCTAATCCGTTTTTTTCTGTGTTAAAATATTTACTTCCATGGTTCTTTTACTTGTTTAAATTAAAATATAATTGTGTCATTTTCTACATCCCTAACCTCTCTCAAGCCCCTCCCATCTATTCCTCTTGCTTCCTCCCCAATTCAAGTCCTCTTTTTCTTTGTTATATATCCTCTAATTGATGTGTAAACACTCCAAAACATGTAAAAATAATGTACTCAGTTCATATAGTGCTACTTGTCTGTACATGATTTCAGAGCTGATCACTTGGTATTAGATAACCAATTAGGGAACTCATCCCCAGGGAAGCCTGCTTTTCCAGCTTTCAGGATTCATTAGTTGCCTGTAGTTCTCTGTCCAGGCTTGGGTGCTGGTTAGTTTTTGTCAACTTGGCACAGGATGCAGTCACCTTGGGAGATGGGACCACAATTGAGACCGTGCCTCCATCAGGTTGCCTGTGATAAGTCTGTGGGGCACTTCATGACTGATGATTGGTGTGGGCCAGCCCACTGATGGTTGTGCTGCCCCTGGGCAGGTGGTTCTGCATTGTGTAAAAAAGCAAGCCATGTGATCCTGGAAGAGCAAGCCAGTAAGCGGCTCCTCCGTGGCCACTGTTCTAATTCTTGCCTCCAGGTTTCTGCTCTGACTTCCCCTGTGATAGACTGTGAACTGAAAGTTTAAATAAAGAGAGATAGGGAGGGGCAGGCAGACTCTGGAATGTGATTAAGAGTTAAGGGTCAGGACAAACAAACGAACAAGAGTTAAGGATTGTCTCTGAGGCGATAACCCAGAGCCTGTGAGCTCTCGCTGAGAAAGCATGAAGACTCGAACTCAAATCCTTAGCGTCCCTAAGGAAAGACACAAAGAGCAGTGAATCAGCCACCCAGTAAAATGTTGGCCAGGCTCTTATAGAATTCCAGCCTGTGTCCCTTCCTAGTCACAGATGCCACCAGACCCTTTGTATGAGGTCACCTTCTACTGGAGTGTCTAGTTTGCTTTTCTAAGACTGACACAACACTGGCTGAAACCAACTTTCAGAAGAAAGTCTTCATTTGGCTCACAGGGTACAGTCCACTTGTGAAGCTAATTCCGAGCTCAGGCATGGACAGAAGCAGAGTCATGGTGTATGACATACATACATAGTGTATGACATACATACGTGGTGTATGACATACATACATGGTGTATGACATACATACATGGTGTATCACACACACACACACACACACACACACACACACACACACACGCAGAGCCATAGTGTTCACAGACCGATCTGCCGGACGTGATCCCTCCGCTCCTCTTCTCTCTTCCCTGGTGACTCTAGTTTATGTCGGTTGACAGTAATAACTAGAACAGTAAGTGGCATGCATCTCTAACCAACAGAGTGTGGGGTTTCTCTTTATTTGTAAGACTCTTGATTTTGATAAAAGTACAAGAAAAAATAGTTCATTAATAACTTTTCTTTTGTTTTAAAAGTGTAATCTAGGAGATGGGCAGTGGTGGCGCACGCCTTTAGTCCCAGCACTTGGGAGGCAGAGGCAGGTGAATCTTTGAGTTCAAGGCCAGCCTGGTTTACAGAATGAGTTCCAGGCCAGCCAGGACACCACAGAGAAACCCTGTCTTAAAAAACAAACAAACAAACAAACAAACAAACAAACAAGGACTGAAGAGATAGCTCACTGGGTAAGGGCTTAAGGCAAAAGCTTGAGAAACTGAGTTTGAGTCTCCAGAGCCTACATAAAGCTGGATGCAGTCATGCACCAGTATTAATTAATTAATGCACCAATAATATGGGAATGTTAACTAATACTTAATTGATTACTTATTAATGTGTTTGAATTAATTAATTAGTTAGTTAATTAATTAGTACACTGATAATATGGGAGGCTGAGACAGGAGAATTCTGGAATCTTGTGAGCCAGTTAGCCTAATAAACACTGTAGCAAACTACCCTGTCTCAAGGTGCAAAACGAGGACCAGCACTTGAGACTGTCCTCTGACCTCCATAAGTATGTCATGACACATTCACCTGCAATCACACACAAAAACACACATACACACAGAAACACAAATGAGTGCTGACCATTCCCAAGTACTCAGCATAAAAGTGGACCTAGTTTCTCTCTCTCTCTCTCTCTCTCTCTCTCTCTCTCTCTCTCTCTCTCTCTCTCTCTCTCACACACACACACACACACACACACACACACACACACAGCCCTAAGCTGCTTTTCCATGCTAATCATGGAGGACAGTTTGCTAGGTGGCCCAGCTTCCAGGCATTTTTCTAAATATGCAGATCTGCAGGTTTTCAAGTGTGTACCAACAGGACTTCCCTGTGTCTATTGGTCTGCAACTTATTTTTTTTTTTTACCTCAGTGTCCTGGGAAGGTTTACATTTAATTACATAGACATTTGCATCAGTCTTTTAAACATCGACCCAGTATTCAATATTAGCGCCACAGTTTTCTCTCTCCCAGTGGACATTTATGATATTAGCAATTTTCGGTTTTATAAACTGTGCCACAGCCAACAGTATTGTCATCCCAACCTTGTGTGAGTATCTCCAGAGGATGGATTCTTACAAGGGAAATCCATGAGCTAAAGAGTTTCCGTTGTTTACATCTGAAGACCCGCTGCAGGACAACTTCAAATGCTGGCACCATTACCCAGCTGGATGTGTGAATAACCCTTTGCCCACTTCCCCCACACTAGACATTACTACTCATAAAAATTTACATCCATTCATTTATGTGTGTACTTATGTGCATGGTTCCTGTGGCGATCTCAGGACAACTTGCAGGAGTCAAGTCCTTCTACCCTGTGGGTCCTGGGGAATTGAACTCAGGTTGTCAGGATTGGTGGCAATCACCTTTCACCCACTGAGCCATTCCCCCTAGCCCCTGGTTGTTATTAATCTTGAAAATCTTTCCATCTGGTAGGTGAACATGGATAACTTAGTGTTTAATTTGCATTTATCTTACAATTAGTAAAATTCGGAAATTGACTGGTTTTATTTTTCTGTTGCTGTTATTTTGTTGTTATTGTTTGGGGTTTTTTGTTTGTTTGCTTGCTTGCTTGCTTTTCTTTCTTTAATTTTTTTTCCCCCAGAGACAGAGACTCCCTGTGCAGCCTTGGCCATTCTGGAGCTCTCTCTTTAGTCTATGCTAGCCTCAGACTCTGCCTGCCTGCTGTGCTGGGACGAAAGGCATACACCACCCAGCAATGGATTGTGGTTTTATTTTGTTTTGTTTCGTTTTTTGTTTTGTTGTTGTTTTCAGATCCTCCCGTCACCTCACCTCAGAGATTGTCGACATGCTCTCTAATACTTCAGCTCTGGGAAAATCTATGGCAGGCCCGCCCTTGGCTTTCCTTCTAGACCTGGCTGCTATTAGGAAGTTCCCAGAACAGACTCCTCCTTGCTCTCCTGACTTTATTTTTTTTTTTATTTTACAAATACTTCATTTTTATTTATGTGTCTTTGTGTGTGTATGTATACCACGTGTCTGGTTCCCTTTGGAGACCAGAAGAGGGTGTCAGATCCCCTAGTACTGGAGTCACACAGGTAAGTTATGAGCCATACAGCAAAGGTGTTGGAAACTAAACTCAGGTCTTCTGGGAGAGCAGGAAGTGCTCTTAACCATCAAGCCACCTCTCTCCATCTCCCCTAGCTGTGATTTTTAAAAATTAATTATTTTATTTATTTACATCCCAAATGTTGCATCCCCCTCTTTGTCCCCCCTCTCAGAGTTCTTCAGCCCCTCCCCCATCCCCTTCAACTCTGAGAGAGTGCTCTCCCATTCCCCTTCCCTGGGGCTTAGATGCATCCTCTCCCCCTCTGAGGCCAGACAAGGCAGTCCTCTGCTACATTAGGGCAGGGAGGTGTGGGGTGTGTGGCTCAGACCAGCCCTTACTTGCTCTTGGTTGGCGGCTTAGTCTCTGGGAGCTCCCAGGAGTCCAGGTTAGTTGACTCCTAGTTGGTCTGTTGGTCCTGGAGACCTGGGATGCAAGAGGCTACCAGGACTCAATAGGGGTGACCTTAGCCAAAATGCCCAACATTGGGGAGATGGGACCTGAAGAGAACACCTCCGGTAGTTAGACAAGGACCCCAGTGGAGGGATGGGGACACGAACCCACCTTCAACATTTTCAACCCAGAATTATTCCTGTCTAAAAGAATGCAGGGGCAAAAAAATGGAGCAGAGACTGAAGGAAAGGCAGACCAGAGATCATCATCCCAATTTGGCATCAATCCCATGGCCAGGCATCAAACCCTGACGCTATAACTGATACTGTGGTGTGCTTGCAGACAGGAGCCTGGCATGGCTGTCCTCTGAGAGGCTCTACCAGCAGCTGACTGAAATGGAAGCAGACGCTTACAGCCAATGTTGGACTGAGGTTGGAGACCCCTATGGAAGAGTTAGGGGAAGGGTTGAAGGAGCTGAAGGGGATGGCGACACCATAGGAAAAACCCCCTAATTTTAAATACTGGTCCTATCCGCCTCCTCCTCTGCTCTCTCCCCAGTCAGGCCAGCTGAGGCTCCAGGTAAGTGTCTGTAACTGATGAATCCCGTGTTTATCTCCTTGCTAGTCTTGTCTCATGAGCTAGACTGAAGTTCCATTTCTACTGGGAAGTATCAAGGTCATTCATACACTGAACTCAAAAGCTCATCCCCCAAAGCTAGCGCTTGCATAGGGTTCACAAATCACCACGGACAGTCTCACCACCCGCTGACTGGACGCCTTTAATCCCAGCACTTGGGAGACAGAAACAAGCAGATTTCTGTGAGTTCAAGGTCAGCCTGTTGTATATAGGGAGTTACAGTACATCCAGGGCTTCATAAAGACCTTGTCCGTCTCGACACAACACAACACAAAACAAAGCAAAAAAACAGCCTGAAAAGTCACCCTTGGCAGCTGATTCCCCTCCTGTGACTCCAGCACCCAACCCATGTCTGGTCTGTGTATGGCTGAACTCTATCGAGAGGATCTATTCCTCTCTATCTCTGCTGGAACATCGACAATAGATTACTAATGGGTTTCCCGAAAACCACGTGGCCCTGTCCAGCATGTTTCTGCAGAATCGCCAAAAGGAGTTTTCGGAGCAGGTCCGTTCTTGTCGTCTCCTGCACAAAGATACACAAACTTGCCAGACACATTTGTACATAGTTATCAAAAGAAAGGAAGGGGAAAAAACCCTCAATATTAAAGATAACAGATTTTGTAAACATACTTAGTATATTCAGATAATAGGGCAATATGGTTTGTTTAAAGTCGGCGAAGAGCCTGGTGCCACAGGCTTTAGTCCCAGGACTAGAGAGACAGAGGCAGATGAATCCTGAGTTCAAGGCCAGCCCGGTCAACAGAGCAAGGTCCAGGACAGCCAGGGCTATATAGAGACAGAGTTATCTTGGAAAAACAAAACAAAACAAAACATTTCAAACAAACAAAAGCAAACATAGTTCTAATAACTTTTGGCTTGGTTTTGACACAGTCTCAGTATGTAACCCTGGCTGGCCTAGAGCGATGCAGACCAGGCTGGTCTTGAACTCAGATTTGCCTGTCTCTTCCCCCTGAGTGCCGAGTTTAACAGTGTGCATCCTCACAATGCCTGAACATTTGTTTTGTTTTGCTTTTTTTTTTTTTTTTNNGAGAGAGAGAGAGAGAGAGAGAGAGAGAGAGAGAGAGAGAGAGAAATAGATTTTGATACATAGCACAGCTGGCTTTAAACTTGCAGCAATCCTCCTGCCTCAGCTTTTGTGTAATTACAGACATTTTACCACACTGACCTAGCTCTAGCGACTTTAATGCTCAGATGAATGTTATTGAAGGACCTAGAGCAATGGTTTGCCGTAGATATACAGAATGAGTCTCATATACAATTTAAGATCTAGTAGTCCCATTAAAAAGAAAAATAAAATTAATTTGAATGATATATTTTATTTAATCCAATATATTAAAATTTTTCATTTCAACATGTAATCAGTATAAAATTATTAATAGGACATTTTTCATTCTTCCTTCACCAAGTCTTTAAACTTCCTGCAATTTTTTACACTCATGATACATTGCAAAGCAGACACCAAATTTTCATCAGCCGTATTTAATTAATTAATTAATTAATTTTTAAAAGATTTCCTCTTTTAAAAGATGTATTTATTTATTTTATGTATATGAGCACACTATAGCTGTACAGATGGTTGTGAATCTTTGTGTGGTTGTTGGGAATTGAATTTTAGGACCTCTGCTTGCTTCGGTAGGCCCTGCTCGCTCCAGTCAACCCTTGCTCAGTCCCTGCTTGTTCAGGCCCAGAGCCACCATGTAAATGCGGGATTTGAACTCGGGACCTTCAGAAGAACAATCAGTGCTCTTACTGACTGAGCCATCTCACCAGCCCTCATCAGAGTTACTTTTCTCTCTGATTTGATTTATAAAATTTACTATTGGAAAGTAGATTCCTGGGCTGGGTAGATCGATAAGTGGATTAAGTTCAAATGTGGGGACTGGAGCTGGGTTGCTCAGAACCCATGTATAGGCTGGCTGCAGTAGCATACGTCTATAACCTCAGTGCTCCTTTGGGGACACAGTTGGGAGAGTTCCTGGAGACTCCTAGGCCAGTGGTACAGAACAGAACAGTGAACCACAGGAGACCCTACCTCACGATGGAAGGTGAAGACCAACACCAAAATTGTCCTCTGATCTCATATGCATGCTGTGGAACTCATACTGGTATGTACACACATGAACACTCAAATATCCATTAACATACACACACACACATATACTCATGCACATATACACTATACACATCCCATATAGACACACATTAACAAGTGTCTTTCTTTCTCTCTCTCTCTCTCTCTCTCTCTCTCTCTCTCTCTCTCTCTCTCTCACACACACACACACACACACACACACACACACACACATACATACACACACACACTTTAAAACCCCAGTATCCCAAAATTTTCCAATAACTGAATCAAATTTATTCTTTTTTTTGTTTGTTTGTTTTTCGATTCAGGGTTTCTCTGTGCAGTCTGGCTATCCTGGAATTCACTCTGTAGACCAGGCTGGCCTCGAACTTAGCCTGCCTCTGCCTCCCAAGTGCTGGGATTACAGGTACCACCACTGCCCGGCCTTTTTTTTTTTTTTTTTGAGATAAGGTCTTGCAGTGAAGATCCAGCTGGCTTGGAACCTGATCTGTAGACAAGGATGAGTTTTATTTCAATTATTTTTCTTTTGTGGGAGGATCTTATTCTGTAGCCCAGGTTGTCCTAGAACTCACTATGTAGTCCAGGCTGACCTTGCACTCAAAATAATCCTCCTTCTTCAGCCCTGAAGTGCTGGGATTACAGGTATGAACTATCACATCTGGTTTAAACATTCACTTATGGGGCTGGAGTGATGTCTCAGCAGTTAAAAGCACTTGCTATTCTTGCAGAGATCCACAGCATTCCCAAGATGGCTCATGAGCATCCATAGCCTTGGTTCCAAGGGATCTAGTACCTTTTTCTGACCTTCGTACATACCAGGCATGAACATGGTGCACATAAACCTGCAGGCAAAACATTCATGTATAGAAAAAAATCTTTAGGAAATTATAAATAAATAAATTGATCATACATGTTTTAAAACACATTTGTTTTTAAATTTAAATGTAAGATAATTAAAGGTAGACAAAATTAAAAGTTCAGTTCATCAATAGAAGTAGCCACTTTTTAAATATTCTACAGTCACACAGACCAAATGACTACTAAACGGTAGGGTAAGGTTAGCTCTAGGGTAAGATTCAGAGTAGATATTGCTTAATTCACTGTAGACTTTCAAAATGTTATAATCTAATTCTTCAAAGGGTAAAAAATATCATAACTCTGGGCTGGTGGGATGACCCAGTGGGAGAGAGTGCATGCTGCCACATCTGGGGACCTGTCTTCATCCCTGGAGGTCACAGGATGGAAGGAGAGAACTCCTTAGGTTGTCCTCTGACCTTCACATGTGCATCAAGATGCACCTGCATGTGTCCACACATTCAGACACACACACACACTACAATAAAAAAATTTAAAGTATTTACAAATAAATGTAACACAATTGCATAAGATATTTATGATGATTCTTTATGCTAGAAGGCAGAAAAGAAGATCTGAAAATGAAGGAACAGCTGCCAGAATCCTAAAAAGAAAGACTAGATTTTGGAAAAGATGTGAGTTCTTCTGAAATTAATGTACAATTTTAATATGAGGGGAGAGTGTGTGTGTGTGTGTGTGTGTGTGTGTGTGTTCATATACTCACTGATAGAGATAATTGTAGTATTTTAGTATTTACCAAATGGAGCATCCGAGAGAATAATGAAAACAGGTGACTTGTTCCTGGTGATATAAAACTGTAGTAACTAAAACATTATGTTGCTGGAGCAGGAAGAGACCAATCAATGGAGGTGGGTTCCTGAATACAGAGACTCACAAATAATAAAGGAGATATTTCACACTAGTGGGGAGAGTATTGATGACTTCATAAAAGTTATGAGTATCACTGAATATCCTTATACCACATTGCAAGTAAATTCCAGAAAGTTCATCAAGATCGGAAACTAACAAACCAACCAGAAATGTTCTAGAAGTTGATAACAGAATATATATTTCAAGTATTTGGGGCTTGGGAAAAGCCATTGGTAATATTGTCCTAAGTCACATGGAAATTTATTGACAAGGTGTGACCCTTTATATAAGGGCAGGTTGACTAATAAATAAACACACCAAGATCCGATTAAAACCAAAGAATTAAGTTGTAGTTTGTCAGCAATTTTCCTTTTAGGAACTTTTTTTTTCTAAAGGAACAATGAGATAAGTGACAGAGATATACATTGTGATATTTATTGTTATTCTTTACAACAGTGAGAAGTTAGAAAAGTAGAGAAAAATTGGAATCAGTTTCCAACCATATTGCTCAAGTGAATTACAGACCATTAATTCAAAGGAATGAAGTGGAATTGTATGTAGCAGTTAGAAAGGGCAGCATATATGTTCTGATGTGAAAAGATACTCATAAGTATCATAAACGGGGAAGGGCAGGTTACAAAGGTGTGCTCGAAGTTAAATGCATACAAGTTTGCACACCTAAACTTAAAAGACTTTTAAAAATAATATTGTTTATCTCTAGGAAGTGAGGTTATGGGGCATTACATATTTCTGTACAGGTTGACTGCTGTTTGCATTTGAAAGCAAAATGTCTCCAGAACATTATAGAGCCTTGAGAAAGAAGCATGGGATTGCCACTACATTAAAAACAGACTCCGTGGGTTTTTGTGTGTTTTATTTCCTTTTTTTTTTTTTGCTTTCTTGGCTTAAACTTGCCTGTTTGAGTTTCTATTTTATGTTGTTTTTCTTGTTTCTTTTCTTTTATTGAGGGAGGAAGAATATGGGTGGATAGGGAGATTGAGAGGAGCTGGGGGAAGAGAAAGAATGTAATTAAAATATACTATATATATAAAAAAGAAAACCTAGGATGTCAGCCATTATTTTAATAGGGCTTATTATTTTTCTTATGGTGGGATAATTTTATTGGAAGCTGCCTGCAAATTTAACATATAAACAGAAGTTAATATAAAAATTAATTTTCTAATGTTACTCAAATTAATTAAATGAAAATACAAGCAGTAGCTATCTTATAGGGGAGAGCATGGTGGGAATTTGAATGATTTTTATTTTATTGGTTATAATTGTTTGAAAAACTTAAAATTTTAAAATCAAGGCTGGGCCTGGTGCTGCATGTCTTTATTCCCAGCACTTCAGAGGCAAAGGCAGGTGAATCTCTGTGAGTTTAAGGCCGTCCCAGACTACAAAGCAAGTCCAGGACAGCCAAGGCCATTACACAGAAAAACCCTGTCTTGAAAAACAATCAAGGGGCCGGAGAGATGGCTCAGTGGTTAAGAGCAATGACTGCTCTTCCAGAGG
>NC_034592.1:77315503-77347535 GCF_900095145.1 Mus pahari
GGATTTCTGAGTTTGAGGCCAGCCTGCTCTACAAAGTGAGTTCCAGGACAGCTGGGGCTATACAGAGAAACCCTGTCTCAAAAAAAATTTTTTTTAAAAAGCCAAAAATATTTATAACTTTTGTGTATATATGTGTGTATGTGTTCAAATATGGACACATGAACATGGAGGTCAGAGGACTACTTTTGGGAGTCTGTTCTATCCTTAAACTATGTGGGTTCTGGGGACTGGGGTGGGCAGACTTGGCAACATGAATTTGTAACAGTTTCTTTCTAGACTGAAACATTTCTTCCAGCTGGGAGACTTCTTAAGCAGGAAGGTAAACAACTCAAGAGTTTTAGGAAGTCCCTGAAATTGGTCAGATTCACTAGCCCCACCCAGGTCAGAGTAATCAATGAAGGCTGAGCTTCCCTCTTAGATAAAAGGAATCTGAGTATCAAAGAAGACCTTGAGAAGCTGAGCTTCCTGGAAGAAGTGGAAACCCACCCAGCTGTCTGGAAGAGACATCAACTACGGCACCTTAAAAGGACATTCTCCAACCTGTTGAGCTTTCTGCAAGCCGAGTCTTGTGCTCCAAGTTCCCATGCTGGGATGGGCTTTGATGATGCAACTGTCTTTGAGTAACTTTTGCCCCTGTAAGAAACCACTCGCCCATATTTGCCAGCCGGCCTACAGATCCTTGTGGCTCTGGCCTGAACAGAGCAGCCAAAGAGTTACTACAGCTCTCTGAGGGGAAGCCAGAGCAAGGTGAGCTGCCAGGCCTTTTCTGAGGCCAAGGCAGCTGCTACTCTGGAGTCGGTGGCAGGTGGCAGGAAAGCTTTGGAAGAGAAAACTCTTCCCTTGGAGTGTTACAGCTTAATATGACAGGCAGTCTCAGATGATCTTTGGTGAAATAACTTATGCAGTTTATTCCTTGTGGATAGGACCTTATAAACATTTGGGGGTGGGTTGGGATCTAGGGGCAGACGCTTTCTATTAGCTTGATCCGAGATGGTAGGAATGCCTCATCTGCATGTGGAAGGTGTTGTCCCTATGTGACTGATTGTCACAGTTCTCTCCATGGGGTGTCATGGTCACGTGTTCTAGTACAGGAACCTGGTCAGGAGTAAATTTAACCGCCTACTGTTCTCAATTATGAGAATTGCTGGGGTTCCTGAATCTGTACAACCTTACCAGGTTTTCTGTCTGGTGGCACAGTCCACTGCCCCAGACACATCCCTATAAATAACTTCAGTAAAACTCAAAGTCCAAGTTGGACTTTGGTGATCTTCCTACTTTGGTCTGTTGTAGGCTCCCTATAAGTAGACATTTTGTGTCTCCTAGGAAAAGTTTACTCATGCAACAGTATCTTTATCCACTGAACCATTTTACGGGCCACCCAATTACTTTTGAAACAGTGTCTCTTGAGGTTCTGGGTGGCCTGAAACTTCCTATGTAATCAAGGATGATCCTGAACTTGTGATTCTCTTGCCTCAACCTCCCTAGGTGCTAGGATTACAGGTGTGAGCCATCACACCCATGTATGTAGTGCTGGGGTTGGAACCCAGAAAGTTGTGCATGCTAGGTACAACTCTACCAACTGAGCTACATTCCCCCACACAAGGTTCTTGTATTGTTCATAGGAAAAAGTTATTCTTAGAGAGGAATGGAAAGAGGAAGAGGGAGAGGACCTCAATGATTGAAGGAGTAGTACTTAGTGTGTGGAGACAAAGGATCAATTGTCAAACTGCAGAATGGGCAGGGGTAGGAAGGCAAAGGAAAAAGGGGAATAAAAGGAAAAAGAAGGATGGATAGATGGTGGGAAGGAGAGACAAAGGAAAAGAAAGGATAAGGAGCAGTGAAGGATGAGGATGGAGGGAGGAAGGGGGCAGTGAAGAAAAAGTGAGAGAGGGAACCAGAGGAGGCAGGGAAGAAGGGAAGCCTGAGACTGACCAAGCTCTCTTCAGCTGAGCGAGAGGATCCTGAGAAGGCTACAAGATGTGCGTTGATCTGCTGACATCTTGATTCTTGTTCTGAGTCTTTTGTTCTCCCGTGTAAGAAAGCCAGCATTTGTAAGCAAGCAAGCAAACAAATAAGCAAACAAACGAAATAATTAGGATCAAGGAGGTGAGCAGTGTAGCAGAAACAAGCTTCAGGGAAGTCAGGTGGTGAACCTCCGTGGAGCAGAGCGGCAAGGTGGGCCGCCTCCAGTCAGGCAATCCCCTGGCTCCTCTGTCCCCCTGCACGGTCTGGCTGACCCTGCAGCCTCCGTGTTTCTGTGCAGGGTAAGCCCAGGGGGAGGATAACATGGTAATTGTCTGCGGGTGTCTGAACAGCCTTTACCCCTTCTTCCGAAAGAGGGCCTACCATGTCACAGCTGGCCCTGCTGGGATGAACCTCAGGTCAAAGCCAAGTAGTTGAGTGTCTCTATCAGACTTGTCTCACTGGATAGGAGAGCTGGCTGAAGTGCCTTTGGACACTTAGGGCAGCTAACAAAAGCATCTCTTAGTTGGGGTGATAGAGCCCGGTTCCATTTCACGAGGTTCCGAAGGCATTCAAAAAAACAAAACCAAACAAACTGAGGTTACCAAAAAAAAAAAAAAAAAAAAAAAGATGGTATATTTTTAATGTTTATATTGAACAAATTAATGCTTTTAAAGTTGAACAATATTGTGCCACAAAAAAATCTTCTGTTTGCAGGATAATTACAGGATTTATTAAAAATATTAATTCATAATGCGCTACAGGCAGTGTGGTCCTGAGCCAAGGGGCCTCTGCCAACCTCGTGCTCCCTCCTACCATATCCTCCCCCACCCCTCCCCCCTAACCCAGTCCCCTGGCTGGGAACCCTGGGTAGGGCAGGAAGAGGAGGCAGTTCTCAGATGACAGCAGGCAAACTAGCTGAGCTACTTCCCTAATTTCTCCTGGCATTTCCAGGCTCCATCCCAGGTCTTTCTGAAGGCTCAGGTGCCACATATACCCCGACATCCTTCTCATGAGGTACCCTCACCCTCTGATCCCTCCTAGCAACTATCCAAACTACATGTTCTTTTTCACACGAGATGCATTTTTTTTTTCCACGCGGGACCGAGTTTCCTCTCTGGGAGAAAGGAGAAATTTTCAGCTTCTACGGAGCCGCCCCGTCAGCAGGGAGTTCATGCATATTCTCCCTAGGTAGAGGAAGACCGCGGAAAAGATGCTGAGTGGCAGGGAGAAGAAAGTCACCTCAACATCCCTCCGCCAAGCCGCTGGGAAAGCTTTGGCTCTGTCTCAAGGACGCAGGTTCCAGCAAGGGCAGGCCTGGCTGCCTTCCTATACCTTGGCATCCTCCCTGAGTGGCACAATGTTGGGGGCCCTGGGTGTTCCCTCGGGGGTCTCTTCTACAGGGGATTATCCTAAAATTGATCTCTGAGGTCAGGGGAACAGAATGAAGCCAGATATTTTTCTCTAAGGGGTTTCTACACTGACTACTCTCTGGGAAGAACTAGCTGGTTCAACTTAGTGGCCTATTTCTCTGTGGTCCCTGGAGTGTCTAGGCTATGAACTTTAAACAAAGAAGAAACCAAGTAGCTGTTGTGAACCCTGTTTCTGCTAGGGGCACCCGCCTTTGTCCTCAGTTCCCTGGTCAGGACAGGCTCTCTTCCCTTCTTACTGAGAACCAGAGTTCATTCGCTAAGTCAACAGATGTTTTCTGAGTATCTACTTTTATCTAGGTTTCCTCTCCTGCTGTGACTGGGAGGAATGGACAGATGAGACAGAGTGATTCTTTCCTGGGACATAATATCACCTTTGACCTCCCTTCCCAACATGTACAAAATACAAAGAGAAACTTAATAGAGAATTAATTGGTCCTCATTACCTTGAACCTCCAGAGTTGAGAAAGAGAAAGTGAATGAGATCTGGAGGGAGAGATGGAGAGAGAAACAGAGAGAGAGAGAGAGAGAGAGAGAGAATTTGTTATTCCTGACACCTAGGATGATAGCCTTGAACTCAAGCACAATCCTGGCCCAGCCTCCTAAGCTACTGGGACTACAGGCATTTGCCACCACACCTGGCCTCATTTTGTCCCACTCCTAGACAGTCTCTCTCTCTCTCTCTCTCTCTCTCTCTCTCTCTCTCTCTCTCTCTTCTTTCTCTTCTCTCTCTTCTCTCCTCTCTCTCTCCTCTCTCTCTTCTCTATCTCTCTCCACTCTCTCTTTTCTCTCTCTCCTCTCTCTCTTTTCTCTCTTCTCTCTTTTCTCTCTCCTCTCTCCTCTCCTCTCTCTCTTCTTCTTCTTCTTCTTCTTCTTCTTCTTCTTCTTCTTCTTCTTCTTCTTCTTCTTCTTCTTCTTCCTTCTCTCTCTNTCTTCTTCTTCTTCTTCTTCTTCTTCTTCTTCTTCTTCTTCTTCTTCTTCCTTCTCTCTCTCTCTCTCTCTCTCTCTCTCTCTCTCTCTCTCTCTGTACTTGTACTTGAACTGTTTGCATTCCTAACATGTACAGCTAGAGAGCAGGGAAGCCGGCCTCCCACATCATACAGAACGGATTGGCAGCTGGGACTGAAGGCGATAGAAATAAGCTATTGATCAAGGCTTATAAAAGTACTGCCACTGGGATCCTGTGATGCTTGCGAGCAGAGGGTAGCCATAAAGTGCTACACAAATGCAATAACATTTATAACCTGAGGCAAGTGCTTTTTACATGGAAATAAAAAGCTGATCCTGTTTAATTTTTTCCCTTCCCTTGGGTGGAGCTGGCCTTTGACAAGCGTGTGGACCGGAGCCTAAGCCAGGCTCCTCTGGATGGACTTAGTCTCTGGCTAAGTGACAGGGTCTTGTGTGGATGCCTTTTGGTGGTCTGTGGGGTTTCCTGCACTTTTAGAGTTCATCTGGGAGAAGCAGAGAAGTGGGCCCATCCTGCCACTCAGAGAAGCCAAGTGATGCCTTTGGCCCTGTGGGTCACAGTGGCTTCTCTTAGTAGGCATTACCATCCAGGTCTGTTATGAGTGGAATGGTTCATTTGAATGGACGCTGGAAAGTACTCTGTAGAGATTCTCACCATGGCATTTGTAAAGAGAGGTCCTCCAGTTTAGGAGATGAGACAAAGTAACAGATGCATCATTGCAGACGCCCAAGAAGGGTAGGTATTTATTCCTATGAACGCCAGCTAGAAGCCACTCTATAAAAATGATCTACATAATCCAAAGAAACCAAGGAAGGATCTCTGGGTAGTGTCAGGCAACTATGAAATTTAAAGGGTTTGTGAAGTCTAGCCATGAGGAAGCAAGATGTCTTGATCTCTACATGTGTACACACACACACACACACACACACACACAAATTCAAAACTAACCAGTCCCAAGGGAGCAAAGCATTATATATTGGAAACTGTGAGCTGCTTCCAATCATAATCCAAGACAGTGCTGAGGAAATCTTATTCCTGGTTTGCATCCCATCCCATCCCTGTTTCATACCAGGAAAAGGAGGTGAAGCAGAGCTGAACTACTATAGGAGTGTTTCTGCAGCTGTTCAAGCCCCAGCAGCCCTAACACAAAGCTGGACCACTCATCCTTAATGGGCCAATTAAAGACATAAAGAACGGAAAAACCAGGGAAAGGAGATCTATTTAGCAGGAAGCAGAAGAGATGACGTTCAATAACCCCTCCCTAAGTTCAGCTTCACCTTTCAGTCTTGACATTAAAGTTTAGGTTTAAACAGAGGCCAAGAGGTTTACAAGACTAAGCACTCCTAGACTGGAGTGATGGCACCACTCTTCCAGAGGACCCAGGTTCAATTCCCAGCACCCATGTTAGGTATTGTTGTTTCCAATCTCTTTTCCAACATAGTCTGACAACTGGGAGATTTTATTCCAGTGAGACAAGTTCCCCATCTGGCTGGTAGCAGGGCTCCAACCTTCTACTTTTCCCTGCAGGAGACTCCTGGGGAAATTACAATAGAGGTGTGTGGGGGTGTGTTCTTTTTTTTTTTTTTTTTTTTTTTTCAATAGTCTAATAGCTACTGGGAGGGGCACAGGTGTCTTTCCTTAAAATACCTCCCTGCTTCTGCCAGGGTTGTTAGCCATGGCCCCTTAATGAAAAGATTTGAGCCCAGGCATTCCCAACTCTAGCCCCACAAAATCCACCATACCAAACCATACTCCCTCTATAGCAGAGGTTCTCAACCTGTGGGGCACGAACCCCGGCCTCCAATAATATTTTCATTACGATTCATAACAGTAGTGAAAATACAGTTATGGAGCAGCAATGACAATAATTTTATGGTTGGAGTCACCACTGTAACCAAGAGTTGCAGCATTAGGAAGACTGAGAACCACTGGTCTATGGGGTAGACCCTGACTTCTCTTTTTGTCACAGAGGGAGAGAGTTGCTTTTCTCTGGAGACCTTTGCCTCAGGAGTCATCCATTCTCAAAGACTTTCCTGGTCCTTCTCAGCCTGTTGCTAGCCCATCAGAGGCCTTAGGAGAATTCCCAGGAACGAGCAGAACCTGAATCTCAGAAGCCATGGACAGGACTCCAGTTCTGCCATTCTCTATTTATGCAGCCTTGGGCAATTACTAGACCCCTCTACACCTCACCTTCCTTATCTATGAAATGTTGAATGTGTGCAAAACATTTGGGCCAGATGCTTATTAAATGGAAGTGATTATTTCTTTCCTGTTAATTATTAACACTACATCTTCATGGGAAAAATAGCCATTAGGAGTGTTTTTGGGATCCCTGCTTTAAAATCCACTAATTATTCTGGCATGACAGGACCTGAAATTTAAAGATGAAAATTGGAGAAAGGGGATGCTGGAGAGATGACTCAGCAGAGAAGAGTGCCGATTGCTCTTCCACAGGACAAGGTTCGATTCCCACCATCCACATGGGCACTCACAACAATTTCTAACTCCAGTCTTGGGAGAGCCAATGTCACCTTCTGGCTTCTGCGTGCAACAAGCATCCACACAGGGCACATACACACATGCAGGCAAACACACACAACACAAACAAGTTAGAAAATAAAATAAAAACACGTGTGGTGGCTCATGCCTCTGATCCCAGCGCTTGGGAGGCAGAAGCAGGAAGATCTCTGTAAGTTCAAGGCCAGCCTTGTCTTCATCATGAATCCAGACCAGCCAGCATAGTGGGACCCTTTCTCAAAAATTAAATTCAACTTTTAAAAGATGGAAAGCCAGGAGCTTCTTGCATCTGTGACTTTTTTTTCCAGCTGACCATTGAGCTGCTAAAAGCACTGGGACCTGGATTCACAGACACTGAAGGCTCCCAGACATGTCAGAAAGCAGTGCTGGACTAGAGACATGGTTCAGCAGTTAAGAGCACTAGCTGCTCTTCCAGAGGTCAGGGTTCCAAATCCTAGAATGCACACGGCAGCTTACAACATCTGTAACCTCAGTCCCCGGGGATCGCATGGCTTTTTCTGGACTCTACAGGCACTATACACATGATGCACAGACATACATGCAGGGAAAACACACACACACACACACACACACACACACACACACAGAGTAAAAGTAACTTTGAAAAAGGAGAAGGAAAGCAGAAGGCTCCTTCCAGGGCAGAACACTGAAGACAGAGCCTTGCGAATGTTTGCTACTGGTAAAAATATCAAGGATAAAGTCAACATTTCTCTGAAATTCTAAGTTTGGTAAAATAAAAATGAATGAAACTCTACTGTAAAATATTAGATTTTCTAAATAATAACTACATTTCATCTGTATGGATCTGTAAGGGGCACGTGCTCCACAGAGCAAGTGTGGAGGTCAGAGGACAAGTTGCAGGTTGGTTCCCTACTACCGCCACATGAGTTCCTGTGGCCTGAGGACTTCAGGCTGGGTGGCAAGCCCCTTTACCGGTCGACTGACCATCTTGCTGATCTGTGTGTGTGTGTGTGTGTGTGTGTGTGTGTGTGTGTGCATCTGTGTACCGAAGCTGGGCATCAGGCTGGATAAAGCACAGCATGGCTGATGCTCTGACTTAGCACAAAATCCCCCTGCCTCGCGATTTTCTCGTTGGATGAGTTCTTCGGGTGAGTACAGTCTTTCCTACTTGTCTAGAATAATCCCATCGGGGGGCTGCAGAGATGGCTCTTCTAGATGATTGCTCTTCTAGAAGTCCTGAGTTCAATTCCTAGCAACCACAGGGTGGCTCACAACCATCTGTAATGGGATCTGATGCCCTCTTCTGGTGTGTGTCTAAAGACAGCTGCAGTGTACTCATATAAATAAAAAGAAATAAGTTAAAAAGAAAAAAAAAACAAACAATGGTTGGAATTTTAAAAAAATGAAATAAAAATAAAGAATAATCCCACTCATCCTTCTGAGGTTGCGAGCCCCGCCCCTTTTCTGATTGCCTGAAGTCAGCCTGTAGCAGATTGTAACTTTCCAAGCTAAGACAAACTAAAATGTATCCAGGCAAGCAGGCACCTGTCCTAACTGGGGAAGGCAGGTGCCCAGTGCCTCCTCCTCCTTGGCTTGCACTCACTGATGTTCTAAATGCATCTCCTAACTGAAAATGGACCACCACGACTTACTTCTTATGTAAACCACTTTCTCTTAGAGAGCCATTTCTTTGTTTATCTTTGGGGGCTCAAACCCCAGGCCTTTTCACACACTGAGCCCCGTGCTATACCACTGAGTACCATTCTACCCTAGTTTGTTTATTTAGTAGAAGTGTTTATTAGATTATTTATTTATTTATTTATTTGGGATCTGTGCGAATATACACATGTGCATTCTGGGCACAGCTGTGGAGGACATGGGACAAGTTGTAGGAGAAAGCCAATTCTCTCCCTCTGCCATGTGAGTTCTGGGGCTCAAACTCAGGGGTTGGCAGCAAGTGCCTTCACCCGCGGAGCCTCACCAGCCTGAGAGTTTAGTTTTAGAAATAGATCACCAGGCATGGTGGGACAAGAGGACCAGGGGTTCTAGGTCATTCTGCTCAGTTGCAATCAGCTTTGGGGCCAGCATGGGCTACATGAGATGGAGTCTCAAAACCAAACCAGACAACAACAAAAGCATCCTCGCTGGGCTCTGTGGTGTACCACTTTAATCCTAGCACTGGGGAGATGGAGGCAGGATAATCTATGAGTTCAAGGCCAGCCTGATTTACACAGTGAGTCCGAGGCTAGCCAAAGTTAGAGACCCTGTCTCAACAACAAGAAGAACAAAAATGAGCAAACAAACAAAACCCAAGCAAAAAAATAAATAAATGAATAAGAAAGAAACGAGGCTACTGTTACAAGTTGCTTGGGTTTTTCATGCTTCTCACTTTTACTCTTGCAACCACTTCTTCTTTTAAAACAAATGGTCCGTAAAGTGTCCGTAAAGTGACTTAGGTTTCAGTGTCATGTGAACAGGAAAGCACCGTGCTAATGTTGCCATAGTCTCCGGAGGCTTTATTCTGTGATCTTTGGGGTTTTGCCTAAATTGCTGAGTCGAGGACTTTGGAGGATAAAATGAGCTGTCTCTAGGCACTGTTACTCACAAAGCCTAGGTGGAAGCATTTCCTGGAAAAACAGGTCTGCTCCAGTCACTCCCCTGACATTTGTCAAATGGAGCACAGGGTTCACCCAGATTACAATGGAAGTGAGTGTTTCTTCTGTGAGATAAATCTTGACAACACAGTGTGCGAAAAGCAGAAAGTTTGTTCTTGTGCTAATTGAGGAGCTAGTATTCAAAGGAAGTGTCTGTGGCTCCCATATCACACTGTTTGCAACAAACAAACATCTACCAAAACCTTCAGGGAGTGGACTGTCCATCCCCTGATGGCTGTTGGGAAATACCTCTTATCTTTCTGTTCTTACTCTCAGTGTATTTGAACAGAATACTGTCTCTGCTCCTCAGTTCCTGGTGCCATCTCCGAGTCTTCCACTGCAGTGCTTGGCCTCACGCCTCTCTGCCTCTGCTGCTTCTTGTTTGCTGTTTGGTCTGCTAGCCCAGATGTAGAAACGACGCAGACAGTGTTGTCTTGAGTTCAAGTTTAGTTAGTTTTCTTTTGTTCCACCGTGGCACTACTTTCAAATTCATTCATCTGCAAACTCTTTTACAGTTTTTAGAAAGTTATTTTATTTATTACTGTTGCACCTGCGTGTGTGATGCAAGGGTGTCAGGGTGCCTGTGTAGAGGTCAGAGGGCAGCGTTTGCCAATGGGTCCTCTCCTTTGACCAAGAACTCCTGGGATCAAACTCAGGCTATCAGACTTTTGTGGCAAGGGCTTTACTTGTGGAATGTCTTGGCCAGGCCCTGTTTGCCAATTCTATCTCACCAGTTCATTGCAACCACAGAAGAGGATTAAATATGCTATGCCCATTTTACAGATGGAAACTCTATGGACTATAAAATCATCATCGTCAATGTCCTAGTGCTGATGGCTTTGGGCTTCTTTACATAATGAGTGTAAATGGGTTTTCATCAAAGAGGGTTATGCGGCAGAAACAAGGTTAAGATTCCAAAGTTCTTAACATCTGGGACCTAAAGATATTCATTCATTTATTCATTCTTGCCTCCCCCCCCGTTGAGTCTATACAACTCTATCCGACTTGGAGCTTACTATATAGCTGAGGATGACTTTGATCTCCTGATCCTCTCCCTCAACCTCCTAAGTGCTGGGATTCCCACCATGCACCATCATACCTGGATTAATATTATTTTTTTGACTCTCCCAGTATTGACATCTGTGGGTCCCATTTTAGACATGAAGAGTATGAGGCTATAGAGACAGTAGATTGACCAGATGTTAACTGAGGAAGTCAAATCTGAGTTTTCTGCTTTTCTACTCTACCACTTTGGGGTAGAGGTCTTCCATGGGTTCTGGCTTGGATGCCCATGGCTGGTTAGTTTCAACACTAATGAATGTCAGGTTCATCCAAAGAGCATGACCTTAGTATGTAAATTATTCAGCAATGAGGTTGATGTGACTATATTTATAGGTCATAAATCAGTTATGAACTCAGAAATATGAGAACAGGTTCCTAAACAGAGAGGCAGTTGTTACCTAGCCAGAGCTTAAGTCAAGTGTGTGGAGCTGAGCCCAGCATGGTTTCCTACCTGACACAGCGAGTGAGTGGTGCTGGAGGAGTGACTGAGTCCAGGTCTGTGGCATGTTCCAAATACTTGATAAAGACTGCTGGGTGGGGCCAGGTGTGGAGGTGCACACCTTTAATCCCAGCAGTCAGAGGCAGGTGGACCTCTGTGAGTTTAAGGCCAGCCTGTTCTATGCATCGAGTTTGAGAGCAACCAAGGCCACATAGTGAGACTCTGCCCAAATAAAGCAAAACCAAAATTACCTGATATACAGGCTATGCTGAGAAGGATTCTGAGTTCAAGTTCAAGTTCAAGCTATGGGAAACCTACAGGCCACAGAAAAGCCATCCCTGGATTTTTGTTCGTTTGTTTGTTTGTGTGTGTGTGTGTGTGTGTGTGTGTTTTGAGACAGGGTTTCTCTGAGTAACAGCCCTGGCTGTCCTGGGACTTACTTTGTAGACCAGGCTGGCTTTGAACTCAGAAATCCACCTGCCTCTGCCACCTGAGTGCTGGGATGAAGAAGGTTTGTGCCACCATGTCCAGGTTAGGGGAACACTAGTTTTCTAGCTTGCTTCTCTGTTGCTGTGACTTAAACACCATGACCAGAAGCAATGTGGGGAAGAAAGGGTTTATTTTAGCTTACAGGTTATAGTCCACCATTGAGGGAAGTCAAGGCAGGAGATTAAAGCAGAAGAGATTAAAGCAGAGACAATGGAGTAGCAGTTTTCAACTTACCTAACTCTGCGACCCTTTAATACAGCTCCTCATGCTGTGGTGACCCCACAACCATAAAATTATTTCCATTGCTACTTCATACCAAGTCTTGCTACTAATATGAATTGCAATGCAAACATCTGATATGGGACCCCTGTGAGCAAGTCATTTAACCCTCGGAGGGGTCACAAGCCACAGGTTGAGAAATGCTGTGATGAAGGGTGGCTGTTTACTGGCTTATGTCCCCTGGCTTCCCCCTTCTTATATAGCCCAGGTCTACATGCTTAGGGATGGCACAAGCCACAGTGGACTAGGCCCTTTCCACATCAATTGACAATCAAGAAAATGCCTCACAGACATGCCTATGAGCCAATCAGATGGGAGCAAGTCCTCAGCTGGGGGGTCTTTCCTCTCACATGAGCCCAATTGATGACCAAGTTTACCCATCATAAGCAGGCTACACTTACTTACTGTAGTAATCCTTCTGGACTCTTTCTTTTTTTTTTAAAAAAATATTTATTTATTTTATATATAGGAGTACACTGTCACTATCTTCAGACACACCAGAAGAGAGCATTGGGTCCCATTATACATGGTTGAGAGCCACCCTGTGGTTGCTGGGAATCGAACTCAGGACCTCTGCCGCTGAGCCATCTCTCTAGTCCTCCTGCTGTGTTCTTATGCATCTCCTACAACTTGTCAAGGAGAGAGCGTCCCCCCAGAATGAGGAGCAGCTGTGACATAGTGACAAGGAAAGAAGACAAATTTAATAATGCAGTTGACATCAATCAGGATCCTGGCTGGATTTGGGAGTGCTGCTTGTTTCTATCATTCAGGGGGGAGATTCCTCTGTCACACACATCCTGCCAAGGCCTTACCCATGCTAGGATGGTGTTCCTCCCCTGGAGTAGTAATGCATCTTCTCTCATAAAGCATTCCAAGTTGGTCTAAGTGCAAAATTATAGCTTATTTCCATATGAAGGAATGCTGAGTTTAAAGGCCCAAGGTTTCTCATAAGCTGCAAGGTGTGACGGTCACTAGATTCTGGATAAAGTCATAAAGTCCTGAAGGGTTGATCCTCTGTTTCTGGGCACAGGTCTTTGAAGACGCTGACCCTGTGGATTCTGATTCTGTGGCCGCTGAGTCTCTCACTGCCTTCTCTACATCCATGTCAAAGTGCTCAGACTGTCCTCCGGTCTCTGAGCAAATCAGGTCATGTCGTGTTTGGATGCCAGGCACACCCCTGTGGCTTTCTCTTCAGAGCTGCGCTATCTTCACAGCTACATGGTTCATCAACCTGGCTGCCACCCCCAGATAGGAGCCTTGCTCTCATTCTCTAGCCTTGACCACAGACCTGCCAGCCTTGCTGCTGTGAGTCCTGGAGCTCTGTGATAACGCCCCTGAGCTGTTCTGATCCAGCTTTTCTACTAGACAAAAAAAAAAAAAAAAAAAATTTTTTTTTTTTCCTAAAAGAATTCTTGAGATCTCCATAACTCTTCCTATTGTCCCCAGGGGCACCATCCTAAAAGGATAATGATTTACTTTTATCGAGAGCTTAAGTGGCAGGCTCATCCAAGTCCATATGAGTGTTACTTCATTTAATCCTAACAACAATCCTATTATTATCACCCGGTTAACAAATGAGGACTGAAGCTCTTGAAGTAAATTGTCGAGATCATATATCAAGCGGCGGGTGGATGGTGATGTGATTTTGGCGATCTGGGTCCAGCCAATCATTTTATCTCCATTTGATAATTCAAAATCACATTTGTAGCTCAAAAGGCAGTTGCTTGCTATCTTGTCTGGGAAATCCTCACTTACTAACTCCCCCCCCCCCAAATTAATTATAGTCGGGTTTATTTTTTTTTATTCCCCCAAATGGTGAAATACATGGTTATTTTAGAACCTTCTGACTATTGGAACCACCAGGGAGAACTGAAGTGTGTTTGCTTCGTGAAAATTCACCAAAACAAGTGATGTGCACACTTCTCTCCTTCAACCTCAAAGTTTCCAGAGAAGAGGGTCTGGACGCATTACTCACTGTTTAAGAGCACTTACTGCTCTTCTGGAGGACCCAGGGTCAGTTCCCAGCACCCACAAGGTAACTCCCAACCGTCTGTTAACTCCAGTACCTGGGGATATGACGTCTTCTTCTGTCCTCCACAGGCACTGCATGCATGCAGTACACATACACACACAGACACAGACACACACACACACACACACATACACACACACACACACACATTCAGGCAAAACTATCACACACATGTAATAAAAATAAATGAATCTTTTCAAAAAGTTCCCAGAAAAGAGACTTTCAGATCCCTTTGTTTACGTTTTAACTTAGAAACCCCACCTTGTACCCCATTGGAGGACTGTATGGAAATTTGTCCTTGTTTGGAGCAAGGTGAATTTCCAAGCAGCATTTAGTTCATATAAATGTCCAAGGGCCAGGCAGTGGTGGCGCACACCTTTAATCCCAGCACTTAGGAGGCAGAGGCAGAGGCAGGCAGATTTCTGAGTTTGAGGTCAGCCTGGTCTACAAAGTGAGTTCCAGGACAGCCGGGGCGACACAGAGAAACCCTGTCTCGAAGAAAACCAAAGGGGAAAATGTCCAAGGAACAAATACCATCTTAGCTGGGCAGGTTAAGCCAGAACCACAGGCTTGATACAGCAGTGACCAAAACTTATTAGGACATTATTTCAATGAAGGGAGACCCATAGGTTATTTCACATACCCATGTCCTTTCTGATGCACTAAGAAGACGGAAATTTTACCCAGCAGTGTATAATGCTGCTGCTTCTGACTGGAATTGGGCGCAGGACAAAATTTTTTTTTAAAGGATTCACTAATTGGTGCTTCAGAATTTCAGGCGTCAATGCTGGCAGAAAAGAAATGACCACAAATTAAATGGAGGTTTTTGTACAGTACAACTTAGCGAAGGACCTCCCTAACACTGAGCAGGCATGTCTCCCAAACTGTCAGCTTTAAGTTCCATAGCATCTCTATAAAGTTGCCCCGTTACTTCTGCATTTTGCACATAAAGAAACTGCATGGTACACTAGGGTGTCAACAGACTGTAAGCCCCAGAGTTCTTAATTCCTCAGGAACAGCCTCCTGCTTCTCGGTGACATCCTGGACCCCCACAAGCCGGCTGATTAGCTATCATTGTTTTTCCTGTCTTGAAAGAGGGAGTAGGGTTAGTGAGATGAAGTGATTACTTATGGTCAACTGAACCTATAGGCTCCAGGTCTGCCTCTTCCACTTCAAATCTGGGAACACCTTACACCAGACAGTGTCTTTCTGCCAGCTCACAATATCATTTATTTATGTTGAGAACAGATAAACTAAAGGTGGAAATAACAAGTTGATAAAAATTTTTCAACATCTCCAGGCTTGGAAGATTGCCCTGTGGTACTTTTAGTGGTTTCATCAGCTTTAAGGCAGATATTTATAGAGCTCTGATTGGGACCCTTGTAGACTCTGAAATAGTGTGTATGTGTGTTTGTGTTGTGCCTGGGTATTGTCCACCTTGTTCTTTTTAAGACAGAGCCTCTCATTAGCTTAGAGAGCATCAGTTCAGCTGGTCTGGCTGGCTGGTAAGCCCTCACAGATCTGTCTCTGACTCTCTAGCAATAGGACTGAAGGCATGTGCCACCATACCTGGTTTTTTTTTTTTTTTTTTTTAAGTATTTCAGACACACGAGAAGAGAGTGTCAGAGAGCATCAGATGGGTGGCTGTGAGCCACCATGTGGTTGCTGGGATTTGAACTCAGGACCTCCAGAAAAGCAGTCAGTGCTCTTACCCACTGAGCCATCTCACCAGCCCCATCCCTGGCTTTTAAACGAGGGTTTAGGGGAGCAAACTCAGGTCTTCATGCTTGCTCAGCAAGCACTTTACCAACTGAGCTAGTCCCCCAGTACTTCACTGTAGATTTTAGTGTCTGGCTCCGATATACTTCTGGAAAAGGCATTAGGGTATATTTTTAAAGACATAGTTAAACACACATAGATACCTGGGTGAGTCTAACCAGGGTGTTGGGTGGGTCTAGTTCAGTGGTTTCTTCTTCCCTTGGTTCCCTACCCTGAATTTGATATTGCCTTCCCCTCCCCCTGGTCACACCCATACATGCATACACACAAACAGGTTTTTTTAAAAAGTGATTATTTGTGTATGTGTTCCCACACCTTAAAGTACATGTGTACCATGACACAAGGGTGGAGGTCAGAGGTCAAGTTCTAGGAGTCTGGGTTCTTTCCTTCCTTTATGTGGGTTAGAGGGTTAGGGTTCAGGCTTGACAGAAAGTGCCCTTAACCCACTGACCTATTGAGATGGCTCTAAGAAGTGTCTCCTTGGATTTCTGATTTTAAAGGGATCGCTTCCTGTGTAATTGTCTCTGATGTTCTAGAACTTGGCAGAATTTCAAACAGTAAAAACATACACCCCCACCCCTGCCAAGGACTAATTGGCAGCTTTCTCATGCAGTACTGGCCCTCTCATTATCTCACACAATCACTATGTATATATGTGTGTGCACATACACACACACACACACACACACACACACACGCAACACACACAACACACACATACAACACACACGCAACACACACACACACACACACACACACAGAGAGAGAGAGAGAGAGAGAGAGAGAGAGAGAGAGAGAGCAAGAACCAGTCACTGTGCAAAACACCTTATTGAGGTTTCTCAATCCAGTTTTTAACAGACCTATGAAACTTGAATCTCTCTCTCTCTCTCTCTCTCTCTCTCCTAAATGGTTTCCCATTGAAATAATAACTATGTAGAATTCTACCTTTTATTTTACACAGGGAATTTAAGAAAATATTTATAACCAAGTAAATGAAAGAAACAGAAACCACAAAAAATACAAGAATATTGTTTGGGGACATGACTGTAATCTCAGCACTTGGGAGGTAGCAGAAGGATGATCAGGAGGACATCTTTGGCTACACCACATGCAGTTCAGGGCTAGCCTGGGCTAGGTGAGACCTGGTCTCCAGAGACAAACAAACAGGTAAAATTTTAAAAAGAAGATTTCAGTATCTTTCCAATTTTGGAGATTGGAACATTGAAAAGACAGGAACATATAGGAAATAATTATTAGACTGTTTTTATGGAAAGTAAGAGCTACACCTGATGTTTACAACATTCGCAACGTGAGGATGGCGACATGACTTAGTGGGTAAGTGTGGTGGCTGCCAAGCCTGTGGACCCAGGTTCAGTTCCTGGAAATCACATGGCTGAAGGAGAGAAGTGACTCCTATAGGTTGGTCTCTGACTAGGTGGGTACATAAACATGAACAAATTAAAAAAAAAAAATTAAAACGCCTTTTGAGTTTTGTTTTTGTTCAGTGGGGATATGACTGCAAACTTGCCCTTTCTGTTTTATTACTGAGGACTTTGACTGACTACCGCATTCTAGGCAAACATTCTATTATTAAACTTTATTTTCATCTTTTTGTTTTATTTTGAACAAGGGCTCACTAGTTTCCCTGGCTGACCTCCTCCTTGTGATCCTTTACCTCAGTTACAGAGTAGTTGTGGTAACAAGCCTGAGCCACCAAGTCTGGATGAAGTCAACACTCCTAGGGGATAATTATGTAGTGACGGACCGGGTACGACCATCAGTATTATTAACGCTTTTATTGTGTGTGCTGTTAGAATTTCACTCAATGCCATGTGAAGCCTCGCAGCCTGGCCTGCAGCTCATTTTTGAAAGGTGGTATGGCTTACCTCAAAGGAGCTTTTGATAGACTAGATCTTCAGCTTCTTCCTGATACTTTTGAGAGCACTTGTTGCTTCTCTTTAGCATGTCCGATCTCAACCCTTACATCAACCCTATAAGTGTATCATGTATGGAACACCAAGGTTCTGAGAGCTAAAGTGTTTTGTCTATCTATGGTCACACAGCCAGGGTGTGCTGAAGCGCCCCATGCCAGGCGTGCGAAGATTTGTACAGCATGAGAGCCTATTCAAATCTACCTCTGTACCTTACTAACTGGAATCACCCAGAGACACTCTGAACTTTTATTGCACTGTCATGGTGAGCTAACACCACATGCTCACCTCCAGTTATTCAGAAAATGAACGTTAGTGCACAGGATGTCTTATGCAGTCTTCCCCCCCCCCCCTCGAGCACTGAGTGAAGAACTGTAGGGAAGTACCTCAGTTAATCATCTTCTCTTCTGATGTGCTTTTCTTCCTTCCTTTTCTTCTCTGAGACTATGTTGCCCTGGCTAGTTTGGAATGTGCTATTTAGACCAGGCTAGCCTTGAATTTACAGAGATCAACCTGTTTCTGTTTCCTCAGGGCCTCCCCAGCCCCATTCAATCTTTCTAACAGCTCTGGGAAATCTGGCTCATCATTATGTGGGTGCTGGGGATTGAGCCCAGTGCCTCAAGCATGCTAAACATGATATTCTTACAAGCCCAAGCACAACACCTTCAGGGTACACACTGGGACTACAGAGGTGGTGAGAAGTGATGTAACTTGCCCAAAGTAGCTTAGCTGAAAAGAGAATTAAGTTCTTAGGTACCAGACTGCAGGTTTAGACATCCCTTTATACTTTACTCTCTTAGTATAAAATGGAAAAGATTGCCTGTCAAAGAAACACAAGGTAGAATGTTCTTTTCCATAAATATCGAGACCCTCAGGAATGTTAGACATTACACAGTAATGGTAGAACCAGGAGTGGTGACTCATATCTGTAATTCTAACACTCAGGTGGCTGAGGCAGGTGGATTACTGCAAGTTGAAGGCCAATCTGGGCAAGAGTAAGTTTTAAACCAGCCTGCACTACAGCATAAGACCTTGTCTCAAAAAACAAAAACCAAACAAGTCAGGGGGGGCGGGGTGTGGTGGCACATGCCTTTAATCCCAGCACTTGGGAGGTGGAGGCAGGTGGATTTCTGAGTTCAAGGTCACCGCCCTGCCTGATTTCTTTTTTTCTTTTTTTTTTTTTTCTGAGACAAAGTTTCTCTGTGTAGTCCTGGCTGTCCTGGAACCACTCTGTAGACCAGGCTGGTATCGAACTCAGAAACCAACCTGCCTCTGTCTCCCGAATGCTAGGATTAAAGGTGTGTGCCACCACTGCCTGGCACAATTCTGATTTCTAATGGCTGTACAAAAACTGGATGTTCAGTGACTACTCAACCTGAACCCTCACAAGGAGGCATGAGCAAAGGACAGCTCTACACCCCATCCTCCCGCTACACCCATCCTCCCTGGACTTGGTTTTGTGCTGAAAAAGCTTAAGTGAATTTTTTTTTTTTAGGTTGAAAATAAAATAAAACACATTTTATAACAAGAAAAGCAATTCAAAATGACAATGTGTAAAATAAAACTTTATTAGAACACTTATTCAGACACACTTGTTTACATGTAGTCTGCAGAGGATTTTGTTACAGCAACAAGAGGTAACAAACTGTTGTTTGGCTTACCTACTTAAAATCTAAGATATTTACAATTTGGGCTCTTACAAAAAATGTTTGCTGATCTGCTCTATAAGGACTTATACATCTACACCCAAGTTGAACATTACTACTCCCTAAACCCCCAGTGCACACACACTTTTTTTCTTTTCCTCCCAAAAAGAACACTAAGGCCACTTTCCTCTGGAAAAAAACAATGTTGCCATCTTAGAATGATTTGAAATGACACCTTAGATTACTGTTACAATGGTGCACTGCTACAGCTTGAGCCCCCATGCCCATCTTAAATACATCTGTTACCCTAGTGCTGAAGTCTCAGTGCCAACTCTCCTCCTGTCATTTATCCTGACTGCCGTATAGGTTGAGCTATTTCATAGTATGAGTTCATCCAGGCTTCCTGAATCATTAATAGGGACGTTCAGGTTTTACTCTCAAACTCTTACACTTTCTGTTGTGAATTCTTTTTAACCTAAAACTACTACTAAATGGCCTATACACGAAAATAAAGTTCACTTTTTTTACTTTTAAGAAATCAGAATTTTAAAAAATGCTTTCTTTTGAGAAGCTAAATTTAAATTTTGCAGTTCACAGAAGAAAATCTCTTCATATCCAGTGATCTCAAAGCCCCTCTGGTAAGATAAAGACTGTGCGCTTATTTTTAAATACTATTTCCTGGAGAAAATATTATTTAATGGAAAAGACTTGACTAGAAACAAATCAAGTCTAAGGCTCTCCCTGGTACTGCCAGCGACTCCCTTTGACTTTGGGCAAATCATCTTACTACTGTTGCTCTTTATCTGCAAAAACTGGACTTCATGCCTATGGGAGTTGCATGGTTAATCAATGCCTGGAAAATGCGTAGTGGCAGATGCTACAAAAGTGCTGAGCCTTAAAAACAAAACCACCCCCAGCCCCCATTTGTATTCCGTTGAGGTTGAGGTTTATTGTTATTTAACATAGGAAGGCTAACACTACGTTAAGTCCAGCTTGCAGCTCACAACAGAGACCACTGTCCAGATGGGATTTTTTTTTAAGAGCTAGGATTTTTTTTTTTTTTTTACTTTTAAAAAAAATTGTGGTTGGGGGTTATTTTACAACCCAACAATTCACCCGTGCAAGAGCATTAAGCTTCAAGTTGAAAACTATCGATTTAATAATTTAAATGAACCTCCTCAATGATTAAAAAAANCCCGTGCAAGAGCATTAAGCTTCAAGTTGAAAACCATACATATAAATAAATAAATAAATAAATAAATAAAAAAAAAAAAAAAAAAAAGAGGCCCTCCCCTCTCAGCCAAGAAATCTCTGAAAACAAGAATTCTTCAGATGTCGCCCCCCCAACCCCCGCCCCTGCAGTTCTCCATGTTACAGTCCTTGGAGGTGGACTAGGCATAAAATACTTTCACTAATAAAATATGACAAACCGCCGGATTATACGTGGCCGATTCCCAGTGATTGCCCTGCTACACAAAGCAGAAAAGTAAATGCCACCATCCCCCTTAGAACAAAAGAACTTAGGAATAAAAAACATGGAGAGGGGGGCAGAAAGCAGCAATAAATAAAGGTGAGCGAAGGACCCCGTCCCCCGCCCCTCCCCGGAGCTAGAGTGGGACTCGGCACGGCTAATAAAGTGGTTCAAGGGTAGTTATTTGCAAAGGGGGCGGGGTGGCCGGGGATTGCATGTTGCATTCGACTTGAGCTTGCATCTTCTCCTGTTGCCTGGACCACTCGCTCCCCCATTGCAGTGCTTCCTCCTCGCTCCTGCCTCCTTTCCACCCCCCACCCCTGCAAACTGCTGTTGCACTGGAGGGAGTTGGGGTTGCTCGGGAGCCCCCCAGCAGCTCCCGACGGCGGGAGGGGACCGGGGCTCGGGCCTGGCCGGGGCTGCGGCGCGGCGGCGGGCCGGGAGTTTGGCGGCCGCTCGGCCCCAGCGCCGCCGCCGCCGCTGCACCGGAGTTTGGCTGCCGCTGCCCTACTTCACTCTAGTTTAGTTTCACTCACTTTACATCCGGGTTTTTTCCCTAGGCAATGGGTGCCGCAGCACACCCCGTTCCTTAGGCAAAGTGAAATAAATTCGCCGCACCGACACGTCAAGTAGTCCGCCCGCCCGAGCGCCGCCGCGGGCCCCCGCCGCCGCCCCGTGCCCCCGTGGGGGGGGTCCCCGGCGCCTCCCGCGAGCGACGGGCTCGCACGCAGGGGCGCGGGGCGGCCCGGGACCGCCGCGGTCCGGCTCCGCCCGGCCCCCCGCCCGCCGGCCCGCTCTCCCCTCGTCCCCGCTTCCCCAGCTCCAGTCCCTCTCGCCCGGCTCTCGGGAGCGGCGGGGGCGCGCACGGCGGCGGCGGCGGGCCGGCGGGGCCGCGCGGCGGGCTCCCGCGCGGGCGAGTGTGTCTGGGCCTGGGCGGAGGGATCCCCGGGCTGAGGCGGCGGAGGTGCTGCGGCCCGGGGCCGGGTGGTGAATGGGCTGGTGGTGCTCGCTGCTGCTGCTGAGAGGAGGAGGAGGAGGATGAAGAGTTGGGCTTGTTTGTCTCCCACAGTTTCTCTCCTGCTGCTCTGATTCCTCCCTCCCCATCCCGGCCCGGGGCCTGTGTGTGCCTCTCCTGGAGGAGGAGGAGGCTCCAGTTCCTCCCCCCACCCCCTCCTCCCCACCCCCCCTTGCCTGGGGAAGAGGAGGAAAGAAACAGCCCAGAGAGAGAGAGAGAGAGAGAGAAAGAGAGAGAGAGTGTGAGTGAGTGAGAGAGAGGAGAGGAGGAGGAGGAGGGAGAAGGGAACAACCTACCATCTTAACACACTAATATCTAAAAAGTGCGAGAGGCCCAGAGCAGCAGCAGAAGCAGCAGCGGCAGCTCCAGCCTCTTCCCTCCCTCCCCATGAAGAAGAGTTCCCTCCTCCTCCTCCTCCTGCTTCTCCTGCTCAGAGTTCCTGCCTCCAGCTGCCAGGGGGGACAGCCAGCCAGCAGCAGGAGGGTGCAGTATCCCAGCTTTTCCATTCTCTCTTTTCCTCACTCTCTCTCTCTCTCTCTCTCTCTCTTTTTTTTCTTGAGTAGCTCTATTTCCCCTCCCTCCCCCTTCCCCCCTCCCTCTCTCCCTCTGTCTTGTCTCTGGTGTTTGTCTCTGGGAAGGAGCAGGGGCTGCTTGCTTGGAGTTTGTTGTGGGGGGGAGGTAGGGGGAGGGGAGGGGTGTGTGGGAGGGAGGAGGGAAAGGGGGTGTTCTTGTCAGGACCCCTCAGTCAACTTGAGATTTCAGCAATAACTTCCCCTTCGGGGCGCCCCCCTGCGTGCCCTTTTCCTATTCCTCTCCCCCCCCAGGAAAAAAAAAAAGACAATGGGAATACCTCGTCTCCCCCCTTCCTCCCCTCTGCCCTCCACCCCTCCCTAGGATAGATTGGAAGTAAGTTTATGAGCAGCCTCGGGAGCCTGGGCGCTGAGTACAGGGCCAGAGCGGGTGACAGGGGCGGCGCGTCGGGGGTGGCGGCGAGGGGGCGACACAGTCCCCGTGGGGGGTCGGGCTGGGGGGCCGCAGGGGCGGGGGGCGCGGGCCGAGGCCGCCCCCCCGCGAGTGCCTGCGGCCGGGGGATGGCCGCCTGGGCCCCTTCCCCACCCCCACCCCCTGGGATGCTGTCGGGGGGAAGTTTTTATTATGGTTATTTAATTTAAAAAATATTTTTTTGGGGAAAACCATCTTGTTTGGTGACTGTGAGATCTGGTTTTTTTTAAAAAAAAAAAAAAAAAAAAAAAAAGCTGCGGCTGCTGACGCTGCCGGGCCCGAGTGTGTGTGAGTGAGTGTGTGTTGGTGCATTTGTCTTGGGTGGCCGGAGCAGCGTTGGGGAAATTCCGCTTATTCTTCTTCTTCTGCAACTTGTTATTCCGAGGAGTCCGCCTGCACCCCTCACCCCGGGGCGGCCCTCCCGCCGTCGCCGCCGGCCGGCCGCCCCGGGACCCCGCGCGGGCCGGGGACTCGCAGGCCCCTCAGAGAGGGGCCGCGGCCGCCCCTCCCCCCCGGGCCGCGGGGGGAGGGGCGCGCGGAGTGGGACTCTTTCCGTTTGGTCCAGCCCCGCGGTGCACGCAGTTCCCAACACTTCTCGTCATCTTCTCTCTGCTCTCTTTATTCTGCTGAGCGGTGCTGTTAGGATTTCTTTCTCTCTCGCTCTCTCTCTCTTTTTTTTCCCCCTACCTCCTCTTCCTCCCTTGACCACGCTCGCAATGGTGGGTAGCTGCAAGGTGGCCCTGGCAGGGGAGGGGTTTGATGTGGACACTGGGGCACCGGGCGAGAGAGGTCTCCTTTCAACTTTGTCTTGTGGCTTGCACCCCGGGAGGAGGCCACATGCCGATTGTGGGGTGTAGATGTGCCGGGAGTGATTTCTAAGTAGTTGAGTTGTTGAGACGAGGGTACGACGGCTAGTGGTAGACAGGTTTTGTTTTCGTGGGTGAATCCGGTGTCATCATATTCCGGTCATATGTTGAAATATTCTTTGTTTAGGTCTTGAAGTAGAGGATCTCCCTCTGCACGTCCACATTGTGTTGTTTTTAGATGATGTCTATGGGAGTATGGATTTCTAGAATCACAAATGTGATTTTAAGGTCTCGGCATGTGTGGGCCTCAGCACTGGCCTTGACAGTGAACTTTATGGCTGTGCTTTTGGACTTCTAAGATTTTATCCCATGGCTGGGATGCTCGTTATGCTTTTTCTTAATGGTAGATAATCAGGAATATAGAGTCTTGAGCTGAGGAAGTTAGAGAGGGAAGGGCATTTATTTATTAATAATTGATAGCTGACTATTAGAATCAGATTCATTTGGGCTGGTTGAAGGTTTTTGGTTTTGTTTTTTTTTTTTCTCCTTTTTTTTCTTTATAAAGTTGTCCTGTACTCTAGGGAGCCTTTTGGCAGGCATTCTTTCTGGTGGTTCTTTGGGGGCACGGAGGGGGTGGGTATCACCTTTTAGAGAGGTCTTCAGCATCATCTGTAACTTTACTGAAGGCAGGCCTGCTCAGGAGGCTGATACTGAGGCTAAGAAGTGGAGGGCCACTTTTCAGAAAAGTATTTATGTTGTTTACATTTTCATGTTTGCTCACATTTGGGCAATAGAAATAAATAGGTCAGCATTTCTATTGGTCTTTGAAGGTTAGCCCCCCCCCCCCCCAAAGTTTTACCATCTACTTGGTTTACAGCCTTGTAGGAAAGAATTACTGATTTTTCCCTGGGAATACTGTTACTTATTTTAATTTCGGTAAGTTCCTTGCTATTTTCTTCTGTCTTCACTTATATATGGAATCTGTTGTGAGCTTAACATTAGCTTACCGAGGGCCATTTTAAATGTCTAAGAATACATTTTAAAAACTCAGGGCATGTTTTAGTGGCAAAGAGGAATTTTTTGAATGTGGTAATGCTCATGTTTATTAAGAATTTCAGTACTCAGCACTTCATATGTGTACAGCTATCCTTTGGGGAAGGGTGTAGCAATGGTGCAGAGCACCCTCACAGCACAAACATTTGACTAACATGTTCAAACTATTTCAGGGCTTTTCTCTTACTCGAGACTTTTGATTTTGGAAACTCAGTATGTACATTTTGACTGGCATTGCTGGGTTGCCTATTATAGAAAGTTTTTTTTTTTTTTTTCCCTTATGTACTATTGGAGCCATTTTTAACTTAAGTTTTTGGACAGCTCACAAAGGTTTAGGGTGGTCACACTTTGGATGCACGCAAATCCTTATGGAGCTGGAAGAATAATACATTGTGAAGACACCTGCCTGGGCCATACCTTGTTGTAAAGGGATAAAAGTGATGGATGGGACATCGTGTCCTTTGGTTTTCAATGGCCCACCCTTTTTCCTGTTCAATTATCTGGAAGGAGCTGCTTCAGAAACACTCTTCTGTTTACAAGAAGATCTCTAGCACTACCCAGCAGGAGGTGCTACAACAAGTTAAAGGGGATCACTTAATTTTGAGGGTCTTATTGAAGTTCTCTTCTTATTGAAGTTCTCTTAGCTCAGCTAAGCAACAGGAGTAATGTTCCAGGAAGATTTTGAGTAAGTCTGTTTTAAAATACTATTACTAAGTCACCTTTGCTATTTGAACTCTGCTTTGTACCTGCCTATGCTGCTGTGCAGAATGAGGTCATTGTGGATGCTGGCTTAGCAATTGGGTGCTGTTAGGATTAGTTTCCTTCAAAGGAGAGCTAGTTTGGTATTGATAAATGGAGTATTGAACATAATTTGAAAAAAATTCTTTGAAGTTGCATAAACAAAAATAAGCGGCATGATGTGGACCTTCAGCCCTTGTAAACGTACTAATAGAAATAAGGTAGACAGACATTTTTGGAAAAGAGGATATTGTTTGGGGCGGGGTTTCTTGGATCTTTCTTCCTCTCTCTGAATCTATGGACAATGATTTTAATCTAGATGCCTTCTAAGGCTTTCAACTTTATGGATGCACTTGCTATATTTCAGTTGACCTCAAAGACTGTGATTTTTGAATTACAAGTGAAATTAAGTGGAGTGCTCTGTAATTCCAGTACTTCGCCCATAATCCTAGTAAGTTTAGGAAGGAGTACTCGAGACTCAGTGGCAGTCTGGTCTATACTGTAAGACCTTGTCTCAAGAAAAATAAACAAACTTGAAGGACAGTTACACCTGTTGGTATAAATCTTTGTTGGTGTGTCCATTAGCAACTTTAATGATGACTGTATAAAGAGGAAAGTAGCTACTTTAACATTTGCATGGCATCTATAGTAGAGTCCTTTGAAATTCTCAGTGTTAGATGAATTGATTGTGAGTCAAATAAACTGCTGTTATTGTTTGTAAAGTTTTGTGTCAAAGTTTTGAAAACTTAGAAACACATAGAAGAATTTGGTAGAACTGCTTTGAATTTGTAGGTATAGTATTGTGGTTTTTTGTTTTGTTTTGTTTTCAGTAAGATCGTATTAGGCAGTACTTTTGAAATTTCTTTGTGAATTGCCAGAAACCACGTAGACATTGTTGATGAGATATATAACAGATTAAAACATGAACAAAGTTTTGCTTTAAAATGCTAAGTTCTTCCATATCAGTTGGGAAAGGACTGCATTAAAAGTGCATGTTGAACACTGAGAATTTTTAAACACTGTCCTGGTTACCCTAAATCTCTTTGTTACAGTTTTGAAGCTTTTGTTAAGGATAAAAAATGCTGCTAAACAGTTTTCCATAATTAAAAAAAATTTTTGCTTTGAAGATAGTGTGAAATATATGTCCCCTATTAAAAGTTGTCTTCCTTTCTCTCTTGTTTGGTTGCAGTTGACTTTAGTGAATGTTTAAGGACTCTTCTGTAGACTTGTATTAATACACAGAGTAACAGATGTCCCTGTTAACATTTTGATTGACTCTGCTAACTTTTTGAAAAAGGCTCACTGACAAAAGCTTACTAGTTGGTTTTATAGTGAAATGTATATTGTTATACATTCACGTTAGACAAATGTATACTTTATTTTTGTTTTTTCCTTTTAGAAGGTTACATGAGGAAATGACCACTCAGTTCTAGAGGCTTAAATTGTGTGTGTGTGTGTGTGTGTGTGTGTGTGAGAGAGAGAGAGAGAGAGAGAGAGAAAGAGACAGACAGACAGACAGACAGACAGACACTCAGCATGTGCACATGCAGTTTTCTTCATAAACTGCTTACAAATTTTGAATGGTAAACTTAATAAGTTAAATAGAGTTAATTGGCAGTCCTTGTGTTTAGGAGTATAGTATTGTGAATTTTATAAATGACTGTTCTTCATGAAATAGCTTGAAGTTAGAAAGTAACTATAGAAACTTACTCTTAGGAAGGGCAAGAAAAGCGTTAAGCTGTTTAGATAAGAGGGAAACCTTTCACGATGATGGTCACCTTTGATGCCACAGTGAATGCTGAGCTTATATATTTATTTGGTGAAGAAGTACTGAAGTTAAGGTTACATCAATATGTTGTTAATTTTTTTTTGTACTTAGTATTTTATTGCTGAAGGCTTTTATGTTTAGTTACCATTCAGAAGGAAAATGGAAGAGAATAAAGTTTCGGTCTCTGACCTTCGTTAGGATTCCTTTATGTGTCTGTTTAGATAGAGGAAGCATCTGAGCTTTCGAAGGTTTTATGCTGGGTGTATGCTGACTTCTCTGGAGCTGTTGCCTGTGGATTTACATGTGGGCCTAGGCTGTCTTTAGAAGCACTCAATATGTTCTGATCACATTAACCTTACCAGTTGTGTATTTTTGGTGCTTTGCAGTTCACTTTTAAGTGGTAGTATGTTAATATAACATACTTACTGTATGACAGACTTACTGTAGACTTACTGTAGACAGTTCTCTCTCTCTTTTTTGGGGGTCCACCCCCGCCCCCATGAGCTGCGGGCTGAATTCAGGGCTTTGCTTTTACTAGGCAAGTACTCTACTACTGAACTAAATCCCCAAACCCAATTATTTCTTTTTAAGAATAATAATTATTATTTTATGTGTATGTGTGAGTGGCTACATGTATGTCTGTGTAACATGTGCATGCCTGGTGCTGAGGAGGCCCTAACAGGTGTCAGGTCCTCTGGTGCTAGAGTTATCAGCATGTATGTGAGCTGCCATGTGGGTACTGAGATCTGAATCTAGATTCTCGGTAAGCACAGCAGTGCTCTTACCACTGGGCCATCCTCCCCCCTCCCCCCCAGATAATTATTCCTAAAGAGCATATTTTTTTCTTTGTTTGCTCCCATGTATATACAGCTATATTCTTTACAGACTTTTTATACCATTCTTATCTGTGTATTAAATCTTTGCATAGTTATCATTTGAAACAGTGTTGGAATGGTTGTCTTTTTTTATTTTTTGAGGCGAAGTCTTGCTATAGAGCCCAGGCTGACCTAGAATTTGTGGTAATCTTCCTGCTTCAGATTCCCAAGTGCTGGGTTTGCAGGCATGAATTACCATGCTCACCTCGGGATAGACTTTGAAGATTGTGTTTCATGGGCCATCTGACTATAGAATGGTGGCGAATCTTCCCATGTAGACTGTGAGGTTCACTCATCCCAGATTCCTTGCTGGAGTAATGTCCATTCATAGACTCTGTGGCATTTTGAATCCACCCCTGGACTCTCCCAGCCTTCAAGTCCCTCTCCTCTATTCCCCTTTCTTTTACTCAATTAATAATAATAATAATAATAATAAAAAGAGTTCATATACAGTCTCAGAAAATTATTTTTTTCCCCATATTTTGGGGTGTACTAAGGCAATCTTTTCTGTTTTTTAATGAAGAAAAGATCAAACCAGTTATATGGAGATTGGAAGGGGTGTGGCTTAGTAGTTTTATTTTGACTTTTTTGGCCTAAGGGAAAAACAACTCAGTCACAGAGGCCAAAAAGATGGGTTTTGTTTTATTGTTTTGGCTGCATTGAACATACAAACTGTCAGTGCTTGAGGAACAGGAACAGCAGAAAGGAATTGATTTTTTTTTTTCCCCCCGCTGCAGATCCAAGTGTTGTTAACCATGTGCATTTCTAAAGTGGCATGCTTACAGATCAGACAGCACTTGATTTTTCTCCCTCCACAGAACGCTGAACTCTTCTTTTTAACATTTAAGTAAGAACCCTAAACTTCAGGGTAATGACAATAATTTCATGATAAAAGTGGGTGATAGTAACCATGGCAACTGCTATCTCTGGCCTTATGGACAGTCCTGTTGTATTGATGAAGCTTCAGATACTTGAGGAGCCTGTCACTTCTATGGTGAAATGTGTTAGCACATGCTGCAGGTGACTTTTAGCTGGATTGTGTTAATCTATGTGCCAGCTTATCTCTCCTTGTTAGGAGTTTCTTGGCCTGTATTCCACAGCATGTTTGTGAAGGCGCTGTTGCCTGAAAATAACCCACCACCTGCCTAGGTAGGCCTCCTGATGCAGACTGCAGCCTTCCAGAGTCGGAGAGAAAAGAGGGCTGTCACAAGGAACTGTATGTATATAAACTACTGTTCAGATTGGAAGTGTTCATAGTAGCTTACAAAAACTTTTGTAATTTTGAAAGAAGTCTGTGAATGAGAGCATTAAGCCTACAGTTGGAATCTTTTTTTTTCTTGGAGTTCTGAAGTGTGTGTATATAGAATTAGGGGTGGTGAGTGGTGAGCATAACTGGAAAGGAAGGATTTGACAAGAGAAGAGCTTAGGTGTTTCGTTCTGAGTGTGTGTGTGTGCGTATTACTGTAAGAATATATTTCCTAGTGAACAATCCTAGCGTATAACAAATGCTTGGTTGTAGAATTTTTCAAGTAAAATTATTTTAAAATATATTTAGAATAATTGTTAAAGGAGACACAGTATAGTAAAAGCATCTTAGTGGGGAGATGATAAAAATGTTGCAACTGATCCAATAAAACTTATTTTAAAAGGTATAAAATTATGTTTCTGTCATGTCAGTTATTTTTAAAGCATTTTATTCTTACATGAGGTTTTTCTAGTGGGAAATATTAATGCTAATTGCTACTTTTTCTAATATGTACTAGAGAAACAATACCAGAGCAGAGAGCAAACAAATTTGATCTGAGTTTGATTAGACTCTGAAAATAAGACCTAATCAGATGCGCTCCACAGTTCAGACTTTCTGAAACTTGCTGTGAAAAGCTGGTTTACTTACTACAAGTCCCAGGATGCACTGCAGCGTTTTCTTAACTTCAGATAAGAGCGTTGCATGCTGGGACATGTAGTTGGTTTAAATAGCACGGAGAACTTTTTTTTTGTCTACTCCATTTTATAAATAGATTCCTAAGACTCTAAGAACTTTATTTTTTTAAAGTTACATTAATGAAATCATACTTACTCTGTTTCTGAAATTATAAAGTGAGACTTTATAAACAGCTTGGTGTTCTGTTTTATCACAGTGTTGTTACTAGCTTTTATAAGATCTAAATGCAAAATAACATATTCAAAACTTGACTTGGAAACTGTAAGTAGTTTCTGTGCATGTGGTAGAATAGGTTATTGCAGAAGTCTGGTATTGTTGTTTTCTAGTGAGGGCAGTAGAATTTACATTTTAAGTATTTACATTTTTTCCTTTGTTTTAAGGTACTACTTTTATTAGGCTCTTGAATTTTTGGGATATTTTTACTTTAGCTGTGTGAGGTAAGAAGGATGTTTTGAGGTGGGAAAGGGGTACCTAGGAATATTGAAAAATATAAACATAAATTCCAGTATATGTTCCGTGCCTTGGTTGGAATATGAAAAAGTCAGATAATTGTCTTTTTATCTGCTTAACTGGTGTCCATTCATTAGCATGAACTTCTTGGAACATTGTCATAGATTGCTGCTAAACTATTTACTGAAACTATTTCTTAGCAGTCAAGTACCATTTGACTCTACTTTGCCCTTCCATGGGAGGGTGACACCTTTTTGAAGTATCAAAAATATGTGGAATCTGGTTGGATATGCTTCTACATTTTAAATTGTTTTATTTCTTTTCTATTAATTTTGTTTTCAAGCTAATATTAAAATGGATAAATTCAGCAGTTATAAAGAATTGAATACAAATGACCAGCAATGAGTAGGAAAATGTCCTTTGGTATTTGTGGGCTACTATAGAAAATAATCGTGCTTGTATGAATTCTCCTTCTGTAAATTTTATTGACACGTCTATTTATATAATTCCTGAAACACTACTGAAAATCAGGAGAACAAAACTGGGTGGTTATTTGTCTTCACTCTAGAATATAGTTAAACAGTTTTTCTTCTTTCAATGAAATTTTTCATGTCATTATATGTCACATATTTGTGTCATATAAGTCATATCTTGGGAAATTTAGTCTTGTGTGGAGTTTAGTTTTTCCAGTGGAAAATAAGTAAGAGCTTGCTGTTAAAAGCTGTAGATGAGATAATATTCATAAATGTACTTTATAGACTAAAGTAGTATACATGAATTGGATTTGTATTTAGAAGTATTTGTCATGTTAATAATATTATTATAAAGTTTTAAGTGTCTGAATTAGAGTAGATGTGAACCAGAAATTAGTGATCTACTCTACTCACCATAGACAAGTTTAAGGCTTTTTAAAATTTTTATTTTTAATAAATCTTTTTAAAATTTTATGTATATGAGTACACCATTGCTCTCTTCAGACACACCAGAAGAGGGCATCAGACCGCATTACAGATGGTTGTGAGCCACCATGTGGTTGCTGGGAATTGAACTCAGGACGTCTAGAAGTGCAGTCGGTGTTCTTAACTGCTGAGCATCTCTCCAGTCCGAGTTTAAGACTTTTTAATTAATTAATTTTATTTTATGTTGTTTGGGTGAATGCCAGCGTGTTTCTGGGTGTAGCACATGCCTGCTTTGTGCCTAGAGCTCAGGGAGGCATTGGATCTCTTGAAGCTGGAGTTATAGGTACTTGTGAGCTGTCTGATGTGAGTGCTGGGAACTGAACCTGAGAGTTCTATAAGAGCAGCCAGTGTCTTTAACCACCGAGCCACATCTAACGTCCAACTAAACAATTTTTCTGTAAGAGACAGTCTTACTGTGTAGCCCAGGCTCAGCTTCTTGAGTACCAGGATTATGGTTGTATACATACTGGTTCTGACAAGCTTTTTGAGTGCGTAGACATAATTTTATAGATTGTTCTTGATAATAAATATACTGACTTGTCTGTGTATACATTGTAATGTAGATATGTGAAATGTACCAGCAGATTGTAATATTTTAATTTTGAGCACTATGTTAAAAATGTTTTTATATGGGCTGGTGAGATGGCTCAGTGGGTAAGAGCACCCGACTGCTCTTCCAAAGGTACAGAGTTCAAATCCCAGCAACCACATGGTGGCTCACAACCATCCTTAACAAGATCTGACTCCCTCTTCTGGAGTGTCTGAAGACAGCTACAGTGTACTT
>NC_034592.1:77347980-77354384 GCF_900095145.1 Mus pahari
AGAAGAGGGCGTCAGATCTCATTACAGATGGTTGTGAGCCACCATGTGGTTGCTGGGATTTGAACTCAGGACCTTCGGAAGAGCAGTTGGTGCTCTTAACCACTGAGCCATCTCTCCAGCCCTTTTTTTGGGGGGGGGTTATCTCTTAATATTAGTTTATCATTGAGTGTGTGTGTAGAGTACTAATAAGCTTTTACACATAGGTATCTTGCTTAACTTATCAGAAATATTTGAGGACTTTGTAGTTATCCTCCCTCCGTTTTAGAAGCGAGGAAGCAGCAGTTTCCCTGGCTCCAGTGGGTGGCAGATACTGCAGCTTATATCCAGGCCCCTGTTTTAACCCTGCGCCTCTCTTCTAGTGTGCAGAATGAAGTCCAAAATCTCTATCTCCCATAGAAACTTAGGAGAAGAGTTTGTAATATACTGACATGGCCCCTGCAATTCTGGGTCCTTCTGAGACTGTTTTGTGGTGGCGTCTGAGTGATGGAGACTGTCCAGGATGCACTGGGAAGAGGGAAGCACTGTTTGGAGCAGCGGGTGCGGCCTAACATCTCTGAGAGATGGCAGTAGGCACTTAGTATGGGCTTTACAGGGGTTTTTGGTACATACAAACTGTTTACATTTACCATTTCATTCTTTATGTAACTTGTAGAGCAGTAGTTAAAAGTTAAAACTATCCCTTTTTTGAAGAAGTACTATAAAAGTGACCTCACAAAAGTCACTAGATAAAGATGCATGTAGAGAAGGGAGAAGTCAAAGTTTTACTAGTTTTTGTTTCTTGTACATTTGCATATGTATGTGTGTAACACACCTAAGAATTAGTGCAATTGCAGAATAATACACTTTTGAAGTTTCGTTTTTTCAGAAAGATGACCATATAAAAACCAGCTTGTTTTCGAAAATAGGGTTCATGTAGAGAGAGAATAGGTGTAGGGTTGGAAGAAGAAAAATGAGTAAGACTTAAATGTTTGTGTTAGATTATAAACTTAAAGTCCCAGGTTTGACTGTTCCCTGTGGGACAAAAAGTATCTTAAGTGTTTTATTTGCAGCCACCATTACTTTTAAAACATTTGTAGACCAGGCTGGCCTCGAACTCAGAAATCTGCCTGCCTCTGCCTCCTGAGTGCTGGGATTAAAGGCGTGCACCACCACGCCCGACTAAAACATTTCTAAAAACTCAACTCAAAGTGACAGTATTGTTTTTCTGGACTGTATTTAGGAGACAGCGTATGAAAATTAAACTTTATAGTTTATTCTGGAAGCCCCTTATTGAGATAGCAGTTGTATTTTTAGATGAACCTTTCCCTTTCAATTTTGCTCTTTCAAACTAGTAGTCTCTTTTCAAGCATTCACTTTATATTTACAAAGTAAGAGTTTCAGAACCAAGATGATGATCAGCCTCGAAATAATGAACCTCTGTAGCTTAGTGGGCAGAGGGAGTTGCTGCCTGGGAGTTTGTCTAGTGCGTGGTCTGCATTTGCGTAGTGTTCTGCATGTCCCCACCCTGTCACTGCTGCCCGCTCACTTTGCCAACAAATGCCATTCTGAAAATGCCACATTTAAGGATTTTTTTAGGTAAATAATTTCAGTGGTTTTGTTTGGATTCTGGTTTTAGCTTGTTGCTAAGGTTGCCATAATTTATCTTAGTCATTTCTAAATTGAACATGTTATTACATAGCTAATAAAAAGTTTTTCATTATAGTAGGTATTTTTTGTTTGTTTGTTTTTGTTTTTTTAAGCCTTCCTAACCCTAAAAATACAGTCTTTGCTCTCAGCTGCTCTATGCTTCTCAGACCCCCAGCTGGTGAGGTGCTGAAGCCTTACCTTGAGTCACATGGGATATAACAAAGTGTCAGATTTTTGCCTTTTTGTTTGTTATTTGTTTTGTTTTCAAGACAGTTTCTCTGTGTAGCTCTGGCTGTCCTGGAACTCACTCTGTAGAACTCACTCTGTAGATCGGGCTGACCTTGAACTCAGACATCCACCTGCCTCTGCTTCCCCAGTGCTGGGATTAAAGGTGTGGGCCACCACCGCCTTGCTGGGTTGTCAGAGGTTTTTTTTTTTTTTTTTTTTTTTTAAAGCTTTATTTGTTTATTATATGTAATTACACACATAGCTGTCTTCAGACACTCCAGAAGAGGGTGTCAGATCTTGTTACAGATGGTTGTGAGCCACCATGTGGTTGCTGGGATTTGAACTCAGGACCTTTGGAAGAGCAGTCGGGTGCTCTTACCCACTGAGCCATCTCACCAGCCTGGTTGTCAGAGTTTCGATGAGCAAAGTTAAGAGAGTTTTTTTCTCTCAGGTGGTATATTCATCAATATGCTCTCATTTTGAATAGATCAGACCACACCTGAGAATACTTTCTTCTCTCTCATAATAGTCAGGAAATCTCACTGGTTGTGAGACTGAGGCAAACACAAGAATCCAAGTTAGTTAATGGCAGCACCTAATTTCCTAATTAATACTTTTTAAGTTCTGTTCCTTGTCTTCTTGACCCACGGTCTCTGCCCCTTTTAAAATCATGACTTTCAGCAAATGTATAATAATCTGAACTGGTATTTTATATCTTCTATTAAACATGAAGGCAAGTTGAAATTTTAAAAGGCTGAGATTCAAAGTGCAGGTTTGTTGGGGATGAGGGATGGGATGGGCTTTCTGGGGGCACACACCCACTTGCGTACTACTGCTCTGCCCAGGCCATTTTTCTTGCAAAAGAGATATAGCCATGGGGACAGCTGGAGGACAGTTGATAAAAGGTGTGGGGCTTTTAAATTGGAGTGATGTTTTGCAGCTCTTTAGTTTTAAAGAATCAGCCTTTCTTTCTTGTGAGAAGCTGAAAGATTGAGCGTGAAGGCCTTGAGGGGTGAGCCTAAAAGACAGAAATATAAGCCTTATTTGTTTTCATGCTGACCAGAGGGAGGGAAAGACTCTCTCCCCTGCTAGCTCCCAATCCCATAGAAATGGCAGCGCCGTTTTCCTGTTGCTGTTAGGCAGTTTATAGAACGCAGGATAGCTTGGTAAGCGTCTTCTCTGTGCTTGATGTGACGTAACATTGTAGAGTATGCGGCTTGCATGTTAAGTATAAGTGATTGTATTTGGCTCGTTGCTGCCGCATTTTTGAGGATGTCTTAGGAAGCAATTATCACAAGCTCGGGTGGATAACGTGCAAGTCATTGAAATCAGCATTTCACCAGGACCAAACTTTGTAACTTGAATGATTCTGTTTAGTATTTGTTTACCTCTTTCCCCACCCCCAACACTTCAGAGCAGAATTCTTTTCTGAAAAGGAACAGATGCTGTTAACTTATCAGGACCTGATACTAAAAAGCCTACAAAAATCTCCGTGCTGTTTATTTTCTTTATTTAATCTATATGCAGAGCATTTTGTAATTATTGCTGTTAGAAGGCTTGAAGCTGCTGCTGCCTTCCCATCCTTGCTGTGCTCAGGAGACAGATTAGGAATGCCAATTTCACAACTTGGTGTACAGAAATGATGACCACTGAAATAAAACAGTTCAGATGAAAAGCAAACCAGATAGAAACGTACAATGAAAATGTCTTTTAGTAAAATGTTAGCATGCTGTACTTGGAGCAGATGCCACATTAATTCAAAAGAGAGCCCAGAAAATGTGGCAACTTTACGATGTCAATGGAGGGAGCTGCAATGGCTCTTGTATGCACTACGTGAAGTTCTTGGCACTGCCTGGTCCTGTCTTGTGCTGCTCCGCCGTTTTCTCTAGGTATTAAGTGTTAATATACAAATTCTAAATTCATGCTATACATTTTATTTATTGTGTATTTAGGTATTAGGGTAAGGAGCCCAATAACTTATAATACAGAAGTAATTTTTTTAAATTTAGATACGTATATCATAATATTTAGAATCTGAGGCAAAAAAATTCACTTTTCTCTGCCTCTTCCAGTCACTTTCATCATGAACTTGTTTAAGAATTGAGTCTTTCAAAGAACCTAGTGCTTTTCAGATGTTGGATTTGGACAGGTTACAAAATTATGAGATTTTTGCATTTATTTTTCTCATTTAAATGTATAGTTATCGTTGGACATTTGTTAGGATTTTTAAATAGCTTAGACTCATTCATTCCCTTTGAGGGTTTTTGCTTTTTTTAATGGTGTTTGGGAAGGAAAAGGGTGATAGAAGGGTACTGTACACACTCAGATGATTCCAGAGTGACATTCATTTTATGGAAGATTGTACTGGGACCTCTTCGAATTGCCTGTTTCTTGCAGTGTATGACTAGTGTGGTCTGAGTGTAGAGAGGGGTGCACTGGGGGGTTTTAACCAGATTTACAGTGTGCGGCTTCCTGATCAGAGCAGTGATCTGTCTGCCAGGGGTATGCCCTGTGCCATAGAGAAGTCTGGAGCACGCACTTAGAAGATGCTGCTTCCTCTCAGTTAATTCGAGCATACCGCTTGCTCATTTGGTGAAAGGTTAAAAGGTTTGTTTTCGTGTAATCCAAGGCAGCTCTCCAGCACAGCAGTAGAATATAGTGGTTAAATTCCAGTAGGCAGCAGGCATGAATCTGGGCTGTGTCATGTTTTAGCTTTTGACCAGGCCAGTACCCTTCTCCTGTACCTGACTCTGTTCCTTCATCTGCAGACTGTGCAGAGATAACACCCACCTTCTGAGATTGTTTTGAAGAATAAGTAAGTGGACTGTGAACTAGGCAGGGTTAGTAAGCACCAAGTAGTACTCCACTGTTGCGTTCTGCTTCCCCCTCCTCCTATGTCACAGTGGAGACAGATGTTAGTGACACATTGGAAAAGAACCTGGGCTTTGTGGCTTGCCCTATTGGAATTTCAGCACAACCACTTAAAAGTTGAATGTGCAATTTTGGATTGACAGTTTAAACTGTCTTTCACTAAGATGTATCTGGAGCATGCCAAATACAGACTGTCGTACTGGTAAGGTGGACAGTGTTCTGTGTGTGGTACAGGGGTAGTAATAACTGCCTCCCCCAGGATTTATATGAAGAGTCAATGAGGGTATCTCAGGATATTCAGTAAACAAGATGAATTATTCTTTTTTTTTTTTTTTTTTTTTTTTTTTTCGAGACAGGGGTTCTCTGTGTAGCCTTGGCTGTCCTGGAACTCACTTTGTAGACCAGGCTGGCCTTGAACTCAGAAATCTGCCTGCCTCTGCCTCCCAAGTGCTGGGATTAAAGGCGTGTGCCACCACTGCCCGGCCAAGATGAATTATTCTTGTTGGTACAGTCTAGCTAAAAGTTCATGTGAACAGTGTAATTATGCAGCAGTTTAACTAAGAAACAGGAGCCCCCCCCCCAAAAAAAACCCACTCTTTTAAAAAAAGGATACATCATAAAAAAAGTTTATCTAATGAGTTCTTATTAAGGAACATTCCTGGGAGAAATAGAAAATACATGAGAATATGTTAATTTTAACTTAATCTTTTAAAAATATTTTGGCATATTTTATTAAAACTGGTAGTGCTATATTCTTCTCCTCAGCCCCTAGCAGTCAGAGACCAGCAGCAAGATCACGGTGGAGTTTATAGTGGCCCTCAGCATCACTTAGCATCGAGAGTAGTCTATTCCAAGGTGCTGAAGTTGGCCAGTTATGTATTCCGCCCTTAATGTAGGCTCGGGGTGAGACCTGACAGGTGCAGCTGTGGAGCCCCAGCGATGTGAAAGGCTATACAAGTGCTTTCTAGGAGTGACAGGCATGGTCTGTTTGTTTTCCTATTTGGGCATTTGCCTTTGTGAGATCTCTTTCATCTGGTATCTGGTCTTACACTACTTGTTATATTCCTTTTCTTTATACAACTGTCATAAGCTATCTGTGCCAAACCTAGCAACAGGCCGGGGACAGGTTGATCATCAAAAAAGCTAGTGATCTCAGAAATAAGAGTTTGTATTTTTTGGTAAAGAATTGAGATTTTACTATATTATTAACATGTCTGTATGCCTTTCTTCTCCCATCTCCTCCTAGTAATTGAAGAAGGGGGAAAGATTAAGTATGTAACATTTTTATTTAATTGACTTCTGACTTGTATCTGAAACATTTGTGATGTTTAACTTTCAGGAATTCATCAAGTGTGTAGCATCTGTAATAGCTTACACAGACACCTGAATACTTGTATGTATCCTTGCAAGCATTTGAGTTAAAGTAACCTAACAGCATCCATTACTGCTCTGTTCTCGCTAACCAGCTGTACCATCTGATGAAGGCCTGGTAGGTGAGTCAGAGTGTTTACTATAGTTTATTTTGTCTCTATTCCAAAAACATTGTTTTTATTTCTGAATAAAAATTCCAAGTTTGGAGCCGGGTGTGGTGGTGCACGCCTTTAATCCCAGCACTCGGGAGGCAGAGGCAGGTGGATTTCTGAGTTCAAGGCCAGCCTGGTCTACAAAAGTGAGTTCCA
>NC_034592.1:77355209-77357901 GCF_900095145.1 Mus pahari
TGTGTGTGTGTGTGTGATGTATGTGTATGTCCGTGTGTGTGTTTGTGTGTGTGTGTGTGTGTGTGTTCATGCTTTCATGCCTTGTGGCAGTCAGAAGAGAGTTTGGGGGAGTCACTTTTTTTCCTACCATGTGGGTCCTGGGGATTGAACTTGAATTTCCAAGCCTGGTAGCAAAGCCTTTCTCTCCGAGCCGTCTCACGAGCCCTGTTTGGTTTGGGAAAGGTGGATGGGCAAGCACCTAGGCATGGTAGCTCCTAGTTAAGTGCTCGCCCACTGAAGCACATCAGTGATGCTTTACTTCTCTTCAGATAAAACTCAGGGCCTCATACATGCTAAGCTAATGCTCTCCCATTGTGCTACAACCCCAGCCTCAGGATGTTTTCTTTACATCAGCCACATTCAGGATGTATGGAAGTTGTTTCGCGTGGTTGAGTGAAAATTGGAATATTTTAGAAGTGAGTTTCATTTTAATAAACATATAGATTAGATATAGTCTCTATATTGGTTGTGGTGGATGTTTTCAGAAGTTTTTCCCTGCTTAATTTGTAGAGATTGGTGCCAATCTATGTTGGGTGAGCACCTGCTCTAGTCATCCCAGAACCTGTCCAATAGCTATTTATAGCAAGGTGGTGTTTGGTTGCCTTCATACATCCCTTACATAGTGTTTCTGTGCCCCTCTTCTCTACCTGCTTCCTCTTGGCTTCCATTGTCTTCGCTTACATCCTGCCTTCCCCACCCCCACCCCTGTATTGCATACCACTCCTCCACAGACATCATTTTTATTTCTGTTTCTTCTGAAAACAGAATACTGTTGTAATTGGTAGTTTTTAAGTAAAGAGCCATTATCACAACCTTAAAGCTTTAGCAGTTTGTGAAACTCCATTCCCCAATTTCAGGACCTCAGCTGGGCTTTGGATAAGTAACTTAAAATTACTGGCAAAGTAACAGAGTATTGGTGAACCATTCTAAGTCTGAACAAAGGGGAAGACTAAAAAAAAGCCCCTAAAGTAGGGTGTGGACGCATGCCTTTGAGAGGCAAAGGCAGGAGAGCTCTGAGTTAGAGGCCAGCCTGGTAGAGCATTCCAGGACAGCCAGGGCTATCTAATGCAGAGACCCTACCTGTGTTAACAAGCCAACCAACCCAAACCCCAAGCAAAAACAAAAGACTTTTTACCTCAGAAATTGCTGTATTTTTGGTAGGGGGTGAAGTAGAGGTGTCAGGCTTGTCACTAAAAACCTAAGACTTTAATGAATTAGATTGTTCTCTGTAGTGGTAGGGACCTAACAGAAGAAGAAAAGAGATACTTTATATTATTGCTTTTACACGTTTTTTTTTAACTTATTAATATAGAAATTAGAATTGTTTTGGTTTGTAAAATGCAAAATAGGTTTATGTTGCCTTATTAGTATATATTGGTAACTTATGGTTCATTAGTTGATAATTGCCAAATACCAGCTGGTAGATTTTTGGTTTTGTTGTTTTTGAAACAGAGTTTATCTGTGTATCCATGGCTGTCCTGGAATACTCTCTGGAGACCAGGCTGGCCTCAAACTCACTGAGATCTGCCTGCCTCTGCCTCTCAAGTGCTGAGATTGAAGGCGTGCGCCACCACAACCCGTATTGACTTGTTAGCTATATTGTTCACTTGGAAAAGTAAAATTTGGAAATTTAATTTTATTATTTTATATTTATGAGTGTTTTGTCTGTATGCATGTTTGTGTACCATTTGTGTGCCTAGTGCCTGGGTAGGTCAGAAAAGAGGACTGAATTCTCTGGAATTGGAGTTGCAGATGACTGCGCTACCATGTGAGTCTGGGAATTGGACCTGGGTCCTCTGGAACAGCAGCCAGTGTTCTTAGCCTCTGAACCATCACTCTGACCTCTAAAATTTGAAAATTAATTGTGGTTACTTAAATTAATGATTATGTTGGATATAAATTCAGTAGCTTTTAAGGTCTATACCAGGGTCTTAGAAATAGGTAGTTTATTCTTTGAGATATACATGCAGACATGTATTTTTTATTTATCTATTTATTATTTATTTACTTATTTACATCTCTATGTGTAGTGCTGGCTGTCCTGGAGTCCACTATAAATACAGACCAGGCAGGCCTTGAATTAAGAAGAGCCACCTGCCTCTGTTTTCCAAGTGCTGGGATCAAAGGTGTGTGCTGCCCTGTTCAGCAGTTGCTTAAAGTCCTTTAAAAATTTTTATGTTGAGACAAGATGTCATTTAATTTAGGCTGACCTCAAACTGGATATGTATGGGAAGGTAACTTTGAACTGGAACTCCAGTGTATGCTAGGCTGGCCTCGAACTCACAGAGGTCTACCTGCTTCTGCCTCCAGAGTGCTGAGATTAAAAATGTGCATCACGAGACCCTACAACTTGTGATCTTGCCTCCACATCCTGAGTGTTGGGGTTGTAGGCATGTACCGTTATGCCAGCTCATGTGGTGCTGGCCCTTGAACCAGGTCTTCCACATGCTGAGCAAGCACTTTACCAACTGAGCTACATCCTCAGACCTTTAGAAATTCTGATAATTGGGCTGGTGAGATAGCTCAGTGGGTAAGAGCACCCAACTGCTCTTCCGAGGGTCCGGAGTTCAAATCCCAGCAACCACATGGTGGCTCACAACCATCCGTAACAAGATCTGACTCCCTCTTCTGGAGTGTCTGAAGACAGCTACAG
>NC_034592.1:77357946-77359650 GCF_900095145.1 Mus pahari
TGATAATTACTTTTGAATTTACTCTTACAGGTTGTACCTTATTTATGTACATTTGGCTGTGACTTTTTATATTTGACACCTATAATCATCAAGTTTAGAATTTTAGCGTAGGAAACTGTATGACAGAGTTGTAAATCACCCTGTCTCATGCACTTCCTTATGAATATTCTCTTTGTATTCAGACTGATTGTGTGTTAAGCATTCCTGTTATAACTTGTAAAGTAGTTAGCTGAGCCAGGAATTTGGACTGTTTGTTGACCTTAAACTAGGTACCAGTGATGAGGAGAACTTAGTTATCTGCCCCCTGTCTGCTCTTCTCTAGAGCAGTAAGTTGCACGTGTACCTGCAGTGTGGGACCCATTTATTACTAGTCAGTAAAGGTGATGCTAGCCTTACTGAATTTCTCGTTTTATTAGTTTAAATTAGACCCAGAGGGGTAATTATTCCACCCCAATGCATGAATAAGTCTAGTCAGTGCAAGTTGTGCATTCAAACCCCCATGCAGTGCATGGGAAATGCATCTTTAATGTTATGATGTTGTTTGGCATATTTAGTTTAGTGCAAGGAGTGTACTTGCTTAACAGGACCTTTAATAAGCTCCCTCTACACCAAAGATATACTTTTAAAAATTATACTTAAGGAGACTTTGTAGTATTCCCCAGTAGAGTTCATCTAGAGCAGCAAAAACCTTCCCAAATAAAACTATTCCTTTAACCGGTATTCATTTAAGTGGGTTCCACTGTACTTGGTTTCCATGGAAATAGTGAACAGCTAACGTTATTTATAAGGTGGAAGTAAAATAGGGTGCCTAATGGGACCCCATGCTGCTCTGATGAAGAGACTTAGGAAAAAAAATCTATGCTCATGGGATTTTTTTTTTTTTTTTAAACAAGGTTAATGGAAGCCCTTATTTCAGTCTTCTGTAACAGAACATATTTTTGGTTTTAAAGGCTAGCATTACCGTCAAGCAAACAACTTCTTTTGCGGTGTGTATTGCTTTCACTTTGAAGTTTAGGACTGCTTAGCAGGATAGAGGCTGTGTGTTTCACACTTATGTTTCTTGGTGGTTTTGTTTGAAAAGTTAGGAGTCCTAGTGTATTGTAATAGTTTCAGTTTCTCATCAGCACATCTCAGTACAGAGAAGACAGATGCTCACTCGTACAGCAGTGATGGTAAAGAATCGATATGTTGACCACACAGGGTTTTTAGATGCAAATTGCATAGGAATCAGATTTAGTCTTTAGGCCTGGGTAAGGGCTCTGTGTATATCGCTCCACTTAGTAGGTGAAAAGGTTCTGAGTTTCTTTTGAGACATACACAGGGAAGATTTTAATATCTCTTTTTAAGAAAGTGAATTGTTGCCACTGCTTGTTAGCTAAAATAAAATAAATGTCCATTGTTTTAATCTTTGAATTGGATTTGGGAAAGCATTCTTCTTCTTCTTCTTCTTCTTCTTCTTCTTCTTCTTCTTCTTCTTCTTCTTCTTCTTCTTCTTCTTCTTCTTCTTCTTCTTCTTCTTCTTTTTTGTCATTACTTCAACAAGGCTTGCTCTTAGTTTCCTACGCCATACCAAACTTGCCTTTCTAAAACCTCATCAGCTGAAAGAGCATCATTGCCTTTGTGCCCATGTTTGCAAAGAGAGGGGAGAGGGGAGAGAGAGGGAGAGGGAGAGAGGGAGAGAGGGAGAGAGGGAGAGAGGGAGAG
>NC_034592.1:77359820-77371364 GCF_900095145.1 Mus pahari
GAGAGGGGAGAGGGGAGAGGGGAGAGGGGAGGAGAGGATTTCCATAGCCTGAAAGGCACCTGCTCATCTTCCAGCCTGGTTAGGTCAGCAGTCTTGCATGTAAGGGAAACATGGTGGCTCACAGTAAGGTTAAAGTGCTGGTGTTTTATTTAGTTTGTTTGGCTGTCAATGGCAGCTTGGGATCATCATCCATTTGTCTGTGAAGTTCTGATTTTCTTGGCTGTCAGGACTGCAGGGCTTCTCCATGTTTAAAAACAGGGCTGTAGTATTCCAGGAGGAGTTTTTGTGTTGTGTGCGTGTTTCTTTGGATAAGCTTCTCACTGTATTTGAGTTTATTGTGCTTTAATTAAAAAACAATTTTTTCTTTAAATGTACCTTCCTCTTACCCTCCCTCCCTCCCTCCCTCCCTCCTTCTTTCCTTTCTTTCTCAGTCTGGTGTTTACCAGCAACCTTCCTTAGTGGCTTTTATTTGAATTGTAGTTGTGCTTCAGACACATAGGAATTTGGGTCTCTTGCCCCAATTCTGAGAGCAGAACTCCCAGGAGTTGCAGTTAGTGTGCTGGCAGGGCCTCGCTGATGTAGAGCTGGGCATTCCCCCTCCTCCTTAGTGCTGATGGTCTGTGCTCCAAACTCCCATTAGTGTTAATAGGAGGCACTAGCTTAAGTCCCTGTACACCAAGATAAGCCCAGGCTCTTTTATAATGCCTTGTAGATACCTTTGTTGTTTTTGTTGATGATGGCAGGAGCTTTGGTCTTGAGGTTAACTGACTGTTAAGACTGAGTTTGAGTTGTCTTGGGATATGGAATGAATTACTGAGTCTGATCTGTAATTAAGTTTTCATCGTGATTAGACTCAAAACATTTATAGCTTAGAGCTGTAGAAACTTTTGATGATTTTTGTACTTTATAATATGATGAAGCAAGGCCTATTTCTGTTCATTTCTTCTACCACAAAACAAGCGATATAAATAGTTTTTTTGTATATTGTAGGAGAACTTTGTAAGTCATCGTCGTCGTCATCATCATCATCATCATCATCATCATCATCATCACTAGTATTTTACTGAGAAGAATTTCTACACTTGCTCTCTGGCCTCTCCGTCTCAATCATCAGCTAGTTAGATACTTTGCAAGCATATTGATTTGCTGTGCACCGATGTGATGCTTAAATACTGCAGCCATTGGTCAAGAATTAACTACCATCGTCCACCTTTTTGTGAATTAGGGATTCTTATGACTTTCATTCATGTATTTATAGTTTAATGCAAGATTTAGTTCTAAGATTGAAAGTAGTGAGTCTGGAGTGTAGGCTATATTTTGTCTTCCTTTATCTTTTTTTTTTTTTTTAAAGATTTATTTATTTATTATATGTAAGTACACTGTAGCTGTCTTCAGACACTCCAGAAGAGGGAGTCAGATCTTGTTACGGATGGTTATGAGCCACCATGTGGTTGCTGGGATTTGAACTCCAGACCTTTGGAAGAGCAGTCGGGTGCTCTTACCCACTGAGCCATCTCACCAGCCCGTCTTCCTTTATCTTTTGTGGATTTTTAGTTAGTCATCTAGATTTCTTAGACCTCTGTGCTATGGGATGAAGGTGTGGCTTGGACCCTCAGAAGTGTTCATTCTAGTTTTAGGCTCTTTGAGGGTACATAGGCACAAAAGGCAGTGGAGCACTGTAAGTTTGGCAGTGTTCTCTAACCTGATGAATATTCAGGTTCTTCTGGGGAACTATGAAATTAAAAGCCTAAGTATCTTGGCTCTAAACTATGTGTTCTGAACCCAGAACCTTTAAGGGTAGGGCCAGTGAAATCTATGTGTATTAGTTTATTTGTGCTTTTGATTTAAGATGGAAAAGTAAGGTACAAGGTTTCATTTTTACATGTGTGTGCATATGTGTTTGGGCATACATTTGTATGTGTGCATATGCCTATGTACCTGTATGCGTGTATATTTCTATTAGGGCTATAAAGTCATATATATTACAACATTAAGTAGTATGTGGTTAAATTCTAAATACAGGCAGGGCTCAGAGGAGTTCAAAGGTACAACACTTGCCTAGAACATACAAGGCCTTATATTCCACTTCCAGCACCACGAAGGAAAGAAAAAAATATTAAGAAAGATGGTAGATATCCTGGAAGTATAAAGAGAGTGACTAGGGAATATGGTAGCAGAGAAGGTCTCTGTCAATGATGAGTCTTTATCTGGGCTCTAGGGTTTTGTTTTGTTTTGTTTTGTTTTTTGGTTTTTCGAGACAGGGTTTCTCTGTATAGCCCTGGCTGTCCTGGATCTCACTTTGTAGACCAGGCTGGCCTTGAACTCAGAAATCCGCCTGCCTCTGCCTCCCTAGTGCTGGGCTCTAGTTTCTGAATGAGATTTGCATAGGTAAAAGGTAAGAGAATAATATTCTTGGTATGAGAAAGCACGTGAGAGGGACAATTATGATTGCAGCTTAAATCTTCACTTTATAGTTGCTGAAGCTTTGGTGGATTTCATGAACACTGGGAGTGAGCCATGACAAAACTTGGAGGAGGACAATGCTGGTTAGTGGGAAAACAAGTGGAAGAGCCTGGGCAGGGAGTGCAGCATGGAAGGGCTGAGGTGCAGCCACTTAGTGCCTGTGCACTCTGTTAAAGGGTGGGAGCTTTCCTCTGAGCTTGCTGCTAAGCCACTGAAGGATTTTGAGTTGAGGGGTAATGATGTGTCTTGGGTTTTGAAAAGCTTCTCTGCTGTTAAGAGAATGACTTGTACTGGTGCTTGGGGTAGAGGTGGGGAGACCAGTGAGCAGGCCAGGACAGTAACTGCGGTCAAAGGTGCTAGTGAGCTGGCCCAGGGAAGTAAAAATGGAGCTGATGGGAGAGGTCAGAGCAGGTAGCCTCCTGAAGGTGGAGGTTGCTGTTGGGTTGGATGTGGCATGTCACAGAACTCTGGGTGACTTCCAAGTGTTTCTGCTGTAAGACTGGGGTTGCCATTATGGAGATGCTGATGGCTGAAGAGGAGGGTGGAAGGGAGTCAGGAGTTTAATTTTGTATATGTGGAGCTTAAGCTACCTGTTTCTCAGGTGTTGAGGTGTGGACACAGAGGGAGGGGTCTGCAGGGCTTTCTGTCAGGTGGAATTCTGCTTTTTTTCTTCTAACCACTTATCTGTGTTTACATTAATTTCAGACTTAATGTACTTTTTGTTGGAAGTTAGGAAGGGAAGACAGGAAGCTGTAAAACTTGAAACTTGTGTATAAAACTTAATTATTGAACAACTGTCAGGTATAGTGAGGGAAGAGAAAAGACTGAATCTTCTAGGTGAGGTGACATTTTAAAGTATCTTTGAATAACAATTATCTGTGCTATTCTAGTCCCCGATCAAAATTTATTATTGAGCACAGTCTATAAACTTAATTGTTGAAAATTTGTAGTGGGGCATATTAAATTTTAGCCTAATTTAAAACATGGTCAAGTGTTAAAATTTTATCCATGAAATTTGTTTATTGTTTAATGTAAATTAGATGCAAAGCTCTTAGATGCTTTATAAAAGGTACTTAAGAAGTAGTTATTAATCATCCTTGATTTATTTATAATGTTTTAAATTTCATAACCATGCCAGAAGTCTGAATGACTTGTTTCTTTGCCTGCTCTAATTAAAGCTGCTACCTGTGAAGTTTTATAGCGGTGAAGTCTTGAGTTTGTTAAAAAAAATTTTTTTTGTAAGGTTATGTTAGCAAAATAATATTCATCTCTAAAAGCAAAATAATTGTATTTGCTCTAACATGGGTATTTTGAATGTTGTTTTGTTGACTTGTTTGAAATACTGAGTAGTCTAGGTTTTACTGTATTGACTAGATCATCTTGGAATTTGCTGTTTTCCAGGTTGGTCTTGAGCTCTGAATTCCCGTCTCAGCTGCCTCCTACTTAACAGGGCTGCAGGCACATGGGCAGTCACCATGTCCAGCTCTTGAGTGTATTTTTCAATAAGAAATTCCATATTTGAAATATTTGAAATAATTAAGGTTTTGAAAGACCTCAGTAAATTATGAAATGTTGTAAGGTTGCAAGGAAACAGACAGAACCATAGCAGCCTTAGGTGAGGAAATAAAACCTCAGACTTAGGTATGATCTGTACATGGGTAGGGCAAGAAGTGCTGATTTAAATGTCAGCCTTGCATTCCAATTCTCAACATTGCTAATTTGTACAAACAAAATATTTATCTTTTTTTTTTTTTGCTCACTTTCCATTTGATAGCAGTTAACAATCAGTCTTCAGAAGAAATACTTAAAGTGTTGGTGTACAGATTTTAAGACTGTTAGTCTGAGAGTGATTTGCTTTCCTCGGTGTCTGAGTCTCCTTGAGGGTTGATGGATATGTGGACCTGCTTCTCTGAAGCTGCACCCCTGCTCACACATGTAGAATCCACCGTCTGCTGGAGCTGGTAGCCCTCTAAAGCCCACTTGTGGGCATCTTTAAGCATAAAGGATATTGAATTCTCAAACTTGCCCTAAGTAGCTTACATATGAAGCTTATGTATGATTTTTCTTTAAAACTTTGCTCAAAGTATTTTTCCATGTTTGATATTACTCATTTCTTAGAAGCAGGAGTTTGCCCTGCTTCAGAGCAATGCTGGCCAGTGGAGAAATATGCTCAGTTACTGGGGCATCTGGCCTGTGGATTCTCTCTCCTTCTGTACCCTTTGCTTTGCTTTCCTGCGTGGTTTCTGTTGTCCCTGTAAGCAGTTTTATAATCAGTGTCATGATATTATCACTTCATGATTTTCTCTTTATTAGCTTAGGATTGACTCTGCTCCTGAATTTTGGAGAAAATACCTGGGCAACAGATATACATGCACACATCGTACTGTAAGAGTTTATGTCGTTAGACTTTCCTCAATGCTAGATTAAATAGAAGTTAAATCCCATCCTGTCCTGACTGTTCTAGTGTTAATGAATTTTATATGTCCTGGGTGTATGTATTTGTTGATTATATTTATCTCCATTATTGATCACAATTATCTCCAATTGGAGCTTACTTTTTTTTTTTAAATTAATTTATGTCTGTGGACATGCGTGCCAGAGCATGATTTTCAGAAATCATCCACAGTATAAATGAGTTCAGGGGATCAAACACAGGTTTTCAGACTTGACTGTAAGCACCGAGACCCACTAAGCTGTCTTTCTGGCATTCATGCACCATGTACTATTTCATTTTCTTTTTCTTTTTCTTTTTTCGGTTTTTCAAGACAGGGTTTCTCTGTATAGCCCTGGCTGTCCTGGAACTCACTTTGTAGACCAGGCTGGCCTCGAACTCAGAAACCCACCTGCCTCTGCCTTCTAAGTGCTGGGATCAAAGGCGTGTGCCACCACCGCCTGGCTTTCATTTTGTCTTTCAATTGAACACAAGTTCTTAATTTTAGTTTAGTCCTATTTATTAGTCTTTTTTTCATTATATTTTAAAATGGTATTATTGTATTTCTGGTGATCAGCATTGATAAAGACAGTTTTCGACTCATTAATCTAACTAGTTAACAGTGGGAGGTTGATGTATCAGGAGTTATCTAGTGAGAGGGCTAGGGACCTGGGAGGAGGGGCCTCAGCAGGTAGTTGCCATTCAGTCAGTCCACGGACCTGACTGTTTCTTGAGTGCTCACCGTGTGCCTGGCACTGTTTTAGGCATCCTTTGAGTGGAACTGTGGACTTTTCACTATAGTAACTGAAATAATTAGCTTCTTTTTTTGTGGGTCTAATTATATTTTATTTGAAAGGATTTTTAGATGTTGAGAGGCAATAATCATAAAAGCTAACTTTATCATTAAAAATCACAGAGTTGAAGATATTTTGTGTATATAAAAAAAAGAGTGGATACCAAAATAGCTTCTAGTTGTTGAAGATGCAAGGACAATGTAAGATTTAGATAATAAAACTATTCATGAGCTTGTTTAAGAACACAACAAACAAGAAAGGAAACAAAAATGAACTTAAATCCTGCCACACATGAGTGTAATTTCTGAGACTTCACTAACACTCACACAGCAGAACACTCATCTCTGAGGAGAACCTCAGTGCTCCTTTAGAATTGGCTGTTAGGGCTGTAGCCTACATGTGGGGTATGCAGGAAGAACAGCCTGAAGAGACTGAGGACATCTGCAGACGGGAAACATGTTTCTGTTAACTTGTACCAGTTGGCTATCAATCCAGTTCGTAGGGGTTAGCTGCAGCCCATAGCTGCTCCTCCTCGGCACAGGGAGTCATTTGAAGCATGAGGACACACAGAGTCTAGTTTTTAGTAAGTGGATTAGTTTACAGATTTACTGCATGGTTTTTCTTGTGGTTGGGAATCCATTCTAATCCTGATGATTAAAATAGCTATTTAGATGGACTCCTGAGAACTTTGAAGAGAACTGGAGTTCAGAGAAGAAGAAGGAACAGGGGGCACACCTTTAATTCCAGCACTCAGGAAGCAGAGGCAGGAAGATCTTTGTGAGTTCAAAGCTAGCCTGGTCTACAGCATGAGTTTCTGGACAGCCAGGGATCTTTAGAGAGGCCTTGTCTTAAACAGAAACAAATCAAGAAGGAGGAAGAAGAAGAAAGGGGAGGAGGAGGAAGAGGAGGAGAGTCAAGTGAATTTCTTTTGGAAATAAATAGATTGCATTAATCAGGAACCATTTAAACAACTTTCCTTTATGCTTAATATGACTGTGCATGGCTAACAAACATTTCTCATCTGAGAGACAGGGTCTTTGAAATAACCTCAAGGGAACAAGACACTACTGGAATAGCATAGGTCAGCAAACATTTGTTTCAGGTGTAGCCTAATGTTGGTTGTGTGGAGTTTACATAGGCTTGTTGTCTAAGTGTTATGGGCTCCGTTTTAATTTTAGTTCCCTAATACTGGGTGAGGATCCTAATACTTTGATTTTTCTTTCTAGCTGATCATGAATGTAATATAGAAGAATCATTTTGTGTTTGTGGCTCATAGTCCCAAGCAGTGATATAAATTTAAGAATATAGATGGAAATTTGACTAAAATTCTGATTATATTATTTATTTATTTATACTTATTTTAATACATAGCTATTATTTTATACATTGTATAATATTGTGAATTAAGGCCTTGCATGAGGCAAATCTATTTCAAAATTTATTACAAAAAGACCTTTTAAGTGGGACAAACTAAGGGCTTGCTTCTTCAGCTTTATTGTAAAGAGATGGCAGTGTAGCCATTTGAATGAATAAAGTACATACGGGTCTTCTGTCAGCCTACCACTGATCTACACAAGCGCACATGCTGTGTTTACAGCCAGGAGCAGTGCAAACAAGATAAGTGTCAGCTCACACCACATAAAGCTGGCTGGTAACATGGTATGACTGGAATAACTAGTAGTCCGTTTGCTGCTTTCTAAGTGTGGTCCTGATTCGGGTGTGTAAGTATCTGTAGAAAATGAGGCAGTGTGCTGGTCTCCACGTGGGTGGGTCACCTGTGGTTATCACCCATTTTTCACCATTTTTTTGCTTGTTATCTGAAACACACACACTATCAGTTGATAACTTAGTTTCCTCGAGAGGCTTCCTGTTGACAAGTCAGTGTTAGTTAGGGTTAGAGGAACCAAAATCTATGCTCTGATTTTTGACTCAGAATGCCTGTGCCCCTAGCAGTGCCTTCCTTGTTGTTCAAGGGTCTTCTCTACTTATTTTCTTGCTCTTGAAAAGCTGTGTTAAAGCAGGGATTTAATTGCTCTTGAGTTCCTTCTTTGCTGTAAAAATTACTCGTTTCTTCCTTGTTTGTTGTTGGGTTTTAAAATTTGGAGATTGAAATGTCCCTCCCCCCGTCTTTTATAGTCAGAAATCTTTGAGTCTTTAGCTTTTGATGACATCATGAATTTGTAGTTTAACTGGGTTTTTCCTTCTGTTACAGGGGACTAGAGAGCTGAAGGAGAGCCAGCTTCTCCAGAATTGGTAAGTATTTTTACAAAGCTAGCATAGTGTGCATGATTTTAGGTGGACTCAATCAAATATTAAGTGATTTTGTAAGTGATTTTTTTTTTAACCTCCTAAAAAAGCTTCCTTCTTCAAAACAAGCCTTTGTAGTTTGCAACAAAGGTGAATTTTTAGCTTCACAGAGCTGTATCTAAAATGCATTTATATTTCTGATAGCCACACTAGACTTGCATGCTCCTGAATTTGATAACCCATTAAAACTCGAAGGCCCTGTTGCTAATAATTGAGTAGTTAGGCCTGAGAATTCAAAGTCAGGAGAGACAAGTTTGGGTGAGATTTCCACTGTGGCTTGCATTACTGTGCTGCTCCATTTGATGCCTCTCTGCGTATTAGCTGGCGGGCCACTGCAGCTGTGCGACCCTCACCTGGAAGTTGAGGCCTCTGGATGTTTGTGTTCTTAGGCTTGACATTAGACTGGCTTCAAGTCTGAGATTGCGTTTTTAGTGTGTGTTGTTTTGTATAATTTGTAAAAGAAGAGAGAAACAAACATGTTTTTTGATAGCTACTTTCATAAACTTTTAAGTAGCTTACAACTTATACTTACTCAGATTTTAGATGTCTTAATTCAAGATCCTAGATTGCACTAGGTGATCTAGCACATTAAGCACCTGGCAGATAATAACTTTATTTCAATTGCTATGAAAAAAATTCAAGCTACAGTTGTGTGATTTTCCAGTGTAAAGCTACTTAAAAAAAAAAAATCTATCACTCAAATAGTAATAAACTTAGTGAGTAGAATAGGTAGGACAAATTTTTGGTTTGAGTTTTGTTTTTTAGAGACAGAGTCTCACTCTATGTAGCCTTAGGTGGCCTAGAGCTGGCTGCATAGACTCCAGACTAGCATTGAATACACAGAGATCTGCCTACTGAGTGCTGAAATTAAAGGCATGCACCACTACCGTGCCCAGTGTAGTTTTGGTTTTGTGGTCCTTCTAGTATCTCTCTTACTTTAGAGACTGGGTTTTGAACATAAAATGAAGACTCTCGAACCAGAGAACCTCAGATTTTGCTACCATTTAATTCTATTGCCTTTCTCTCATGGAACCTTGTAAAGTAATAATCATGATTCTTTACCTTATGGTCTTACAGAATCATGGAATCTGACCTGCTTGGCAGTTTCTTTGCCCACATCCCTGACTGGTACTTATTCGGGTGCACATTGAATACTATGTTTTAAAAAAATGTAGGCTTTGTTTTCTGTAATGAATATGTTTTGAGAAATTCTGATTCCATAGAAATTGAGATTGGGTCTGGGGTGGGAAATGGGTTCTGTGGTCAAATAACTTGGGAAATGCTGCATTAAACAAAGTTAAACAGGTCTCTTTACTGCAGGACTTCTCAGAACCTTTAATATGCTAATGTGCATTGTGAATCTCCAAGATGGGGATATGATATGCAGCATTCTTGAATACTTCTAATGACAGGGAGCCCACTACCTCATAAGGTAACCCATTCCTTTTTTATACAGCTCTAATCCTTAGTCCTTCTTTATATTGATCTGAACTCTATCTCCCATGACTTTGCTTCTGCTAAGTATGATATTGATTGGTTATGCTGGGACATGTTCCTGTGTCACTCTTTCTGTGGTCTATATTTATTATAAGCTTCTTGCCAGGCTCGTCTGAACAGCCCTCCACCCCCAAATCATTCCATGACCTTTCAGTACACGTGACAACCAGTTCCAAAGCCTCAGACACTGCATCACTGTGCTTTTGTGCACCACTCTCCAATCTTCATTTCGAATTTCTATAAACTCTAAATTTTACTTCAGTGTTCTCCTTGTTGTGTTTTAATAGGCATGCTTCCTTTCCCTGCAGGAAGATAGGGAATAGAAGAGTGGGGTGTGCAGGTAGCCTGTGTCCCAGAAGCTGAGTCTGACCTGTACTTTGGGATGATGGTGGGGAGGGGGTGCAGTCTCTGAGGAGAATGTTGTGGGAATTTTTGTCTTGACCCAGTGCTATGAGCTCTATACATAGTCTTTAGAAAAATAAATGACCTATTCTCTTCCCACTAAACCCAGACAAACAGAAATAATTTAACAGAAAAAAAACATATTTTGGGGGCTGGAGAGATGGCTCAACAGTTAAGAGCACTGACTGCTCTTCCAGAGGTCCTGAGTTCAAATCCCAGAAACCACATGGTGGCTCACAACAATCTGCAATGTGATCTGATGCCCTCTTCTGGTGTGTCTGAAGACAGCTACAGTGTACCCACATATATAAAATAAATAAATAAATCTTTGAAAAAATATTATTAATAGTAAACAGCAGTGACTATTGAGTCTAATAGTTTGGAAACCCTCAGCTAGCTACGGGTGGTTTTAGCAAACAGCCTGGTCAGAGTCCTAGAATAGGCAGCCTCTAAAGTCAGGGTTGTCAGTTTCTACGAGGGAGATTTTCTGTGATTTGAGGAGTGTCACCAAAGAAACAGTACTCTGAAATAAGTCAGAATATATTGAAAATTTGCAGAATAATAAGAAAAAATTAAATTTCTTAATATCATTTTTTGATTCATGTTAATAATACTTAAAACTTTCAACAAATCCTACTAAAAGGCCCTTTTATTTTTTTTTCATAGTAATTTTTAGCACTATTGGTTAATCATCAAAGATACTATTTTATCTCACTACATATTAAATATATAGTAAAAAAATTGAAGCCTGGAATTTCAATTTTGAGAGCAGGGCAAGGTAAAAGGGATATATAGATTTGTATCTACTTTTTCCTATTTAAAATAGTAAACTTCTCAAAAAATGTCTGTGAATGTTGATCAGACACAAGGACATTTGTATAAGTAGGAAATACATGGTATAGAGAACACAGAAATCTTTTGAGGGTCAGTTTGGGAGCACACCATGCCATGAACTTATTAAAGTAACTCTTGTTTGATCTATCAGATTTGGCTGGGAAAAGAAGTCTTGTCAGTTGTGTAGCAGAGTATTTCTTAGCAGTAGAAGGTGTTTAGAGCTTCCCTGCAGGACTTAGCAGAAGGCCCAGCGGTTGTGCGGCTTCATGCAAGACAGTTCAGAGCAATAACAGCCCCATTAGAGATTTTGAGAAGGTTTTTAAATTTTATTTTTCATTTTTAAATTATTTTTATTAGTTTGGGTACATGAGTGTTTTGTATGCATGTACGCCTGTGCACCAAGTGCATACCTGCTGTGTGAGGAAGGGATGAGCCTCCATGAGGCTGCTGGGGATCAAATCTGGGTCCTGACTCAACCACTGAGCCAAATCTCCAGCCTGAGAATTTAACAAGTTTGATTCAAAGTTAAAGCTTAAAGAAGTTTGTCAATATCTCAAAACTTGGTTATTCACAAAAAAATCCTTTTCTGAGACCTTCACTTGATTCACCCCTCACAACAGTCCTGCCACAGGTGATATGAGCCCCATTTCCCAGAGCATAATGAATGAATGGCTTTGTTTAGTTTTGTTCTGGGGGAGGCAGTAAATGGTCTTTCTTCACTATCTAGCTATGCTTTTTTGAGTGAGATCTGATTATTGTTTAGATATGCGCGTGCACGTGCCTCTGTGTGTGTGTGTGTGTGTGTGTGTGTGTGTG
>NC_034592.1:77371449-77378581 GCF_900095145.1 Mus pahari
TGTGTGTGTGTGTGTGTGTGTGTGTGTGTGTGTGTGTGTGTGTGTGTGTGTTTTGAGACAATGCCTCTTGCAGTCCACTTTGGCCTTGAACTTACTGAGTAGCTAAAGATAACCTTGAACTCCTGATCCTTGTGCCCTCACCTCCCAAGTGTTAGGATAGCATGCAGCCTGCTGTCTGACTGCTTTCTGCTTTGTTTTGCTCTGTAGCTTGAGAGGCTGTCAGGTTCCCTGGTGCTTTAGTGTGCACAGCATCGAAGGAGAAGGTTGGCATGTTGTGCTAGGATGCCTCAGTGATGGAGGGAGGGAGGGATGCAGAGGTGCTGCAGAGAAAGGGTCTGTTACTGTCTTGTGAATTTGGTTATAGTCACCTTTCAGTAACTGACTTGTTTTATACACACACACACACACACACACACACACACACACCTTATTAGGATTGGAAAAATATAATAAATTATCTCTCATACCTTTCTGCGGCTGCCGAGATGGCTCAGCCGGTAAAGGCCCTTGGCACCATGCCCGAGGAATTGTTTGATCCCCAGAACCCACATGATGAACAGAAGCAATATCTTCACATTGTCCTCAGAATTCCACACACCCTCCATGTCATGTATGCCCCCTCCCAGTAAACAAATGCTATCTTAAAAACTTTTAAAAAGTAATGATGCCCACCAGGCATGGTGGTGCATGCCTTTAATCCCAGCATTCGGGAAGCAGAGGCAGGCGGATTTCTGAGTTCGAGGCCAGCCTGGTCTACAGAGTGAGTTCCAGGACAGCCAGGGCTACATGGAGAAACCCTGTCTCAAAAAACCAAATAAAAAAATAAATAAACAAATAAATAAAATAATAAATTAAAAAAATAAATAAAAAGTAATGATGCCTTGTAAAGCTGCAGACTGTCTCTAAATAATGCTGCATACACTAAGATCCCCATGTATTTTAAAGGCTCCAATATGTGTGGCTTGTGTTTGAAAATTATTTCTTATGTGTTTTAACTATATGTATAGACTAATCTCTTAAGACAGTTGTCCAGAAAGAGACCTTTCTGATGAAGGATTTCAAAATTATCTTCCAGTCCTCATAAGTTTCTCTGTGACAGTCATGATCTTTTTTAACTCTTCAGTCTTATATGTAACAAAATCCGTACTTGGCATTTAAATGCCTTTGTATATATCTTGTAAGAGGACAACACCCGCACGGAGAAAGTAAAAACTGTCAGCTCTCATTAGCCTGATTGGCAGGCGTGTGGTTCGAGGCACACTTTGACATTTAGAGTCTCCAGGTTAAATCCTTGTTTTTACTCTTGAACTCTTCCTCCCTTCCCTCCTCCCTTCTCCCTTCCCACTACCCTGCTTCTCTCCCTTCCCTTCCCCCTTTTCTTTCTTTCTGTGAGACAGGATATCCTATAGCCCAGGCTGGCCTCAAAGTCACCATATAGCTCCGAGGCTGGCCTTGGCCTTTGTCTCCTCCTCCTGAGTGCTGGGATCGATCACAGGAGTGTGTCACCATACTCAGCTACTTTTTTTTTTCTATTGAGGTTATTTGTTTTGTTTTATTTTGTTTTTGTGGGGTTTTTCTTTCATGTTATAAAACTTCCTGATGTTTTATTAATTCTCATTTTTTCTCAGTTGAAAGGAGATGTGCGTTGTCTATGGAAAAGTTTGAAAATACTGATACTCCCCCAAAGAAGAAAGTTTAATAGCTCTTAGTCCTTTCACCTACAAATGGCTTTAGCAGATTGTGAAGTGCCATCAGACCCACCCTTGGCAGCTTAGAGTTGATTATTATGCATCTTGTGCATTACAGGCAAAACTTACCTTCTTAAATTCATGTCTCTGTGGTGAGTACAGACTGGTGCCTCAAAGTCATTGTTCAGTCTGTCAATAAGATTTTTACTAGTATATTCATGTAAATATTGTTTCATAGAGGAATTCTCATTCGTGTGTGTCAAGTACTTTGACTTAATTCAAACTTTTCGTTGATCACTCTTATGCCTCATGAGAATTAGTTTTCTGCACTTTTTTTTTTTTTACTGTTAAGTTCTCCATGTCAGTGACCTGCCTGTGTCACCAACAGTACAATAAAATAGGCCTTTCTGATTTTGAACACGCTCTTGCAGCAGGATTATCCTTCACATACAAAGAATTTTAGGAAATCGTTTTAGATGCATTTTCTGATAGAACTTTGCAAAAATTAAGATCACATGTTTTTTAAAACTACAAACTGGGTATGGTAGGTTACATTTATAATCCCAGCACTCAGGAGGCCAAGAGGCCAAGGTAGGAGGATTTTGAGTTCAAGACCAGGCTGGACTCTATAGGAGGTTCAAGGCAAGTCTGGACCACACAGTGGGACCCTGCAGAACAGAACTGTCAGGTATAAATGAAGAGTTTGAAAAGGGCGATTACTTTTGCACTTAAAATTGAAGTGGCTGTTAATAGTTTTCAGATTAGCAGTTGCAAATGTACATGACCATAGAAGCCTTGCTTTCCATGAGTTACTAATGATTCTGGTATTCATTATAATTCCAAACAATTTTTAGGATAGTAAGTGGCTGAAATTCATGATATGTCTCCTTTTAAAAATTATTTCCCCTAAATATCCTGCCTGTATGAATTTTTATGATTACTAGTAAATCTTTGCCAGCTTCTAGAGATGTAATTTTGAAAGAATTTTGCACTTTGAGAATTCAATCTTTTTTAGGTTAGAATATTCTGATTTTACATAACATAGTGTATAAACCCTAGAGGAGAGATTGTCATTGATGTTTTAAACCCAGAGAGATTAAGTAAATATAATGAAAACTAGAAATCCTAAGAATATACTTTTTTAGCTAACGATTCCATCAGGCTCTGTGAGCTTAATCTTACAAAAGGCTTCGAGATGCTCAGGCTGAGGACTGTATGTGCCTAAGTGGTTGCTGGAGAGCCTGGTGGCTGTGAGTCTTCTAATCGGGTACAGGTTTTCCTTCCTCAATATTAAAAGGCAGTGCTAGCTAAGCTTTAATAGGAATAAGGAAGAAAATAGATTTTTAATAACATTTAAATTTATTCAGACAAAAAATGCTTTTGCCTTAATAAATAACCCCAAATCATGGTCACATTTTAGAAAAAAAAAATTAAAGAAAAATTAGCTATTTCATTAAGCTGTAGTAGTCCTGATATAGGACAGGAAGGTGAGACTGGGTGTCCCAATTATGACTATAAATTCAGACTTTTGGCATCTCCACATACAGTTACACATGTCAGTAAGAGTGCAGTCAAATTCAAATGCACCCCCCCACCCATGGTGGGAGACTGGGAACTCCCCAGTCCACTCTAATTTAAAAATGCTTGACATGTTTTGTGTCTTAGTGTTCTGGATGGTGTCAGACTCCCCTGCTAGTTCTCATCTGGATGGAGGTGGTCCTTCAGCTCCCTGTCCTCAGTGCTGAGCACACAGTGGGTGTTCATGTGTTTTCGACTGTCTCTTTTGCTATTGTATTCCTTTTCTTAGTTATTTGAAGTGTTCTATAGAGGAATGCCCAAAAGAGCAAAACCCAGAAAGTTTTGGTACTGAATTGTTTTTAAAAAGTCCTTTGGGGGGATACAGTTTTTGTGTGTTACAAAATATAATATTTCTAATTTAATTATTTTGATAAAAGTTTCTTCATTCCCAACACAATAATTCTAAACATTTTATGACCTCTACAGCTGCAGCAACAAGAGGAGCTTGTAATTTTAAACGGAGGCTGAAGACACTGTAGAATTAGCAGACATAAGACAGCGTGGAGAAGGCAGAGGATGGAGTTGCAGACTCTACAGGAGGCTCTTAAAGTGGAAATTCAGGTTCACCAGGTATGTTGTGTGACTGACTACCGATGCATACTGTGTCACCAAGGACAACAGGCCCAGCTCTGCGTTTTGGTCAGGTTACGCAGTCATTCTACTACTTACCAAGTGACTCTGGCGTTTGTCCAGAGTCACTCTCCACAGCTGTACTTTGTATACTGCCTTTAAGAACTTTAATAAGATGGCCCTGACATCTTTTCCTGAAAAAGAGGACTGGAAATATTTTTTTCATGTCCTAAAGGTATTTGAAAAAAGAAATCTATTTTGCTATATTTCTGGCCAGTTTGAAGGCCTTCTATACACAAGATACCTTCTTTGCATGTCATGTGTTTTTATTTACTTTTGCTCTTTTGACAGGGCCTCAGGTTGGCCCTGAACGCCCCATGGAAACTACATTGACTTTGAACTTGTGTTGGTCCTCGTGCCTCTGCTTCCCCAGTGCTGCCTTTCGTCACTTCACCGTGGTGAGAATGAGATGTGTACTTACGACACACCAACACCTGTGCTCATCCCTGACTCTCTCTGTGCTCCCTCGTTCTCTTTTATCTTTGATGATTCCAATCTTTGGTAAAGAAAATCTGGCTGCTGTCTTCAAAATTTAAAATGCTCTAATCCTTACATTTTACCTCAGATAAAAGTAAACACACCTTTGAAGTATATAATTATAAAATGTATATGTACATTTTATAATCATTTTATACAATTGTTTCTAAAGTGTAATAACATAATAAAACACTTAATGAATTTTAATTTGTATATGTTAATATGGATATATGTAAAAATAAACATATAATTATAATCAAGATAGAAAACTACCCATAAATAGCTAAATCATTAACATTTATCACATAAGCAGACTATCACTGTTTCATTTTTCTTGACATCAGCTGGGCATTAGATTTAAAGCACATAAATAAACATACATGTATATAGTCCTTGGTATTCAAAGTAATAAATGATGAGTTGGCTACTTTTGACCATCTAACATTGTCATGTAACATGGGATGGAATGGATGCATGAGGGACCGATCTCTGTGTGGTATTTTGGTTTGAACCCAGAACTTCAGACATGTCAGTGAGTGCTCTACCACTGAGCTGCATTTCCAGTTAGAATAAATGTTTATTTTTAGGGTCTCACCTCAAACAATCTTTAGTCTTCCTGTTTCAACTTTCTAAGTTCAGCGTTTTATAACTTTGAGCTACCACAAATGCATTTTTTGTTAAAAGTGTTTTTAGATATAGTAGTGGCTCTTGTTTTTTCTTGTATGAGTTAATGCAGCATTGATTTCTGAACATGCACATAACACACACACACACACATTTGCGCTTCTGATAATTGCTGGGCTTGCCTATTGCCCCAGAATTAGTGTGGATTAGGATTTACAGGAAAGCTTCAAACTTGTGCCGTGTGTGTGTGTGTGTGTGTGTGTGTGTGTGTGTGTGTGTGTTGTTCTTGTTGTTGTTTTCCACATGGCACTCTTTGTTTGGAAGTCCCTGCTGCTGATTTGGGCTGTGTGGACCCTGTGCTCAGTAACAGCTTATGTGTATGGCATGCATGCGCACCACATGGGCCTGGTGTCTGCGGAGGATTTGGGCTGTGTGGACCCTGTGCTCAGTAACAGCTTATGTGTATGGCATGCATGCGCACCACGTGGGCATGGTGTCTGCGGAGGCCAGGGAGGGATGTCAGATTCCCTGGACCTGGAGTACAGAAGGTTATATATACCGGTGCTCAGACTTGAACCTGGGTCCTCTGGGAGAGCAGCCAGGTTTTTAAACCACTGAGCCATCTCTCAAATCCCTGGATGAAAATATTTTAACATAGAGGAATATTGAACCCAGCTCAGGACAGTAGCAAGTAACACAACTTAATAATTGTTTAAAGCTGGTGTCTCCAGTAGGTTTTGGGAATACAGTATCAATTTGAAATCTGTGTGAATCAAAGTTAATTTTATGGTGGAATATGTGATTTCTATAGTTTTTTTCTCCTCTTTTTTTTTTTTTTTTAAAAAAGATTTATTTATTTATTATATATAAGTACACTGTAGCTGTCTTTAGACACACCAGAAGATGGGGTCAGATCTCATTAAGGATGGTTGTGAGCCACCATGTGGTTGCTGGAATTTTTGAACTCATACCTTTGGAAGAGCAGTCAGTGCTCTTAACCACTGAGCCATCTCTCCAGCCCTTTTTTCTCCTCTTAAGAAAATTTGGAAAGCAGTTTATATTCTTTTAATTCCTCATAAGATACAAGTCTCAAATAAATATTTATTGAATGAATTATCTGTAATTGAACTTTAAAAATATTATCTGATTTCATAATTTGGAAGATACATGTAACAATTATTAAAAATGTTACTTTCACTATGATGTTTTAAAGCCCAATTAACATTTATAATTAGAGTCAGCAAGGTGGCTTAGTGGATAAAGGTGCTTATTGCCAAAGTTTTCAGTATGAGTTTGATTACTAGGAGCTACAGATAAAAGCAGAACTGAGTCCTGAAAATTGTTCCTGACCTCCACATGTGTTCTCTCTCTCTCTCTCTCTCTCTCTCTCTCTCTCTCTCTCTTTCTCTAAATAAAATAAAATAAGCCGGGCATGGTGGCGCACACCTTTAATCCCAGCACGCAGGAGGCAGAGGCAGGCAGATTTCTGAGTTCAAGGCCAGCCTGGTCTGCAGAGTGAGTTCCAGGACAGCCAGGGCTATACAGAGAAACCCTATCCCAGGGGGAAAAAAAAAAGACAAAAAAAAAAATATACTTGTTGATTCAAGGGATATGTATTCTAGCTATTTTAAACATTCCGAATATTAATCTATTATATTCAATCTATTTCTGTCAATCTATTTCTCTATATATTTAGCCATTTAAGTATAAAGGTATAGCCTTTTAAATTGAGTATTTAGTTAAATATTTTTTATTTTATGTATGCATATATATGCAACTGAATGTGTTACATGCACTGTGTGCATGTGGTTCTCTACTAGACCTTAAGATGTTGTCAGATCCATGAAACTGAGTTATAGGTAGTTGTAAGCCACCTGATGTGGGTGGTAGGAATTAAACCTGGGTCCTCTGCAAGAGTAGCAAATAATCTTAACTGCTAAGCCATCTTTTCATTCCCCAAAGTATAGTCTTAGATTCATCTTTAATTATTGTACTTTATTTGTGCAATTTGCATTCCAATTAATACATTCTAAACTATTATTGTGTGTGTGTGTGTGTGTGTGTGTGTGTGTGTGTGTGTGTGTGTGTGTGCATGCATGATGCTTGTGGGCATACATGCCATGGTGCATATGCAG
>NC_034592.1:77379530-77403154 GCF_900095145.1 Mus pahari
GAGAGAGAGAGAGAGAGAGAGAGAGAGAGAGAGAGAGAGAGAGAGAGAGAGAATGTTTTAGAGTATTAGCTCCATATGGAATGAGACTAGTATAAAGCAAACAGAAGTTAACAAACTTTCTGTAAAGGGCCAGATGGTAAAATATATTAGACTGCAGGTCGTTTATAGTCTGTGTGGCTGCTCTGCTGTGTTACTGAGCAGGCAGAGCAGCCACAGACAGTGTATAGACAAATAGGCATGACTCAGTTCCATAAGACTGTTTAGGAAACAGGTGGTGGCCTGGATTTGAGGACATGGCTGTTCTCTTATCTTTGACAGAATATAGATTATGAAAAATGGCAGCAGTCCTTCAGTGGAAAGTAACTTTAATAACTCAATTCCCATTTAAAGTCACTTGGAAAATGGATTGTCTAGTGAGCTCCTCATCTTGTCTTGTTTGTATGAAAAGTAGTTTAAGTGCTTATACATAGAAAAACAGTTATTTATTTCCTGCATAGGTGGATCTTACCAGTCAGTTTTTAAATTCTAGAGTCATGAACTGCATTATCACTCAGAGGTTAAGAACACTTACTGCTTTTGCAAAGACCCAGGTTTGATTCCCACATGGTTTGAGCATCCACATGGTGGTTCATAACCATTGGTAAAAACAGTTCTAAGGGATCTGACAGTCACCTCTGACATCTGAGAGTGACAGTCATGCACGTGGTACAAACATGAAGTATAACATCAAGCACATACATATAGGCAAAAAGCTTCTATACACTCATTCAATAAATAGCAATAGAAAGAAATCCAGTGACACGGAAGAAAACTTCTTTCAACCCCCAGAAAACAACTTTGCAGTTCTTTGGTAACCAAATCAAAAAGGACAGCCAGACTGTTGTTTATTTTTTGAGTATTACTACACTTATTCATTTTACATGTATGAGAGTGTGTATGTCGCAGCACCTCTGTAGCCATCAGAGGACAGCTCTGTAGTTGGCTCTCTGCTCCCTAAAGTTTCTTTCTAGGGATAGAACTAAGGTTGTGAGTTGAGTTTTGAAATAGTCTTTACCCACTTGGCTATCTTGCCAGCCCAAATCAGCTTTTAAAATAAATGTGGCTAGATTTGTAAGGATGTAGATGATGCTTTACTGTGTAGAACTAGATGATGTTACTGAAGGGCTAGTCTTCTTAATCACGGAGCATCATCTCAGCGTGCACACTTTATGCATTTGTCAACCTCAGCATCCAGAGTGTATTTTAGTACCTGGAAGAAAGACTTTTGTCCAGTTAGAATAAATGTCATATTGTTTACTAAGCATTTCTTGGGCTATTACAACCTGTTCTTTTGTCTTAAAATTAGTCCAGTGTGTATATCTCAGCAGATCTGAGGCAGCAAAGTTAGATTGGGGTTCATTACTTTTAAAGAGAGTCACAATAACAGCAGGTTCTGTTAGCTGACTGCTTGACAACTAGAATTAAAGGACTGGCAAGATGGCTAAGTGGATAGAGGCCCTGCTACCAGGCCAGGACCCACCTGATGGAAAGAGAGCCAGCATCTGAAAGTGGTCTTCTGACTTCCACATATGCACCATAGCACATATGTACATAGACATACAAATAAATGAAAAATGTAATAAAACAACTAAACTAAAAATGAGGATGCATTACAACAGCGTTTTGGGGCTGTTAACAAGTCATATTGTTTGTAGTCCATTGTTTGTATATTAATCCATATTATCACACCTCAAATTTTAAGACTTGGCTTCTACTTAATAAAGTAGATGAGTTTGTTGTGTATTTTAGATTTTATTTTATAACAACATTTTAAAAGTGCCTTGTCACCCAAAGAATGTGACAGCTGTTTCTATTATTATCTGAAAAATTCACTGGAGAAAAGCTAGCCCTAAGTACCCTCAGCCTTCCCATATTCTTTTATCTTTCAAATTCCTCTTGTTACTCTTGGGATTGTTGTTGTTGTTATTGCTGTTGTTGTTGTTATAGTTGGGTTAGGTCAGATGACATTTATTTATTCATTTATTTATTTGATGTGTATGAGTGTTTTGTCTGCCTGTGTGTCTGCAGTGTGTGTGTGTCTCTGATGCCTGCAGAGTACATAAGATGAGCTGATCGAATGAAGTTACTAACCAAGAGGCTACTACTGTAAGATCCAAACCAATAGGCCTGCCAAACCTGAATTTTGCTGTATACAAACAGCCCTGTTTTATATGGGTACAGTTTCTTTCCAGACCTTGTCTGGTGTTTTGAGACAGGGTCTCACTATGTACGTAGCTCTGCCTGTCCTAGAACTCATTCTGTAGATCCCGCTGGTCTCAAATACACAAAGATCTGCCTGCCTCCTGTGTGCTGGGATTAAAGGCATTCACCACTATGTTCGGCCTACATCCTGCTTATTTAAATTGCAGAAGTCACTTTCCTCCTCCACATTGACAAAACAGATACGTTTTCATTTCAGATATAAAGAGATAATTGATTCTTTCTTCTTTTACAAAGAGTGCTTCATTAGCCTTTTATAGACATCACGAAAATTTTTAGTCTATTTTTTTGGTGATATTGAGAGAGAGAGAGAGAGAGAGAGAGAGAGAGAGAGAGAGAGAGAGAGAGAGAGAGAGGAGTATAAACCTAAGTAGCCATAGGGGTTATTATGTGAGACTGACAGTTCCTTTTCTCTCTTTATTACCAGAAACTGGTTGCCCAAATGAAGCAGGATCCACAGGTAAAAAAAGTCCTGTTGTTATTAACTTAATTTTTAAATGTAAAAACAATTGAAAGTGACAGTAAACTATTATTGACAATTAACAATAAAATGTAGGTGTTAGTTAAATTAAAAACACTTTCATCCCAAGCAGCATGTATGTTGATATTCATGTTTTATAGGTGTAAAGAAAGTCCAGTTGTAGAGTAAAATCGCTGCTGGCTCAGCCTTGTTATTATTGTTTCGCTTTTTTATTAATTTCTGTGAGTATCTGTAAAAACCAGCCAAACAAACAGATGAAAAAAAATGAGGTTTAATAAACTTCATATAACTTGAGTATCTTTCTTAGAAAATGAGGTTTAATAGACTTCATATAACTTGAATATCTTTCTTAGAAAATGAGGTTTAATAGACTTCATATAACTTGAGTATCTTTCTTAGAAAGCTACTTTGAGACTCTATGCTGGCTTTAAACTCTCCTCCCTGCTTAACTTTCCAAATGCTGAGATTATAAGCTTTTGCCTCCATATCTGGTATAGATTAATTCTCATCATCAGAATTAGAGTTTGCCAAGCTTTTAAAGTCTCAAACTTACTGAAGTGCCCCCAAATCATTTTTAATTGTGTGCAGTTTATATGTAGGATACCTGAGTACTGGATTTACAACGTTCACAGTAAAAACTTTAGAATAATGTTTTAAGAATGTTTGAAATTTATATTCTATTTTATTTTTTGTTTTGGGACAAGGTTTCATGTTCTAGAATAGCTCCAAGTGCCATAAGTAGCCAGGAGTGGTATTGGTCCTCTACCCTCCTTCCTCTAACCCTCAAAGCTAAGGTTATGTAAATGTGCCATCACACCTGACTTTGAAAGGTTTAATCTGTAAATGAACTCTTAAAGAGGGTTTCAGACATACCTTACACAATAATCTATAAACTGTTAAATTTACTTTTATAGGAGCTTTGCCTTAGACATCTTATTCTTTTATAGAGAAATATTCCCCAAAGTTACCTTGCCCTCCAGTGATTCACATTTATTTTTCAGTAGTGTCTTCCTGGCACCCATTAAACAGTGGGATACATGCATCTCTGTAAAGTAAAATAAATTCCTGAAGAACAGTACTGAGGCAGGTTGATTTTTTTTTTTCAAGTGGGAAATAATAATTCATCTTGAGAAATTAAGTCTCAGTGGTCTGATTGTTGTATTTTAATACATTTCATTGACTCTGAGATCTGGTAATTTTGGCTCACATTTATTCCTATTTGACAGTTTGCCTTCCATGAGAAACATCCCTGTTTTAATTTTTATTTTCTTTTTAGTGTATTCACAATTTAAATTGAATTTAGGGGACCAAGTGGCAGCAGATTGCTAGGTTCTTTATATTTAATGGGGTGATCTATATTGTCAGGAACTGAAGTGTTCTCAGGGCTAGCAGTTCTGTTAGTTCATGATTGTAGAACAGCAAATTCCTAACCTGGAAAGTCTGAGAACACTTTGAGTGACCTCAGAGAAGCCTAATATCAGACACACCGGAAAAACCCCAAATGAGGTCAGCTGAGTACTGGAGAGAATACTTGCCCCAGGCCTGACAGACCAGGCAGAGGAATGAAGGGACTGTGGACAAAACAAGGAAATAAGTCTCTCACTGGGGTGACATTCAGGCTTTCTGCTATGTTAAACATTTGAAAACTTTCATACCCGGATCCCCACCCCCAGAAAAGGCAAACGTGCTCAAGTATATTCCATCTAAAATAGTACTCTTCGATTCTTAGAATTTCAGCACGTTGATTTGAATGACGTGCTATTAAGGCAGTTACAGTGCTGACAGCTTCCCAAATCTAGGCTAAAATAACAAATGTACTTTTCTAAATAAGAGAGAGGACAAGTAGAGAAAGGCCTCTTATCCTTGTTGATAATGCAGCTAAGCAGCGGGGTATGCATACTTTAACCTCCATTTTCCTGTTTTTGTCTGATTAGTAGAGCTTTAGATTTTCTGTCAACTGATACTCTCTATAAAGAATAACAATATTTTAGGGGAAAGGTACTATTAACGTGTAAGCTGAGAAAGTATAAAACTTGCTGTAGTTCAGAACAGTTGAGGAAACTGCTCCTGTTTTATCTTAGGGGCTGATGTTATGCTTATAATTTAATGCATGGAAAATTTGATAGCTAAAGGTTGCTTCGTTACTTGTATGCAGTATGCACAGTCTTCCCGATACTATTATGTTAACAAATGAATATCTTTCTCACAGATATTTTTTCTTTCCAATCAGAATGCTGACTTAAAGAAACAGCTTCATGAACTCCAAGCCAAAATCACAGCTTTGAGTGAGAAACAGGTAGGGAAGGCGGGGACATATCTTTAACATTGTGTTCTAAAGATATGTGTGTTTGAGGCTTCTAAGACGGCTGCTGGGTTTTTTGTTTTTTGTTTTGTTTTGTTTTGTTTTGTTTTTTTTTCATGTGTGAAAATAAGTGTGGGCAGCCAGACTCAGTTTAATTTTGCTTGATCTGTTCATCTATTTTTATTTTTGGTTGAAATCAGTCTCTAGAGTATCCCACGAGTATATGCTACTGGCAGATACCTAAAAGCAATGTGGCAGGCTGCTGATTAAACTGTAGTTTACCCAAAGGGGAAGGGACAGAGAAAGTTAGTGGGCGTGTGTGATATGGAGTCCTATAGCGGCAGTGTCTTCTTACCTGTTGTGAAGGTTTGAGCTGACATTTCACTTATGGGTAGTTCCCTATGTCCTTCTCCTGTTGTTAGTGTTGTCAGACTTTTATGCTAGTCTTCATCAGATGCTGACCTACTCTTTGAAAACTCTTTGATGGACATTCCTAGACTTTCTCTGTGTAGGACAAGAAAGGAACATCTTGTATTTTGTATAAGGAAAGTGCTACTGGTACTTTTTGTAGAGTGGCTTCTATTTACCAACTGAGGCAGCTCCTGCCACCAGGTGGAGTGTGACAGTTGACTGCTGTGAGTTGATGTTTGTGGCAATCTGAGGAGCATCCCCTCCCTGTCTTCTTCTCTCACTCCTCCTGCTCTGGTATAAAGAGCGTTTCTGTCTTGGAGTAAGGAGCAGATACCTGTGAATTAGTTGACAATTCTGTGCTACTGAAACCTTACAGAAGATTGATAAAAATGGTTTTTCAGTAACTTTGAGTTTTATGTTGTTGTCTAAACAATAGCAACAAACATTTCTTTCCTGCAGATTTCCGATTGTGTTTTTCATTTCACTGAAGGGAAAAATAAATTTTGAGAACCGTAGATGAGATAATCTTCTAAGCTGAGTGAAACATTGTTTTTTGATTCCTCTCTCTTTAATGCTTTCCAATCTTGTCTCTACAAACAGGAGGTATTTTAGAGTAGGAGGAGCCAGAGTAAATCTGGGAGGCGACAGGATGCAGAGGCAGAGAAGAATTTGTAAGGGAAGTTGTAAAGAGGACTTGTTAATGTGTGACTGGGTTCTCTAGACGGAAACATGTTGGTGACAGGGCCTGGCTTTAGAGCACTCCAAGTTCTGAGCCTCCTTACAGTTGCAGGGTTTCTCTGACAAGATGCCAATAAGTGAATCACTTTTGCTGAGTTTGATGTAGCTGGCATAGACATTGAAAATGATTAAATGATTAGTACGATGTTAAAAGAACTCAGGGATGCATTTCAGAGACTGGGCAATCACAGAAAAATTTACTTTATTTAAAAAATCTGTTTGTGATAACTAACTTTGTGATAGGTTTGTGTCTTAGTTACTGTTCTATTGCTGTGAGGAGACACCATGACCAAGGAAAGCATTTAATTGGGGGTTTGCTTACACTATCAGAGGCTTAGTCTATTATCACATCAGGGAACAGGGTGCTGGAGTAGTAACAAAGAACTACATCTGATTTACAGAGAAGGAGGGAGGGAGAGAGACAGACAGACAGACAGACAGACACAGACACATATACACGCACACAAAGATAAAGAAAGGGAGGAAGAAAAGAAAAGAGGGAGGGGAGAGAGGAAGAGAGACAAAGCCTGGCATGGGCTTTTGAAATTTCAAAGCCTGTTCCCACCCCATGGCACACTTCCTCCAGTAAGACCACACTTCCTTATCCTTCTAATCCTTTCAAAGAGTTCCATTACCTGTTGACTAAGCATTTAAATAAACGAGCCTGTGGGGGGCAGTCTTATTCAAACACCATAGTTTGGCTTATTCTGTTACTTGTTAGTACTCAACTGCCCTCACTTAGAGAATTGCAACTGCCTATTCATCAGCTGACAAAACCCTGGCTCTGAACTTACTAGGTAGCTCTCTATGTAGCTTCAGGAAGACATTAAGTGAAATGCAGTCTTGCTCTGTTTGTGTTTGTTTAACTATAAAAGTGCTGCCTTGATAGAATAGGGCAGGGCAGGGTTTAAAAAGGGAACAACACCGGCTCTCACTGACAGCATTCCAACCAGAAACCTTGCTGGTGTTCATCAGAATATGATCTAAAAGTTTTATTTTATAATGAATTTCTAATGCCACCTGTTTGTTTTTCCTTGTCAGAAGACTACTTAGACTTTAGCAAAACTTTTCCTTTCACTTCAGTAACTAAAATCTGAATTACCTTATTTACATGACTAGTAGTTTAACTTAATAATACATTGTTGTTGTGAGAAGAAAATTAAGAACAAAAACCTCTGAAGAGCCCTTTCCTTTTCCTCTTCCAGGGACAGTGCTTAGAGGCACTCAGAGTGCTCTAGTGTTTGACATAGTGTCCTAGACTTTCCTACAATACAGCCTCTAACAAAACTAGGATGTCTTGAACCCTTGGCAATAGGATTGTTTACCTTTATACCAAGAAGGTTGGGAAAGCTCTGAAATCTGCTTACAGTATGTGCTCAGACAGACTTTGAGGGGTTCATGCTGTGAGACCCCAAGTTTTTATTTTATATATTTTCTAAGACTAAGAAGCACGCCAGTAGAGACTGTGGTGTTTCCATGTGTGCCAAGTGTGTCTGTGACAGGATCAAGCGGGCTTTTCTTATTGAGGAGCAGAAAATTGTTGTGAAAGTTTTGAAGGCACAAGCACAGAGTCAGAAAGCAAGATAAATCTGCAGCTTTTATAAGTAATAATATTTAAAAAAAACCTCTGAAGAGCAATGTTATAGACTTAACCCTTTGTCATATTTGCTTCCATTTTTTCTGTATGTATCTATTTGTAAACAAATAAAATATAAACATTTTCTTACTTTGCTTTATTAAAGAAATACAACATTACACATAGTCACCAATTCTTACAGTAGACATATTTGTTCTTATTCATTAATACAACTTTAGTTTTTGATAGTTAGCACTTTGGGAAGAGATGATCTTTGTCCTTTATGGTAAAAACTCAGTGAATTTCCTTGAATTCGTGTTTAGAAGTTTTTATGGCTTTCAAACTGTAACTTGAGATTTATGAACAGAAATTCTAGGGTGGGTTTAGAAGGCAGCTTCACCTGCAGGGATTCAGTTTGTGTCTGATAGTTTTAACTCAAAACATTCCTAGACTCACTTAGCTAAATGAACTGTATGCTACATAGTCAATTAAATCATGGTTTAGTGACATAAAATAGCTTCTCCTAAGAGGCATTTAGGACTTTATCTGGATTACAGATACCTTTGTGTTTTCTCTGTGTATATGCCTCTGTGCGCATGCAAATGTGTGTGAAAACAGAATCAGTAGAAAATGTTGGGAGGTGGTATTTTACATTTCTCCCCTTANTTCCCTATGTTTATTTTCTGAAATCTTCATAGTATACATGCCTCATTTTTAAAATAGCAAATAAATAATTAATATTATTTCAAANCAGTTGATCCCAATCTCTGATCTGTACATGGAATGGTTAGCATTTGAAAACCTTGTGATGTTTTCATCATGACAGANGANCCCTCTAATCAGAGATTTCAACTGTCTTGAACCGTAGTGGGGCAGTGTGTGGAAGTAGCTCTTCATTTCCTCAACAGGATTCATTCTCATTCTGCAATCCCTTCATTTATATCTGACANAAATNTGTGGTCCGTGGCAGAANACAGAGATCCAGATTCTGGAGCCGAAATGCTCAGTTGCTTCAGTGTTCGGTTTTAATTCTAATTTCTCATAGAAACAGCACTCTTCCTTCTCTCTTTTCTTCTTTTCCTTCTTTTTTCTCCCTTGGCAGTTCTGAGCTTTGTAAATGATAAGCAAGTGACTATTATAACTGCACTCCTAGCCCAACAAGCAGTCTTAACATCCCAAAGTGTTCCTTGTCCCTAGGAGGATTTAGGCCCTTGTTGGTATTCATTCAAGTTGGTATTCCCTGCCTCTGGTTGCCAGCCTGTCTCCCTGGTTTCATCTCACTGCTAAGAGTTGTTACATCCATCCACTGAGCAGNGAACCCTACCCNTTTCTCTTTCATGACCTTATTGAAGCCTTTTATTTTCTTTATAATTAATGTTATTTACAGTCAGGTTTGTCTGAATGGCTGANACCCCCACATAAAGGTGGCTTAAGCAGCCATACTTGGACTTCTCTGTCATCCAAGATCTCAGCAGTCGACTAGGCTGGAAAGAGTATTTGTANGGTGTCAGTGACCCAGGCACCTCCTGTTCTGTTGCTCTGCCATTCTCAGCGTGAAGCTTCTTCACATCAGAGTCCAAAATAGCAGCTCCATCTGGTGAGAAGGGGGAAATCAACATAGAGGGAGCCCTTTATTTTTAAGGATGTTTACTGGAAGCTTTATGTACCGCTTCCAGTTAATCTCCTTGATTTGAACATAGTCACATGGCCTCACTAGTTGTAGGGAAGACTGGGAAGTGTAGTTTATTTCTGGTGGCCGTGGCCAGATAAATTTAGGCACTGTATACTGAAGCAAAATACAGTTTTACCCACTGTAGCATACCACAGTTTGTGATTACATATCTGCTTATAATTACTATTTTTAAAATGTCTTACTAAATGGTTTCAAGAGCACAGGGTGCTGACAGTGGGACTGGGGGTGTTTCTGACTCTTGCCTTCTCTAGGAACCCTTTTTCTCCTATTGGGTCGTCTCACCCAACCTTGATCTGAGGGAATATGCCTGGTCTTATTGCTGTGCCGTGTTTTATTGATGTCCCTGGGAGGCCTCCTCTGTTCTTGGGGCAAATGGGGCAGTGTGGGGCTGGGGGAGAGAGGGGAATTGGAGGGCCAGGGAAGAGGGAAGCTGCGGTTGGCATGTATTATATGAGACTAAATTAAAACAAATTAAGACAGGGAATTTGTTTCAATTCCTTCTTATTCCTAGTATAATACTTCTTGTAATATCTACCATTTTGGAGAGAGGTAACCCATCCCGCAGAGGTTGTGTATGCAGAGGTTGAGACACCTTGAAGGAGTGGCTTTTACTAGTCTGTGAGTCCGAGGGTCAAATTCAGATTGTCAGACTTGTGTGACTTTAATTCTTTTAAAACCTATTTTTAATGATGGTTCCTAAATGATTTAACCTCTCTTGTATCCCACCACCTACCAGAGGTAGTGGGAAAGAAATAGGGAGTGGGGAGGGATGTGGACCTTTTCAGAAAGGTTCTTTGGAGCAACTCCTGTCTGTGTTGTCTGGAAATTGGCAGTTCAGTTCACAGGTTAGTGGCAGCAGCTTGATCTACTTGCGAACACTTCACAGATGCACTATTAATCCAGTTCGGTAAAGTTGGCATAGTAAATACGAATCAGCAGCAGTGGCACTACCTAGCAGAGACAGCCAGACTTCAGCCTCTGCTTGAGTCAGCAGGAGAGACCAGAAGGAACACCAGAAGTTCTCAGTTGCGCCTCTCTCAGCAAAGAGAAGATCAACAAAGACAAGAGACCAACAAGTATTGCACAGCTAGCTCTATAAGCAAGCCAAACTCAGCCTTCATCGCTGTCCTTTTTATATTCTCTCCAAACATCTCGTGTCCTCCATGGGTTTTTGCCTCAGCACCGGGCATCTGTCACAGCTGACATCACTTGGCAAATCAGCAGAGTCTGTGGAAGTGGCAAGAAGCTGCAGCACATCACCAGTTTTTTGGTGCATTTCTCTCTATGGAGTCCTGACAAATGGAGCTCAACTGTGCAGTGTAAGATGAACCAATACGTGTGTGTTGTTAGCAAAGAATTATTCCTTTCACGTGCTTGCTTTAACAGAACATCCTTCCTCCTGTGACTGCTTCAGTGAAACGTTCCTTCATGAGTCTGCTTTAGTCTTTCACCTGTGTCTGCTTCAGGAAAACATTCCTTCATGAGTTTGCTCCAGCAAAACACCATCCAACACAACTGACTCTCCACAGAGCCTCAAGTTACCACTTCAGACTTGGCTGCAGGTGCCCTCTGAGGTAGCTCATTGGCTCTTTTATGTTTGGAGAGAGTAGTGTGTACCACAGAAAAAAATATTTTGCGTGTTTTGAATAGATTTTAATCTGACTGATCTTTTCTGTATACAGTTTTGTTTTGTTTTGTTTTCTATTTTAAAGAGCACTGTATCTTGATCTTTTGATTCAATCTATTATGAGTGTTTTCTTGTTTTTTGAGTGTTCCTTTGTTTGATTGTTTTGGAAACAGAGTCTTACTACATTGCTCTGTAGGCAGTTGACTGTGTAGACTGGATAGGCCTTGAGGTCATATTTACCTGCCTTTGTGTCCTGAGGGCTGCAATCTAAGGTGTGTGTCTTTAAGTGTTCCTTTAAACATGTTTTTTCCACACCCTCAAGTATTTATTCACAATTTAAGACTGTTTCCCCAGTGATGGTAGTTTTTTCTTTTTCTTTTCTGAGTATTTTTATGATTAACCCTTTTCTTTTGTAAATCTATTGTTACTCTGATTGCCTTAGATATGGACCTGAAGTATTGACCAGCTCTTCTCATAGCAGTTCTACATTACAAATCAGTTTTACTGAGTAGCTTATAATAATATACTAATTTTCATACTAGATCTACAGGTCATTTAGAGTTTTCTTGATCCAGGATGGCTTTGGCCAGATAGATCTGCTTTCACTTTTGGTTGGCTGGGCTTGCCTCCATGATGGTAGGTCTGCTTATGATTACCTTATTCTGAAGCTTAGCATGAAGAGACTAAAGTTTCCTTCGTGGTTATCACCAGAGCACAAGGCCAAACTACTAAGTTCATACTGAGACTCTATTGGCATTAGACTGTTACCATCCTGTGAATCAAATCAAGCCATGTGACCAGGCCTTGCAAAGTTATATGATAAAAGGTATGGATGAAAATTTTAAAGCAACTGAAAATGATCTACAACTATATTTGGTCAAAGGCTATAAGAAAGCATCTATCAAATTAAGATTAAGTAACAAGCTAGTCATGTGCTTCATGTCTATAATATCAAGTTCCAGGCAGGCCTAGACTACATAGTGAGTTCTAGACTAGCCTGGGCTGAGAACAGGTGGGATGAGAGATAAAGCAGCTCATGTCTTCTTTCCTATGCAGAGTCTACTCGCACACAGAAAAGGACTGGTCTAGTTAGGAGAGTGACCAACAGTAGGAGGAGAGGAAGGATGTGAGCAAGTTGGGCAGGTTGGATGTGACTAAGGTGTATCCTTAGTGTATATCTTGTGTGAGAATGATAGACTTGAAATTCATCCAGTGCTAACCTCAAGTATTAATAAACAAGACATAGTAATTTAAAAACAAAACAAAACAAAACAAAAATTCTTTTTCTATGTATTTCCCAATAACCTACAGAAGGCGTTCTGGGGGAACATAGTGCTGTATGTACCATGAAGATTGTTGGCATGCGTCCATGCTCACCTGAGTTTGGATGTTTCATGGAATGTGCCGTTTGCCATCCAGGGAATCCCTGAGATTTGCCCTTTACTCTTAGTTTTCCTTTCCTTTCACCCTTTTTTTTTTCCCTTACTCTTTTTGAAAAGATAAAATCCTTTGTTGTCTCTGGTTCTGTTTGTTTCTCTGACTCTGTTAAAGTTACTCTGTCACTTTATACAGACTGTTTTAACATGGTAGAGTAGGTACTTTTCTGGGTTTAACAAGTAGTTGACATGTATGGAACCATTTTCAATTGATCATTTTAGTAAAATAGATTCTGAAGTATTTGGAAAGATCTTTGTTTGCTGTAACTGTTTCCTTTGCATTGAACAAGTCAGTTGTGATGCACCCCTTTAATCCCAGGACTTGGCAGGTGAATCTCTTGAGTTCAAAGCCCTCATGGTAAGCGTACTGAGTTCCAGGCCAGCCAGGCTACTATAGTGAGACCCTGTCTCCAAAAAAAAAAAAAAAAAAAAAAAAAAATCAATCCTAGCAGACTCACAAAGCATTACAAACTGCTCTTATCACAAGGCAAGAAGCAGAGAGAGAATAAGACTGGGTCTTAGTGACGTCCAACACCTTCTGAAGACTGTTATCTTCTTCCGATAGGGCTATCACCCTGAGGACCAGGCCTTTGCATGAGCCTTTTGGGTACACATTAGTTTTCATGCCATGGATGATAGTAAGTGACTTGACAATGGTAAGTAGATAGGAATAGGCCTAGGAGTTTATTTCTAGTGGGGTAGTGGTTAAGGTTTTATATTTAAACCATTTAGTTAATCTACTTCCTTACGTTTGGGAGGTTTGTACAGCAGTGCCTTTAGCAGTTAATGAACATGTGTCTGTTGAGTGCATCCAATTTTGGGGAACGTGAATTCTGTTTAGATAAGAATTGCAGCCTTTAGTTGTACCACTCACTTTATCTGTGTGACTCCTTCATCCTTGTGTGAAGCATTGACTTCTGAGGAGCTTGAGCATCCACATTTAACTCAGGCATGAGTGCGTCTTTGCAGTACACACACTGGGTAATTGCCGTTGCAGTGTAGCCTTCACTGATGTCAATGTCCTCTTCATTCACTTCTAGGTAGTGAATTACTTTTTAGGATTTTATATGTTAAATGTTTTTGGAAATAGGACATTAAGCAGAATAGTTATTGTTTCTTAAGTTCTCATTGATTTGTGGTTACTGTGCTCTAATATTGGTTGCCTGACACTTGACTATCTCTGGTTTGAACTAGTACCCTTAGAATGTTCTCTCTTTCATAATTTGGCTAGTATGATTGGCTAATCTTTTTAGCACAATTTATAACTGTTATTTCCTTAGAGATCCTATTATTATGGCTAGAGACTTATCTTCTTATTTACCCAAAGCTTACGCATTCCCTTAATATCAGTCTAGTTCATGTTGCCTATGTAATATTTATGTGAAACTACTTGACCATTTGTTACTGTCACTTGTGTACTTTGGACATCAGTTCCTGTTCCTTTGCATCTAATGCAGAAAATACAATATTTAAGATTTCTTCTGGAGAAATCTTGTTTATTTGTGCAGAGATGGAGGAAGGACTTAAATACTAGCAAAGGATGTGAAGGTTTTAAGAGCAAGGTTTCATGTGTGTGACGTGGTTTAGTTCCCAGTGTTGTGTTAACCAGCCCATGCTTTTCCCTTTGAGTCTTATAGTATAGTTGCCAGTATTTTGTACTTGTCTGGTTAAATATTTGATGATATCTTTAAGAGAGAAGCTTGGTGGAGTAACGATGCTATCATTGCACCAGAGTACAGCAGAGGAAATGAAGGCAGTCAGTGACTGGATGCTGCCCTCTAACAACAATGTTGTGGAGGAAAACTCTTTGCCCTCTCAAGAGCTTGTTCCAGTCATTTAGCTTCAGTGCTGGCAATGGAACTGAAAGTTTAACCTGAAGTTCTTATCCCTCACATGAGGCGTGTTATATGTTGACACAGGCAGCTATACTCTACAGTATGTTCTTTGCCTCTTTGCTGGGCTTCTCCTTAGCGTGGAGCAGTTGCTTCAAGCTAGTGAAGCCTAAGCTAGTGACTATTCTGGTGGAACTGTTTCAAGAACCTGGGTCTGTCTAGATCTTTCATGGACTCTCTATATTTCAAAATGTTTAGGGGTTCTGGCTCTTAGGACATTATTCTAAATTGTGGTTGAATAGTAGTATATATCACAGGCTTTACAGGGGCCAGTGTAACTCTGACTCCACCTTACAACTATATTAGGAACTTAATTTGTATGTTTGATTCTCTCCACTTATTATGTTTTCACTAGGAGCTGTCCTTTTTTCTTATGCAACACCCTCCTCCCCTACAGCTTACACACACATGTGGGTCCTCAAACTCTCTGGTAGCCAAGTGTGACCTTGAACTTCTGACTCCACGACTCACCTTTCCAAGCACTGCAAATGCAGGCATGCGCCACCAGGCTAATCTACTTTCTGAAACTTTCCAAGAATCTGATGCACCTGTTTATTCCACGTGCATTTACTGAGCGATTACTATGGAGAAAGGTATGGCACCCAAGGAAGGGCAAAGAATGAAAATCTTAGTATCGCTCCCATAAGACTGGTCCCTGTAAGGCATGGAAACTCATTAGTACAGACACTTGAGCAGTTCTTTCTCTTTGCTCATCTTATATCCCTTTCTTCCACTCACTCCCTGTGAGCCCCCAGTGTCAGTCTTTTCTCTTAAACCTCATATTTTCTGCAACTGGATTTTTCCCTTCTTTGCCTGGCACATTCCTGTTTGCTTTTTGAGGACCCTTTTAATGATAATCCTCTAGAGAGCTTTCCTTGGCTTCTCTCCACCCTCCTCTAGGCATAGCACACATGCCTCCTGGTTTGGTTCATACTACTTGGTACTTTCTTATAATCATTGAATCATTGTGATCATCAGTAACATCTGTACTCATGAACTCTAGCATGGTGTGCAAGAAGAAGGTATGTTTGAATATGTTAATTCATTAAGCATTTAAGAGAATAATGAGGTATCCAAGCATATCCATATCATGGAGGTTGACCATTAAAAGAGTCCCTTTCAGATTGCCCCATTCCTTCCTTTCTGTGTAGAAATTAAAAAAAAAAATGTTTCAAGATTTATTTGATTTTATGTGTTTTGAATGTTTTGCCTGTGTATCTTTGCAACATATACATGTTTGGTGCCTTCAAAGGTCAGAAGAGGGTTATATCCCCTGGGAGTGGTGTTACAGGGAGTTTTGAGCCACCTTGTGGTTGCTGGGAGTTGAACCCTGGTACTCTAGAAGAGCAGCCAATGCTCTTAACCACCAAGCCATCTTTACAGACCCTGGAGAGAGTCTTAATATCATTTCTTGTGTTAATGTTTTAAGGATGTTCAGAATAGGTTCACATCAGTTTCATAAAAGAAAACTTTTATGAAGCCAAGTTGTATAAAGTAATAAATGAGTCTGAGGTTAACTGTTCTAGGATCTTCCTCCAGTTTTGCTACATAACTTCCCACTGAAATCCTTCATTCTCCACCCCATGCATGCCTGCCAGGGTCTGCAACCATTCAGACTTGTTCATCTAGAATTATCTGATTTCTTGGTTATACTGTGTCATTTCTTCCACCTAGGATATTTTTCTACTTTCCTTCCTTAGTGCATGCAAACCTAGGGTCTCTGCCTTTGTATCAGCACTTATAGGATAGTGTGGCCTAGGAATAGCCAAGAGATACAAAACGGGCTGCTGTAGAATGTGATATGTGCGTGTTAGCTACGAGGGCATGTTATGGGAGTACGGTTTAACTAAATGGAAAGATAAGTTAAAAGTGAAAAAACAAAAACTTTAGAATGTGAACAGTATAATTCCCTTTTTAAGAAATATAAACTATTAAACAAATCATTTATTTTTAGGCATATAGTCATTTATACTTGAAAAGTATAGAAACCAATTCAAGATCATCTAGAATTATTTGACAGCTGTTTCAGTGCATTCCTCCAGAAGTGAGATTCAAGAGGATGAGCATAGAAACTTGCTGCTTTTAACCCTGCAGGCTCCTTAGTTTTCTTGTTTGTTTGTTTGTTTACTTTTAAGGAGTGTATGCTAGGTTGTTCATTTTGTTTTTTGAGACGGGTCTCAATATATAGCCCTGGCTGACCTGGAACTTGACATGCAGACCAGGTTGGGCTCCAACTCATGGAGATCTAACTGCCTCTGCCTTCTGCATGCTGGGATTAAAGGAGTGCTACCTTACAACCATTCACAATACTAATACAGAAAAATCACACATTTAAGTGTGTGTACGTATTTATATGTGTTGTCAGATGGTTCCGATTCATTTTTATACATTGAAACACCTGGGTGACTAGTGCCCATGTCAATGAACAGAACGTTAATATCACTACGGCATCATTGTTCTTCCTTCTGCATTTCACCAGTTCCCTCTGCAGAGACTCTAACAGGAGAGATTAATTTGGGGAACTAGAGCTACACTTTTCTGTCTGATGTATTCTTTTTAACATTGTTTATGAGATTACATCTGTTTCTTTTGACGTTTAAAATTGTTGAAATAATTATAGATTCACAGGTAGTTTCTTTTTGAAAATTTACATCATTAAAAAAATACTTTGTTGTTTCCAGGATTTTTCTACTTTAAGATCCGTTGATGTAGTGAATTGCTTTCTTTTTTGGTAATAGTCTCTTGGTCTATGGCTTTTGCCTAACTCATATCATACATCTTTAACCACTTGCTTGTCAGTCTCCTTCCTCTATATTGTGAACTTCTGCGAACTATATCCTTTTTACCCCCCAAAAAACAAAACAAAAACAAGCAACACCCCCCCCCAATAAAAACACTTAGTGCATGTGGTTTTCATACAGTGGTGCTGAACAGTTTAAAGAAATGAGTCCTGTCTGCCATTCCCAGATTGGACTAATGCCTACAGAGTTCTCTGACCTGGTTTTCTTATCTGTCACCTTCAGGTAAAAGGAAGTCCCTCTGAAAGTGACTGATGTGAGTGGGCTCACCGCTCCCTGTCATGAGAATGTGTGTGTTAGCTCATCAGCTCCACAATACCTCCAGGACCAATGAATGTTCTCATCATCTTTCCCTGCTACTCACAGCCTGTTGACAGATACTACTTCTTGTCACTGGATGGCTGTTGAAGCTCCATCTTTGCCTTTTTATGTACCAACATCCCAGCAAGAAAAGTCCTATTTCTTAAATGTCTTTTCCTAAGAGCAAGGAAAACTTTAATTAGAAGTCTGTCATTAGACTTTATATCTTGTTGGCACACCTCTATCTCTCGTGCCAACAATTAGCTCTTGGTAGGAAGAGTCTGAGATTGATTAATACCCTAAAGCTAGCGATCCACCTCTCAAGTGTTTGGAGACTGGATAGCAAACAGGATTGTTTTTTGTTCAGAAGGAATTGGATCAGAAGGGGTAGGGAATAATAAAAGCCGAAAAGGCAATTAACGTAATCTATCTTTCTACTTATGTAAATTAGATGCAGTATATAGATGAAGATGCTTGCACTCACAGACTATAATTTTTCAGTAGCCATTTGTGCTCATCACTGGTTTTGTGGATTATTTTAGAAGTCTACTTTTGTAACCCCAGTTAGCAATATCCATTTTGCTGTTGCTAAAACAATACATTATTAGAAAGTAACTTATTTCAAATGTAAATTACAGATATTTCAAAGTAGTCTGTAAACCATCACCATCATCATTCCACGCTGTTGAAGCAAAGCAACCTGGTGTCCTTTGCTTACTAATGCCACCAAATTTCAGGAATGCCAGGCTTAGCAAAACCCACAGAGTATGTTCATATTTCCATTTTTTAAAAACATGTTGAGCACTAAATGACAGACCAAGCCATACATCTTCCTTTCTTTTCCTGGCATGTTAAGAATGAAATAAGCAGGCAGGAAGCAGTTTCCTCTGTAACTAGTGCCCTCATGATCCTTGGTTGGTGGAAGTGCTGCTTTGCAAAACTTCTGTCTCCAACGGCATTTCCAAAGGCAGTTTGCTTCTGCTTCAGGTCATAGACACTGGTGAATCACAGAGTTAGGCTGCCTTCTTCATAGCAGCGCTGTCTGCAGGTGACATGATGATCAGTTTCCCAGCATGCCTTTGCTCTGAAAAATGAAGCTACAGAAATTTTCAGTTGATTTGTTTGTGTCACCTTTCTTCCTGTCCCATCTTTATTAGCTTTTAATAGACCCTTTCTAGCCCTTTCTGCTGTAACAAATTATGTTATTTTGACCAAAGATGTTAAAGGTGGAGGTCTATTGCTGTCTCAGCATTATCCAGGGCTCATGTCTTCTGGTGCTGGGCAAGTGAAAAAAGCTCCTTCCCTTACTCACACAGGAGCTCTCTTTCAGAGTTTTGTTGCCTGAGAATTTAGTGAAGCTGGCTAGTATGTTCAACTGATAGAATTAGAAATATTCTTTTCTGAACATGTGATCTTATTTTAGCAAAGAAGTTTGTCATGAATTGAAACGGCTTCACACAGGGTTTTGAGCTAATCCACAATTATTACCTTTAATTAAGAATAAAACAGTAGTAGTTTTATTTATTTATTTTATTATACCAGTTAGCAATTTATCTTTTCCATGGAAAATTTATTTGACTTTAAAAAAAGAATGTAGTACTGGGTTAGAAAGATAGCTTTGTGGTTAAAGGCACTGACTGGCTTCTTTTCCAGAGGACCCCAGTTCACTTTCTAGTACCCATGTGGCAGCTTACAACCATCCATAACACCAGATATAGGGATCTAGTACCCTCTTCTGGCTTCCAGGGATACCAAACACACATGCTACACAGACATAACACAGACATAGGCAAAATGGTTGGCACATAAAATAAAAATAAATCATAATTTAAAAAAAAAAATCTGTAGTGAGTTGTGTATTGGTAGCTCCCTGGGTGTAATCCCAGCACTTAGGATGTTGAAGTAAGAGGATGGAGCATTTATGAACTGCCTGACTATAAATAGTAACCCCCATCTCAAAAGCTGTCAAGGTTGAGTGGAGGCTCCCAAATCAAGTCCTGACAAAAGTCATGGTAGCGAGAGGTAACAGTTGAAAGCTGTTTATATGCATCTGTCTACAACTCCGAGAGAACACACCCTTTTCTCACTCTGATTTGCTTGTTGTGTGATGTGAGCGGGAAGAAGTGGTATCTATTGTTTGTCAGGAATGCTTCTCCCATAGCTCTGTACCATGACCTGATAAGATTAGATAGGACTTCTCAAATGGCTTGGCACCTTTCTTTTCCTAAGTTTTACTTGACTAGTTGTCTTTTGATATAACCCCCTTTTGTTATTTTAGAGTATCCTTCCAAAGAGAGATTGATTAGCTCTCCAAAGACTGGTAACTCTCTAGAGTATCCAGAGATCTGCTCCTGGTCAATTCTGGCTTACTGTATGATTTTCTAGATGAAATTATTGGAACTCAGCTATTCTCTTTCTTTATGTATTGTCTAAGGCTGCTTTCCTGTATTACATCAGTAGACTAATCTCAACAAAGACCTAGAAAACTTTATGCTAGTTACTGTCTGGTTGGTTATAGAAAGTTTGCTTGACACCTTACTTTAGGATCTAGAGAAACAATTAGAAAAATACTAAACTCTGAAATGTTAGCATGTGTTCACAGTCTAGGGCAGAGGACTATCATGGACTATATTAGACTCTGTTTCAATAAAACCAAAAGCAAAGCAAACAAACAATGAAGGAGAAGAGTGAGTGCTGTATTGAAATAGGCATATACTGAAGACCTAGAAGCACCCTCATTACCCAGGCCAGTCCCTCAGTCTTTTCAGATTATTTTTAATACTTCATAATTCTTTTGGCTACTTTTATAGCTGTATTAAGACATAATTATTCATTAATAAGCTGCACCCCTTAAGTATCAGTGCTGATGGTATGACATCATTATAGAAGTCAAGTTGAAGAGCCTATCTACTGCCTCTGGATGTTTTCTTATATGCCTGTTTCTTGGAGATCCTGTTCTTTTTCCCCTAGCTTGGTCCCCAGACAAGCACTGTCTACTACTTATGCTGTACATTTCCTTACAAATTGTAGGATTTTAACAGATGGATTTGTAAAGTGTATACTTTGTATTGATTCTGGTTTTATTTTATTTTTAGCTATTACACATAAGCTTCTGTGGTCATTCATAAGTATCTATATGAAGCTGGGCTTTCATTTCTTGGGTCAGTATCTCAGGATGTTCAGGGTTGTATGATAGGTATTGTTTCTTTTTAGAAAAAAATATTTATTTTTATCTTATGTGTATGAGTGTTTTCCCAGAATTTTGTCTTTGTACCATTGTCATGTGACAATTTTTTTCCCCGAGATGTCTACTCAACCCAGATCCTGTCATCTACCACAGACCAAAGGACAAAACCATGGAAGTCCAATTTGAATGCGTTTCAATGGGTTATTTACAGGAATATGGATGAGGAATTACTTACAGGAGCAGAAATGACTCAAAGATGATGCATCACCAAAGTCCACACCAGTCTGGGTGACAGCTCACAAGGCTGGGAACCTGGAGCACAAGGCACAACATACAGAAAGCTCAACAGGTTGGAGAGTGTCCATTCCTAGTGACTCTTCCAGGCAGCCTGTCTGGCTTCTTCCAGGTAGTTGGTTTCCTCTCAGAATCTTCCTTGCAGCTCTGCTTCATGTTGTTTGAGAAGAACTCTCAGCTTTTATTGCTTTACTCTGGCTGGGAAGGCCTAGTGAATCTGATTAGTTTCAGGGATTTCCTAAAGTTCTTTTGAGTTATTTGCTTTCCTGCTTAAGGAGGTCCCCTGTAGTATGGAATGTTTCAGTATGGAAGAAAACTGTTACACAATAATAATCATGCTGGTGCCTAGTACCCTAGGAACCAGAGGAAGACTTAGAGCCAGGACCCAGTGTAGGGATCTGTGGAACTGGGCAGAGTTACAGATGGTTGTCATCTGCCACCTGGGTGCTGGGAACTAAAGCTGGGTCCTCTGGAGGAACAGCCAGTGCTCCTAACCACTGAGGCATGTCTTTAGGCCATTTTTAACTTTTTAATAGATGCCCAAATGCTTTCCAAGGTGGCTTGCCATTTTGTATTCCCTCCAGGAAGCATCGGAGAAAGCTAGTCACTAGGAATCTTTAATACTTCATTCTTAAATCGTAACCACCAGGCATTGCCATTAGCCCAAAAATAAGGCACATGAAGATTTGGGAGGGATATTGCAAGGGAACCATAAGCCTAGATTCTTGTATCAGAAGAGAAAGTGCATGGGATGTTGGGACAGTGGAACAATAAAGAAAAAAAGAAGTTTGTTCACAGAAAGCTTGGGAAAGGAAATTAAAGCCATCACCCTGTAAAGAGATGGAAGAGACTTTAATCAACAAAATAGAGGAATGTTGATGTGGATCAACTCACAGGGCCCCATGCTTAAACTAATAGACATTTTAAAACCAGAGAAACCAGGATGAAAATGGAGAAGAGAAAATAATTCCATGACTAACACAAGGAATTTTTCCATCACTGAAGGGCATATACTATGATACTAATATACTCTACTTTATCGCCTAGTGCTATGAATAGAAAAAAAGCATCCCCGCTATACCAAGGCAGATCATTGTAAAACAGTAAAATTAGGAACAGAATGCCTAAGCTTCCTTAGAGGAAGAGGAAACCAGTTGCAAATGGGAGATTGGTCATCAAACCACTTTGCAACCCAGGAAGCTAGGACTCATTGAGAGGATGAGGATGGTTCTGAAAACCAAGTAGAATTCCATTTCAAAACCATTCATCTCTTGGTAATGTCTGGGGGTAGAGGAAAGGTAGTTTTAAAAATGGAAGTTCACAAAATGTAACTCTCATATATCCGCTTTGAGGGTGTTTTTTGTCAAAATAAGAAATTAAACCAAGAAGATGAAGATAGGTATCCAGAAAATTCAGTACAAAAAGGATGACAGAATATGTTTGATGGAAGGTAAATCTGGATGACTGTTACACAAAAGTCATAGAAACCAAGAAAAAAAGAAGTTTGTTCACAGAAAGCTTGGGAAAGGAAATTAAAGCCATCATCCTGTAAAGAGATGGAAGATGGTGGTGGTGGTGGCACTCATCTTTAGTCCCAGTCTCAGGAGGCAGAGGCAGACGGATCTCTGTGAGTTCAAGACCAGCCTGGTCTACAGGCTGAGTTCTAAAATAGCCAGGGCTACACAGAAAAATGTTGTCTGGAATAACAAACCAAAACAAAAAACAAACCAAAACAAAAGTCTTAGTAAACAACATCAGGTTGGCCAGGAGGATGGAGGAACTTAGGAAAGATGTAGCAAGGAAGATGAAAGAAAAGGAGGATGCTAAACAGGCAGGAGGAAGAGAAGGCTAAACAGGAAGGTCATAAGAATTCTTTGAGCCATTAATTAACCTTTTGTAGCTTCTTTAGGGCGCATGGGAAAGAATGAAGACGGGAATAGAGAAAACCAAGTAAATGATAAAATGAGGCAGGTTTTAGCTCCAGGAGTAACAAAATGTGCCAGAATATATGTGTATTTGTAGGGCATTCATTACCCTACCAAGCACGGTTACATAAATAATTCTAGTATTGTAAATATTCACTACTAATTTAGCTAGAAGTTACAGTTCACCTGATGGGCTTAGGGTAGGGGGAAAAGTAGTGGAACTAAAGTTCAGCTAATAGTGTTAAGAATTCAGTGCAGTGATTCAAATAAAGTCACATATACACTGTGTGTGTGTGTATAATATACATGAATGTAATATCTCTGAATATGTATGAAGTAAATATTTGAAAGAAGTTCCCAGAAGAGTTGAAAGTTATTTTGTGAAAGAATAACGATATATATGAAGAGAGTTGGTTCCCAAGGCATTTGTAATTTTTTTTTATATTAAAAACTTTTATGTTACATATATGGGTCCTTTGCCTGCATGTACAAATGTGTACCACATGCATATCCAATGACCTCAAAGGCCAGAAAAGGCACTAGATCCCCTGGATCTATAGTTATATGCATTTGTGAGCTGCCACAGGAATGAATCCCAGGTCTCTGTAAGAACAACCAGCACTTTTAACCACTAAGTCTAACCTAAGATGTCTTAGTCAGGGTTTCTATTCCTGCACAAACGTCATGACCAAGAAGCAAGTTGGG
>NC_034592.1:77404944-77413555 GCF_900095145.1 Mus pahari
CAACTGAAGCTCCTTTCTCTGTGATAACTCCAGCTGTGTCAAGTTGACACAAAGCTATCCAGTACATAAGCTCTGTGTATTATTTTGAAACAAAGTCTAACCATTCTTAGTTAGGTTGCTATGGCTAGCAACTACCCTAAACTGTGATTTTAATTACTTTTTCATTACTGGAACCAAAATACTTAAGAGAGGTCATATTCATTTTAGGTATGGTGTCAGAGCCCATGTCATGACCATTGGAGCAGGGGCACAGAAGCTGTTTACCTTGTGACAGACATGTAAAGAAAAGGAAATGTGAGCAGGGCCAGTCAAGATAAGGGCACGTCCCCAGAAACTTGTTTATTCTCCAGTGTCCCAGTATGCAGTTGTGTTATGGATCCATCCTAGACTTAGCCATGGATTAAGTTAGAGCTGTTATAATCTGTCTCTGGAAGTGCCATCACAGACATATGCAAAGCTGTGCTCTACTCATCTAGATACAAACTAACCCAAGCAAGTCTCCCACCTGTCACAGGCGTTAGAGCATCTTAAGCATCTTTCTGAGGAGAAGCTTCATGGCTGCTACATTTGGTTAAGATGTTGCTGGAAGTTTACAGGTTAAAAAAGACATATACATTGTAGTCAGTTTCTTATCTCGGTGGAGAATATAATGTAGGCCACAGCATTTGAGAGTGTTTACCCTTTACCCTTAAGCTGATACCTTTAAAATGTAAATCTACTGAGGTCGGAGATTTTGTCCATTTTGGTTTTTGATGCACTGGAACTCAGCGCCTGTGGAATGAAAGCCTATTTCTTGAGTTATTTCAGCCTCATTGTGTGTGTCTTGAAAGGTTTCCTTGAGTTCTTCAGGGATATGGGTATATAAACAATTAAGTGTGAAATCAGATTCTCTGTGTGTGGTACCCAGAAGGGGGAACATCTTCTCTTGGCTGAGAGATACTGGCAAAGTGCTTTCAACAGAGCTGATTTTCTGGGCTAAGTATTGGAACTCAACAGATTTTTTTCTCCACCAGAATGGGTATTAAGTGTAAGTTGTGTTTGTTTTGAAACCTGTATATATCATTTGCTCCTGTACTTGTAATTATATGTTATAGTTAGCTATTACTAATCATGTAGACTTAGGAAAACTAAGTTGTTTCCATGAAAACCATAACGAATGCTTTGGGATGAGTGTTTCAAAGTATATTAATTTCATATATGAAAGTATCATAATGATACTTACATGGTTATGTGGTTATAAAACCACATTGTTTTATATAATTAATATACACTAATTGATTTTTGTCTTAAAATTATTTTGTGTGTATGTGTATTCTGTCTGCATGTATATCCATATTCCAGGTGCATGTTTGGTGCCCACAAAATGCAGAAGGGGCACAGAATCCCTTGGAACTAGAGTTACAGTCAGTTATAAGCTGTCCTGCTGGGCTGAGAATCTAATCCAGGTCCTCTGGGAGACAAGTTTAATACCATTCAAGTGCTCTTAACTGCTGAACCATCTCTCCAACCCACACACTAATTTTTTTTTTTTTTTTTTTGGAGGGGGGGTTCGAGACAGGGTTTCTCTATATAACCCTGGCTGTCCTGGAACTCACTTTGTAGATCAGGCTGGCCTCGAACTCAGAAATCTGCCTGCCTCTGCCTCCTAAGTGCTGGGATTAAAGGTGTGCACCACCACTGCCCAGCCTAATTTTTATATATATATATATATATATATATACCATACTTTAAAAGTTAAAAATAGAAATGGTCAAGAATACTACTGTCACAGCTATAGCTTATAAGAAACATTATGCACTCCATAAAGCTCTATAAACCAGAGGTCTGGTCCTGTACTACAAGAAACAAATAAAGGTTCATTTAAATTAAAGTGAAGTACTTGGGTATTTTTATCAATTTTTTTTTTTATGAATCCTTGATATATGTAGCTTTTTTTCCCCCCACCAGATCATTACTTACTGGTTAGAGAGCCCTACTGTATTATTACAAGTTACTACTAAAAGTTTAGTGTGATATTTCACTATTTATTCATTCAGGTATGCGTATGGAATATGTATTTTGTGGAGCCATTCAGCACAGCTCCAGAACACAGCTGATAGGGCTTCTCTTCTTGAGCCTACCAGCCAATGGCATGTTCCTGTATCAAAATTATTATCTTAACAGTTGTAGAATAGTTACCAATATAAAATCTAGTCTTGGTAATGAAGGCCAAAGCCACAGTTACCTGTAGAGTGTTGGGCCTTAACCCCAGCTTATACCCCGAATAAACTGAAAAGATTTTAAGAAATGTTGCATCTAGGACTGTGTTGAATGCGAGTTTCTGGGAGAGGGCCAGAAATGCAGACATACTTAAGAACAGGCAGGATAATTGTAGTTAAGGTAGTTGACAATGCCCAAACTAGATCTGATAATTTCAGATTGATTTGACATGGTATTCTTCTGACCGGTCTACCATACTGAATTTGTCATTGATGAATTACTGGAATCTTCTTAGAGAGCAGACTTTACATACTATAAAATTCAGGGATTAGTATGATATTAATACTTTGGTTTTCAGCTTTTCCTTTGAGAAAAAACATTTAAAGGTAAGTTGACTTATCAGTAGAAGTTTACAACTTTATCCAAAGTGTTTTAACTTTCAGAAATGAAAGTTCTTTATCGCTCAGAAGCTTTATTAAGGACATTTTATATCTGTCTGTATACATTGAGATAGATATGTAGATATATGCATATATATTCTATATATTATGTTCTTTAAACCCAAGGCTTATGCGAAATATTGGGGTTCTTTTTTCTTGAATCAAAAGTAGCATGCAGTCATTGTATGTGGTGAGCCAAGACTAACGCATGTTAAAAGGTATTGACAACAACTTGAAATAGAACTTTCTTCATCTCTCCTCCTCTCAGTTTGAATTTTTTGAGATATCTCATTATGCAACTCAGTCTACCTGAAACTTGCAGCAGTCCTTCTGTCTCTGTTTCCTGAGTTTTGGGATAACAGGTGTGTACTACCACACCCTGCAAAGTAAGAACTCTTAAGAACTCTTGCTTCTGTTGGTGTTGCAGGTGGGACACATGTATAGCTTTTCTTCTATGTTCTTTTGAAACACAGTTGCACATTTATATGTTTTGCTGCATGCACCACTCAGAAGACTGCAGAGTTGTCTCTTTCTTCAGGTATTGATTCTTGTATTGATACTTTCCAGATCAGGTGCATATGCCAGAGGAGATTATGACCCCGGTATCTCTGAGAGATCTAATCTAGTGTTCCGTGAAGCCAAGTATTTATCAGATCATGAAACCAAATTCTAGAATATACATTTTATCTAATTTCGAATTTTGGACAATGTAAATAGTTTACTTTTGCCCTTAGAATAACATCACTTTGAGGCAGGTCACACAGGCAAGACACAGTGAGGGTCTCACCTTGTGTAGCACTAGCTTTCTTTTGTTCTTGATTTGCCCTGGTGTGAGAATTTGCCTTACACATCCCCTAGTGCATTTGTGTGCACATGAACACTTTCTGCTTCTTGAAGGTGGGATTGCTTGCTTCCCTTTCTATGATCTGGTTGCTTACCCCTTATGGTAAACATGGTGATACTGTCTGGGCAAATAACACCAGAAGATGGAAAGGCCTTGCTAATAGAAAGGGGAAGGGAAAAGGAAACACTTGGTAGTTTGTGAGGCATAAGCTGCTTTGATAAAGATTCCAGAGCCCTACCAGGGCAAATGATGAGAAACTGGTGAACAACAATGTTACTTCATGGGTTCTAGGGAGAAGGAACAATTTAGCCCCTTAGTATCTTATTCCTTCTATCTCCTCATTTTGTGTTTAGTTAAACTAGGAATGACTCCTGTGTAGTGCTTAGCAGTTTGAGAAGTTTGCAAAGTAAACAAACATGCCCTCTGCCCAGGGTTCAGGAACCAGATGTAGTAAGGTTGAGTTATTTGGCTGGTATATTACAAGAACTTTCTGGCTTCTAGTAACAGAAGCTCAAGTCAATATGATTAAAGCAAAAGAAATTCTTTGGCTTATGTAGCTAGCCAGTTTGAGGATGTGGCAGGTCTTAGGTGTGGATGAAATGTGCAGTCTTCTCTCCTTGGCATCATTGGCAGTGTACAGACTAAGCTTGTACTAGCAAGTTGGCTCTAGCAGTTGTAGGTTTGAACTTGCTTTTTTTTTTTTTTCCTTCCCCACCAACATTTCCTATCTATCCCTAGAAGTGCCAGCCTGAGGCATAGATATGATTTTCAGGTCCATTCTTGAGCCAAACTTTGTTCACTGTGGTCTGGGGACCACAGTCTCTCTATCAGCTGTGCTCAGCCATGTGCCACCCCTGAAGCAGGGCTTGGGTGTTTACTGTTACATTGATTGTTATCCTGGGAGCAACGTGGGAGACTGCCTTAGCTTTGGAGTTTTCTCGTAGCTGGAAACAACATTGTGGAGAAGTAGACTTGATAGTGCCATTTGTAGATTTTTTTTCTGTGTTCCCAACATCACATTAGTCTCCTGACTTCTGAGCGGGAAGATTTTCTTTCATTTACCCTTTCCAGTGTGTTTCTCCCCTCTGATCACATTCCTTTCAGTTTCTTGGTGAAAATTTGTTTTTCGTCTAATCTCTGTCTTTTCTGCTTATGTTCTGCTATGAAGTGAGTTGGAAAGCACACACCCCCTCCTTGGGTTGAGGCATAACTACCATTCTCTTCTTTCAAAGACAGTCCTACTGCAGAGCTTAATATATCAGGTTAACAAGAGCTCCCAATTTCCTAGTGTGGATAAGAAGCCTTGTCTAAAGAGAGTAGGAGTATACTGTCTCAGGTTCAATTGAGTATCTCTGGAAGCTCGAGAAGCCTGAACAGTGGAATGTGGGTTTAGAGACTTTGTATAAACACTCCTGCAATGGCTGTGGGAATGGAGGCAGGAGGGAAGTTAAATGCTCTGGTTTTCTTTCTAACTGTCACCAGAATTTAAATAAATAAATAAATAGATAGATAAATAAATAAATAAATAAATAAATAAATAAATAAAATGGCCTAACTATATTTTAAGCCCCCAAGCAGCAGTCAAATGACATGCCACCTGCTGACCTAATCCATTTCATTCTGGTACTAGGATTACCAAAGCAATTTGCTCAATTGCAATTGACTGTTTACTCTTGAAAACAACAATGATTAGGTCTAATGCTAGAAATCATACATTTTATTACAAATTAAAACTTTTAAGGATAAAGTTAATCCTTTTGGAAAAGAAATCATTTCAGTATAGTGTGAATCCTTCAGAAACTAGCTGTACTTTTAGAAAGCCACCTTTCAATGCTTTTCTAGAAAGGACAGACTGCTGATGAGACAGACCAAGACAGCAGAAGCCGAGTGAAGCAGGGAACTAGGCACTATGTTTAACTTTAGGTAAATTTTGCTGCATTTTACTATGGGAAAACAAAATGTGTACCTTGCCAGGGATGAACTCGTGTTACCCCAGAGGCTGCTCACCTGGTGACTGGAGCAGAGGGTGTGTGCCAGTGCAGTCCTGTGCACTTGTGCCGCAAGACCACCTGTGGCTGGCTTCTTCCTCCTTCAGTTTTAATTTCAAGAATACCATTTTCCCTTCATCAGAATGAAGCAGGACAACTAAAACTTGCGAATTACAGTTTCAGGACTTGGACTCTGGTCTTGAACGTTGTACTTAATAGTCACCTATAGAACTGCAGCTGACGTGGTAGAGTTGTAGAAGCACGGACTTCTCACTCATCCCAGAGATCCTGACATCAGTAAGTACCAAGCTGGCAGAATGCAGGTATCTGCTTCCAGTTCCAACCCTCTTCTAGTTCTTGTTGCTCTCAAGATTCTCCAGCTATGGAATTTGCTTCCCTGCGTGAGCTGCTCAGAAGCCAGCTCTCCTGTTCTGCCCAACACGCTCACAGTCGGCAGAACAGGGAATCACACTGGTCAGCACACCACTCAGCACACTTTGTTGATCAAAGGAAGCCGGCCACTTTTCTTCAACAAGACCCAGCAGTATCAGTCACTATGACTTCTCTTCCCCTGCGGAGAGCAAGGCCACTGCAAAGCTCCTGGCAGTGTGAGTCTGCGTGTAGAGAGCATGGCTGTCCCCTTTGCCTTGCCTGTGGCCAGGAGAGGACAAGGTGGTGAGGAGCAGAGGAGAGAAACAAGAGCAGCCAGAGGCTTTCCTTCCCGGAGCCGTGAGTGATAGATACATTTCTTGTCTGTTGCAGTCCCTAGTGGCAGCCCTTAAATTTCTTGGGGAAAAACTTAATATTTGTTTTAATTACATAAGAGTCGAGCCCCTCAGCAAATTGAGCATGTGGTGACTACATAAAATATATGATAGAATATGGTTTTACTTTGAGTTAATCACAGGTCTGGCAAATTAGAAAATTTAAACAAGTCACTTTTTTTTTTAATGCTTAATCTTTTTTTTTTTGGTAAGGAACTTGCAGACCTCAATGATAATTCATTGTATATAGGCAACAGTATATGCTATTTGTGGCTCTTTCTGGTCTATAATTCTCTTCCTCATAAGCTGTTGGCATTGTAGTACAGTTTATAATATAGAATGTGGAAGGAACCCTCTGAAGAGGACAGTGCCTATTCATTGTCACTTGCAGCTGTGTTTGCAAGGGAGCATTCTGGCAGCCAGCAAGGACAGTGCTGTGACAAGTGGGAAGAGCAGAGGCAGAGAGATGCCCCCTCTGTTCCCTCCTTCCCACCCTCTTCAACCTGACTTCATGTTTTTCTTCTTCTTCCCTTTTAGAAGCCACGTGTCCCCCACCCACCCCACCCCACACACATTCTTTTTGGCTTGCAGGAGCCACTATACACGAATACACTGGAAGCTAGCCTGTACTTGACCTGTCCTGAGCTTAAGTTTGCTGGACTCAACCTGATGTGCAACTGGAAAGATGAGGGCCTGCCATAGGAGATTTCATAGAGCAGGTTTTGACAGCTTGCTATCTGAATCTGGGGAATGATAGAGGACTTCTAAATTCTGGCTCTGCAAATTCTGTAGTACTTTGTATCAGAAACAGAAGTAACATTTTCTGTGTATAAAGAAAGCGGCTTCCTTACCTTGGTCTGGGCTTGGGTCTAAGTGAGCAGGGAGAAAAGGAAACAAATGCCCTAACAGTCTGTCTCTCCTCTCTGAAAGTGAAGCTCTGCGCCCTGCCGTGAGGAGTGCAGTCAACAGTGGCACAGCTTGTCATCTGGCTAAACTACTTGAGCTATTCCCTGCATAGGCATCCAGCTAAGGATTTCCTTTCTATGGTCTCCCTTCAATTATCTTCTCCTCAGGCATTGCTGGTGGGAATATAAAACGGTACAGTCACTTGAAAGACAACAGTCTGGCAAGTTTCTCAAAATGTTAAGCATGGAGTTGCCATGTGACTCAGCAGTCTGACTCCTGGGTGTGTACCCAAGAGATTGAAAACAGATGCTCAGGCGAAAGCTCCAACATGAATGTTCATATCTTCATTGTTCATGAAAACTCAGAAGTACTAAGGCCTCCATCAAATGAGGAACGGTTAAAGAAAATGTGGTATATCCAAGGAATGCAATGGCATTTAGCAACACAAACAAATGAAGTGCTAATGCATGCTACAGTGTTCTTGAATCTTGAAAATGATAGGGTAAGTGTAAGAAATCAGGTACAAAGGCTGCATATTAAATGGTCTTGTTTATATTGGATGTGTTAGATATGCAAATTCATAGTGACAGTGATGGGAAATTGACCACTGTTGCCCATGGGCTAGGGGAAGTGTGCAAGTCTCGGAGTTTGAGGCGTTTCAGCTGATGCATTCAGTTTCTTTTTGGGGTGATGAAATATTCTAAAGTCTACTGTGCTTATGATCACAGCACTCTATGAAGGTGTCTGAAGCTATTGAGTTGTATACTTTAAATGAGTGGGTTTATTACATCTGAGGTATCTCATAAAGCTGTTAAATATTTGATTTACATCTTGATGAAGACACTGAATGTTTTCTTAAAGTAGCAGTGTTAGAAGCCACATCTCAAGAATGCCAAGTTTGTGACAGACATCACTTACTTGTTTGGTGTGCCACTGTTTTCAGTTCTCATCGCTTTATCTGGCTTGATCCTGATCAGACCCCACTTTACAGATGAAACTGATCCACATAAGAATAAATGGCTTTATAGGACTGTACAGCCAAATGGTGGGACAAGTATTCACTCTCAGGCTTCATGCACACTAGCCAGTGCCCTCCTGTGGCATGTCAGTGGATACCTGGGATGCCTCTCGGATTGATTAGCTTTAACTGTTTTACTTCTTTAATAGAAATAAAAAAGTCACTTTTGGTCTCTGGATTGCTTTCCTTATTTGGAAATGGAGATAATGGTATTTTCACTTTAAAAGTCATTTTCTCCTTCTCCTGGTTTGTTTATGTAAAAATGGGTGTTGGGGGTGTTCCCTGTCTTGGCATCATACATAAAGACTGCTAAAAGACAGTTAAGAGCCGGGCATGGTGGCGCACGCCTTTAATCCGAGCACTCGGGAGGCAGAGGCAGGCGGATTTCTGAGTTCGAGGCCAGCCTGGTCTACGAAGTGAGTTCCAGGACAGCCAGGGCTATACAGAGAAAC
>NC_034592.1:77413885-77449979 GCF_900095145.1 Mus pahari
TGAGATGGCTCAGTGGGTAAGAGCACCCGACTGCTCTTCCAAAGGTCCGGAGTTCAAATCCCAGCAACCACATGGTGGCTCATAACCATCTGTAATGGGATCTGACGCCCTCTTCTGGGGTGTCTGAAGACAGCTACAGTGTACTTACATATAATAAATAAATAAATCTTTAAAAAATAATAATAATAACCACTTATGTCCCTGTTCCCCGAGGAGCAGATCCACTGTACTGACAGCATCAGATCAGCCCTCATCTCTGCATGCTATACGACTGATGTCCAAGGAGCTGGGGAGGAGTAACTAGCTTGCCTGAAGCTCTATCTCAGGCTGTCTCTCTGCTGTACCAGTTTTGCATTTATTCATCCCTAGTGGTATTTGTTTGGTCAGTTACATTTATTTCCATGGGTGTGTTACTTGTTAAACATGAAAAAAGGCTTGAATAGTGCCATTAGATGGACTTAACTCTATTGAGAGTAAAGCTCTTTGTTTTGACCTGGCTGTGCCATCCTTGTTCCAGGCTGCAACTTGAACCCTTACATTGATTCTGAGAAGCAATGCCGATTGTGTGTCCTGCTGTATAGATAGGAAAGGAGCCTAATGAATGGAGATGGTTCTCAGTTGTGCAGACATTTGCCACACAGTGAAGAATGACTTCCAAGTCATGCAGCATCAAAGTGTTTACATATAGAAAGTTTGTTCACCATCAGGATTGGCTTCCTGCCTTTACCTGACCTTTTGACAGAGGATGTATCTGAGAGACTTGGGTTGAGAAGGACATCTGTAACGCTGCCTAGAAGAAGTTTCTCATAGCCACAAGAAAGCAGGGAAACACTGGGAAGCACGGGGCTCTGACTTTCTACAGCCTGGCACTAAGAAGCACGTCTCTTAATGAGGTGGCTTTTCAGAGTTTGTTGCTTTTGAGTGTTTTTCGGTTTTCTCTTTTGCTATGGCTACATCTTGTTTGACTTCTCTACTCCAGAACAGAGTTCTCCTTGTATGTTAGCCTTGTTGGTGTGTTGACCTAGAGGACAGAGAGGGCCCCCCTGCCGTTGGTGTTGTTTTGTGTATAGTTAGGCAGACCTGGATTGCTGCTGCTGCTACTGCTCACTGGTATGTGTGTGTGTGTGGTGTGTGTGTGTACTGAATATAGCACATGTATGTAAGCTCAGAAGCTCACATGGAAGCAAACCCTGAAAACTGAAAAAGATGGGAGTTGGGGTAAAGCCTTCAGCTTTTAAATAAGCTTGGTAATCTGGCTAGCTGAATGCCAGAGCTCACAAAGCTGAGAATTGCATTTCTGAAGATAAGATAGGCCCCTTTTGTATTTTTATCTTTTTCTCTCAAAATGTGTTGAGTTTTAATATGGTGCTTTATCTCTGTAAGCAAGGAAATAGAGACAGTGGTGAACTCATGAGCTGCTAAGTCCAACCCAATAGATTCTCTTCCTTTCTCTGATGACCACATCCTAAGAAGATGAACCGTGTACAGATTCCTTCTCCTTAAATGCCTGGCTGTCATTTCCACACTGCAGAATGAAGTTGCTTAGGGGCTCACAAAGGGTGAACTTTCAGAAGTCTGGTGGAGGGAGGCCCAGATAGCTCTGCAGGTAAAGGCTGTGGAAGTCTGTAGACCTGAGTTTAATCCCCAGAGCCCACATAGAGGTGTGGGAGAGAGAGGTGTGGTAGCACATGTCTTTAATCCCAGCACTTGGGAGGTTGAGGCCAGCTTGGTCTACAAAGTGAATTCCAGGATATCTAGTGCCACATAGAGAAACCTTGTCTCAATTTAAAAAAAAAAAAAAAAAAAGTGTAGGGAGAGAGAACTGGATTCTACAAAGTTCTCTCTCCCCTCCATACCATGGCATGCACTCTTGCTTGTCTCACTAATAGTATAGTAGTAATGATGATGCCATCTGTATTTACGTGCTTTAGAGAACTGATAGTGGTTTGAAGAAGTTAAGAATCCTGCCTTCTGTCATTGAGCTCAGTATTGCAGAAATTATCCTTACGTCTAGTAACCCTTTTTAAAAAAAATACTTTGTGACACTTTGAATCCTTCTTGTAGTTCTGTTTATTATAACTAAGAACAAACTGCTTATTTAAGTGATTCTGAATAATTTTCTTTTACTTTCTGGCTTGGGTAAATCATATTAGGAACTCATAATAGGGTCTTTAAATGTATCAGTGGTTGAACAGACTACTCACTGCATTATAAAAGTTAACATGTGCACAGAGAAGAACAGGACACTGAATGTTAAAGAGTTAGCATGTGTACAGAGAACAGACATGATAAAGAGTGTGTACAGTGGAGAAGGTGGGAGAACCCAAGTGGGAGAAGCAGAGAGAATAGCGGTCTGTATAGCCCAGATTTGCCTCACACGCCTGAACTTCGTGCCTCTTCTTCTCAAGTGCTTGGATTGAAAGCACGTGTCTCCATGCCCCACTCAACTGACGACACTCTTAAGTCAGTAGTCCTATGAACCAAGACGGGTAGGCACAAACACAATTGTGAATACACATAAAAAGTGTTGGTTAAGAAAATAGGCTTGGACAGTTATGACAGGGCCTCCCCTGCTTGGACAGGACCTCTACCTGTTACTGGACTTGTTTGACGGCTTCGGTCAGTGCCTGTTGCTTAAGTGGGACTCTTTCACATCTGGAGGGTAAGTAAGCTTGCAATTTGAGGAAACGAGTCTTTAATGGCCTGGATAAATTCAGAGTATTAAATCAGTTCTCTATCTTGTAGACAGATGTCAGATCTATAGTTATAAGAGAACAGGAAAATTTCCCTTATAATTGGAATCATGTTTTCTAATTGTGAGATCTTAGGTTATTTGCCTTCAAATAAAATATTTAAGAACACAAGCACAGAGCTATGCATGGTGACAGACACTTTCAATCTCAGCATAGGAGAGGCAGAGGCAGGCGACTTTGAGGCTAGCGTGCTCTTTCTAGCATGTTCCAGGACAGTCGTGGCTATGGCAGTGAGAGCTTCTGTTGAAAGTTACAACTGTAGATTTGGACGAGATCAGCTGACCCTAAAATTCCCTTTTACCGTAGTATGGCTTTTCTGATAGTTTTTTGTTGTTGTTTGTTTTGTTTTGTTTTCGAGACAGGGTTTCTCTGTATAGCTCTGGCTGTCCTGGAACTCACTTTGTAGACCAGGCTGGCCTCGAACTCAGAAATCCCCCTGCCTCTGCCTCCCAAGTGCTGGGATTAAAGGCGTGTGCCACCTCGCCTGGCAGTTTTTTGTTGTTGTTGTTGTTGTTGTTGTTTTTGTTTTTGTTTTTTTGCTTTTTCGAGACAGGGTTTCTCTGTATAGCCCAGGCTGTCCTAGAACTCACTTCGTAGACCAGGCTGGCCTCGAACTCAGAAATCCGCCTGCCTCTGCCTCCCGAGTGCTGGGATTAAAGGCGTACACCACCACGCCCAGCTGTTTTTGTTTTTTTTTAATATTAGTTAAAGGCACATTTAGATTTGTGTGTGTGTGTGTGTGTGTGTGTGTATACACAAGCACATGTATGTATGTGAGTGCATTCCACAATGTTTGTGTAGGTCAGCATATATGTAACTGTTTTTGTTTTTCCACCGTGTGGGTTCCGGGGATCGAGCCTAGATATCCAGCTTGGTGGCAGGCACCATTACTTGCTGAGCCATTTCACTAACTCCACATTTTGCTTCAATAATTGTGTTATTATACAGGACTCAAGTCCTCTGTAGCTATACTGAATGGTGGCTAATGTCCGTTGGTTTCCATGTGTCTTGTTTTATATGTTGTTACTTGTCCCAAGTAAAGATCAGGACCTGGCTGAATCTTGATTTCAGTCAGTTTTATTCTGCTGGGTTTTCATCTTCTCAAGTGTAGTGTACTACTAATGTATTGTTACTATATGATGAGGTAAAATTACAGCTGCTAACCAAAATCCTAACCTTTCTTCCATTTGCTTGATTTAATGCAAATTAAATGATGTTATACCTGATAGAAATCATTAAGTACATAATTTAAAGCAGTTGCTGAGATCCATCTTTCGCCAGGTTCTGCTCTTACTTCCAGATGTGGGACTTTACGCCTGAAAGGGAGTGGAGTGATTAGGAAGCCACCCTTCTGAAATTCTAGTGAGCACTCCTCTCCATGTCCAGGTGTGACATCGGGTCCTTTGAGCCCAGAGCCAGCAATGCACACCCTACATTCAGGGTGTGGTCTTCAGTCCTTGGTTGAATTGCCTGATTTAAATATTCATGGTTCACCAGAAGGAAAAGCTGCTCACTTCTAAAAGCGGGCCAGGTTTTTGGTTTTGGGTTTTTTTTTTTTTAATGGCCCCTTTGGCACTTTATACTATATTAATACTGCCTTAGAGAAGGGGTATGTTGGCAGAATGTACCCTTATCGCTTCAGGGGCCCATGGAAGGGGAGAACATTGCAGATATTGATAACTAATGACTGCAATAGAGCTTTCTTGGCTCATCTGCTTTCTTTTCTGGGTGTGGGCTATTGTGTGTGAGCCCCAGAACCTTTCTTTGACGTGCATGTGTGATAACACATTTCTTTGATGTGCATGTGTAATAACTGGTGATGGAGGTGGGCCAGCTGTGTGCTCAGGCGCAGGATGCTCCACAGTAGACTTGCACTCTTTTGCTTTAGTTTGGGTGGGAGAACTTTTGAAAGCCATCTTTGTCCTCCTGTTTGGTTATGAATCTCACTCCTACATCACTCATTTTAGCTTAGGGACTAGAGTATACTTTTTAAAAGTTTATAGAATTTATTTATTTTATTTTATGTATGTGCCTGTGTTGAGTTGCACTGTTTGCATGGAGGCCAAAACAGGGTATTGGGTCCCTTAGAACTGGACTTATAAATGAACCACATGATGTGAATGCTAAGAACTGAACCCAGGTCCTTTGCAAGAGCAGCAAGCACTTTTAACTTTTGAGCTATCTCTTTAGCCCCATAAAGTGTACTTTATATTGATCTAACTTCTTACATCTAAGGGATCATATGGAATTTAAACATTTATATGTCATATTTTAATCACTACAGAATTTAAAAATGTCATGTCTTTTATGAAGTGTAAGATAGTTGATGTAAGGAAAGAGAAATGTGTAATAGGGAAAGAAAAGCTATGTATGATAAGATATGAACATAATAAAGAAAGAGGAAAGCAATATGAGGTACTGAGTAGAAGGGATCAGGAGATCCTGACTGCCAAAGGTCTTGGTGCATGGGGTAGCTACAGCAAAGCATCCTGGCCCACAGAGTTTACCCATCACAGCTTCACAGGCTGGGAATCCAAGATCACAAGCTACACCAAGCCTCTTCAAAAGTTATTAACCCTATTCATGAGGATGGGCCTCACTGTCTCTACCTTTCTTGATAGCGGTTACACTGGAGCTTGGGTGTTGACAAAGAATCTTAGAAGGATAACGACTTAAGCATCGCTTTATGTCTTAGTCATGGAACAGATGACACTGAGAGTTCAGGTGACTTGTCCAGATGGAATGTTGCATATTTCCTCAGTCTTCCGTACATTGATCAGTGTTTGCAGAAAGTGTCCAGGGGGGTTGAGGCAACCTTGCAGTGTGTCCTTAGCCCATCCAGTTGGATTAACTCACGTGCTAAGGAACTCTTCCGGAGTTTTCATTATTTGCACAGACTAATGTGGCACCTTCTAGTATATTCTTCATTATTGTCAAGTCCTATCTCCCAGTTTAAAATCACCAAAGACTCATCCAGTTATCTTTTCTTTTTTGAGACAGGGTTTCTTTATGTAACTAGAGCCCTGAGGTCCCTGTACTTGCTTTGTAGACTAAGCTGACCTCAAACTCACAGAGATCTGCCTGCCTCTACCTCCAGAGTGCTGGGATTAAATGAAAGGTGTGGGCAACCATGCCTGTCCCATCCAGTTATTTTAATCTGATTCCAGTATCCCTATTGAGAAATGTTTGGTTATGTAACATTCCTACAGTTTTTTTTTTTTTTATTTGAACATATGAACTGAATTGAGTTGCCTGGCACCCTGAAAAATAACAAGAATGTTATAAAAGTCATACCTTTGATTTTTTTTTTTTTGCGTTCATTTAGACAGTTGTGAAGATGATTTTGTATAATAATGTTGGATATAGCCAGAAAGTTACATTCTAGGGGCTCTGGGGAGATGGTTTAAATGCTTGCTGAATAAACACAAGGATCCAAATTTGGATCTTTAGCACCTTCATAAAATTTGGGCATGATGGCACATAACTGTACCCAGTGTTGGGGAGGAATAGATGAGAGGATTCTTAGGGCTTGCTGGCCTGGCAGTCTAAGCAATAGGCAAACTCTAAGTTCAGTGGGAGACCTTATCTCAAAAACTAATGTAGGCATGATAAAGAAGATACCTAATCGATCTCTTGCCTCCACACACATGCATCCACAAATATACACCAGGCTAATGCTTCCACTCATAATACACCAGTCCATGTGCATCCACACATATACCCCAGCCTGAACAGACATAGACTCCTGGAGATTGAAAACATGGCTTTGTACTAAGTCATGCCCCAACATAGAAATCACCAGTATAAATAAACAGGCATCAAGAATTTTAGAACTATATTAGATGAATCTTGTTGTCTAGGATCACAGAGTCTAAAGTTTTAAGGAATTCTGGGTCATAACTTTACTCTAAGGCAAAGAATCCTTTTGAAATAGCAGTGTCTCCCAATGCATGTGTAAGAATTAAAGATGATGCTATATTGTTTAAGTTCAGATGGCTCATGTGAGAAGAAAGCTGTGTTGCTCCTTAAGGTGGAACTATATATACATGGAGATTATGGACTCATTACAAGGATCACTGCACTGTTCTTTGAATTCTTCCATAGGTTTGAAATTTTATAAAGAAGCATGAAAATCAAAATGCTTCCTCATTTGTTTTAAGTCAGGGTCTTTGTGTGCTAGGCGCACTGTAAAGTAACAAACCAGGCAGCACCAGTGGCTTGGGTGGCCAGTCAGTGCATACATCAATTTAATACATTAAATTTTATGTATTGAATAAAATAAAATAAATAAAAATAAATTACATACATTAAATAATTAATAGTATGCAGTAGAAATTGTTACTGCTCAGAAGAAATTAGTTCAGTACTCGGATCACTATTTGGCACAGCTGTTTCTCTGAACATCGTAATGAGTCTTTCCTTTGACTTTCTGGTCACATGACTGTGTATTCCAAGTAGTATTTTTGTGGATTGTGAGACTTTAGTTTTTAAGAGGATAACCATTTTTGCTTCTGTGCTTAAAATGTGTTGCAGGCTTTTGAGAAAGAGGAAGAGGTAGAAAGTTAGACTTTTATACAGGTCCTTTGGGAAAAAGAAGTGTTTATGTTTCCTGCTTGCCACATTATTTTCACCATGGGAAGCTGGTGAGGGAATTCTGTTTATTATGTTGTGTGGTCACCACTGGTGCCTTGATGCAGGTGGAACCAACCTGGAACTCTTCACTGACTCCATCCAGAATAGAATGTTCATATGTGTGCAAGCATGTGTGTTCAGTCTTCACGGAGCCTCGTGTGAGCACGCATGCACGTATGTGTGCTCATGTACTCTTCTATTTTGAGCTCCAAGAGTGTAGTTCTTCGAGTGAATAGATTTATATTTAACTAAAGGAGAAGGAGGAGCTATTCCTGGGCTGTTGCTGTTTAAATCTTCAATTCATGAGAGAATCTGGGCTATAATGAAAAAATGCAGTGATGTTTAAACTCGAATCTTCTACTCTAGCACAGCACACAGTTTTGTGTAAGATACTTCAGGATTGAGCAAGCATTTGTTAGAAGCAAGATTCTTGATACAGTCACACGATATTTTCAGTGTGTTGGGCTGTGGTAGCTGCTGAGCCCCGAGTTTCTAATATACAAGAATGAGTCACCCACTGTTCTCTTTCAGACTCACTTTGGTTTCAACAAGACCTGCCAAGCTTCAAGCCCTCACCCCAGCCCCCCTGTCCTATAGTCGTTATGCAAACAGTGTCTCTCCTTTTTATAGTTGTCTTGCCCTTACTTTAGAATTAGAGAATGCTTTGAGCAGTTATTGTCAATGTAATGTACTATTCCCTCTGCTTATTACTGCGAGGAGCTGTCATCACAGTGGAGGGATTTTGGTCCATTTCCACTCTATTTGGCCTCTATTTTTTCTCCATCCTTTACTGAGGTAGGGCCACTATGCTTAATGAAGTTCCATTTCTTTGTGACTTGTGTTATGTTATTTCTGTCTCCATAAATCCAGTAGTGGCATGATTACTGCCAAAGTTGTTCAGAATAAACCACATCTGGTTAGCCTGTTATTTTGCATGTTTTCTCAGATAACTCAGAAACTAGTACAAAGAGACATGACAGGTTAAATTTTGGTACTGTGACAGTCTCATGTGTCTTTAAAATGGGTTATAAAAATTCTAATTCCCCCACCTCCAGTGCTGTTTGCATTATATAAACTCATTTGAGGGCTTTTTCATAGTTTTAATCATAGGGAAATTTTCAAGTTATTTCTGATGTTAGAGACTGAGGAAGGAAGCTGCAGGCTCTAGTTTGGGCCAGGAGTCTGACAGGGATATTAAGTTTCATGTTGCTCCTGTAATATCAACCTTTGTTTTTTTTTTACTATTCAGAAACTGAATTCATCCATGTTAGAGCTAGAATTGAACCAATGCCTAGCCTGAGTTTTAAGATCTTCCTGATTGATAGAAGGAATAGACTGTTAGAGGAGGACATGCCACACCCTGTGGTGCTCAGAAGAGAGCCTGGGGGAGTCAGTTCTTCCTTCACCATGTGAGTTCTGGGATTGAGCTCAGGGCATCAAGCTTCGAAGTAAGTGCTCTTTAATCTGCAGACCCATCTCTAGGGTGTTTGGTCGTATAGCTAACTCCCTTACCTTCTTAAAGAGCCTAAAACCGTATCTGGCCCATGTAGATGAGTAAGTGATTTTGTAGGAATGGGGATGTATTTCTGTGGTAGAGTGCTTGCTTGCTTGCCTAGTGTGCATAAGACCCTTGATTCCATCCTCAGCAACTTCCCAAGAAACCAAACCAAGCAAATGTAATAAAACAAGAGTATGCAAATAAACACATGAGGGGATAACAGAATAGACTTGGAGTGAGGGTAAGTTAGTAAAGTAGAAGAAATCTGCTGTGGCATCAGGGTCAGAGATGGGAAAGTGAGAGGTAATAAACATGGAAACTGGATATAAGACTTAGCATTTATAGAATAAGATTTTTAGAAGACAAGTGGCCACAAATTACAGAAGAAAAACCACTGACTCAGGAAAGCCAGATTGAGAAAGTTTTTGTCAACCAAGATTGATTGGGGGAGAGGGGAAGGCATGGAAACTCATCCTCTTGCTTAAAATGTTAAATCTCAAGTAAATAGAACACACCTTAGATTTCTCCTTAGTCCGGGACAACAACAGCTGAAAAGAGTGACACATGAAGAACACGAGTCAGATCCATAGGCCATCTTTTTCCTGCACTCCCTCTGAGAGGTAGAGGATGAGGGAAGGAGAGAATGTGACCCAGGAGCTTTGGACTTAGAGAAGAAATCGTGGTGGTGTGAGGATAAGAGTCCAGAGTCTGCTGTGAGGACAGCCCTCCTGATTCTGTAGAAGCATCTCTTCCAGCCAGAGTGGTCAGAGGTCAGGGAAAACAAGCAAAACCAAGGCAGGTCCCCGAGGAGATGAGCAGGTTTAACAAACATTGTTCTGGGTAGTCCCCCTAGTGCAGTAGGGTCAGAGGGGGAAAGGGAAGCTGCTTTAGCCATTGTTTGCAGGAGTGTGCTTACCTAGGTAGAGAATAGGAGTCAGGATGTGTATTACAGCTAGTGGTAGTGAGGTGCCCACACAAGGCTAAATCACACCAGGAGCTATTGTTTCCTGAGAAAAGAATAATAGAAACAGTTAGAGAGGTCGCTGGAGTTGGAGATACAGCCCTGTGGTAAAGCACCTGCTGGGGTCCTGGGTTCAGGACTCTGCACTGGTTAAAAAAAGCGTTCAATCACAAAAGAAGTATTGTAAAAGCTCTAGGTAAACATAGCAAGAAATGTGCAATGCCTGTCCCTTTTCCTTCTCGTATGGACTCATCTTCTCCAGCTTCCCAGTGTTCTATCCTCTCTCTCTCTTATTCCAGGCTCCAGTGATTGGCAGGCTTTTTCTCAGTAACTAAACACTATTCTTTCTGGGCCTTCATACTTCCTCTCCTTTCTGAGGCACTGTGTCTCCCACCTTCTAGATTCCTGCACATACTTAGGCCTTAGGGTGGGAACTGCTTCCTGCTGGTCAGCTTCGGCTGAATGTTCATCTAATACACTTTCTTCCTTTGTAACTGTCATTTTAAAAATAATTATTTTTCCTGCATCTAGTTTTATACTCCAAGAGAGCCAGGACTTCATGTCCTTACTCTAGGGGTAGTCTCTGTGTCTGACATAATGTAATGTACTCACTAAGTACAATCAGTCAGGGAATCAATTGCTAGAATCAAAACATACTAGGAAGTGACTGGTGAAATAGTACATTGTTGGTAAGGAACAAACAGATGAGCTAAATAGAACATACTCAAGAGTCAAACTATTTTATCAATTGGAATTTTGTACATAACAGTAATTGTTCAGGTCAGCCGAGAAAGAAGGCTTGTTCAATTAAACCGTCTAAGAACATTTAATGTATTTTAGAATGACTACCAAGTGTCTTGACTTTCAATTGCAAGTTACAAACTCAACTCAAATTAGTTTTAGCCAGAGAAGGCTATTGGAACGATACAGAAAGTATCATAGAAAGGAAAGAAAAGCTATAGTCTCTCCACCTGGAGTTGAGGAAGCTGCAGGGCACCCCAGCTTCACAGATGAGCGAGCTATGGAACTTCTCTCTCTTGTGTGTGTTCTCAGTCCTTTTCTAGTGTGGTGTAGCAGCAGTCTTCAGGCTTTGTTACCTTTGGAAGAAAAGCAGAGTGTCCAGCTCTGTTTGTGTTGAAAATCCCTGGGCAGGTACTTTGATTTTTGTGACTTGGGTCATAAGCCCATTATCCCAGCCTAAAGCTAAGAGCAATCCCTACATCTAAGGAGATAGGGCAATGTAAAGACTTGAATGCAGGCTGCAGTTAGGGCTCTGTGGGTACATGTATGCATGTGTCCCAGGGTGACGGTGTGAAGAAAGCCTTTCTCAAACAAGATAGGTGTGCAGCTGTCCTCTCCAAGATTCCATATGATGAGCTCATCGCTTGCTCTGCCTTGTTTGTTTGTTTGGTCTGCTCTTAACCCCTGTTGAGTGTCTTATGCAAAAACAAAGTGGCTAGAATTTTATCTAAAATAAAAAGTTGTTAAAAACTGGAAGAAGAGCTGGGTGGTGGAGCTCACCTTTAGTCCTAGAGCTTGGGCAGCAGAGGCAGGCAGATCTCTGAATTCAAGGCCAGCGTGGTCTACACACGCACACATGCACACACTGAAAGAAAATGGAATTTTCGTTACTTTTACTTTAGAGGTGGAAGAGTTTCGTTAGCATATGAAAACCGGAAACCATACAGGAAGAAAGTTAAAAAGGGAATACTTATATGAAAATGTCCTTATGCAACCCAAAAAGTTGTTTCATAATCATTAGAGGTAAGTTTATTAAAATAGGTATAGAGGGGTGGGAGAGTTGGCTTGGTGGTTAAAACACTGATTGTTCTTTTAGAGGACCTGTGTTCAATTCCCAACACCTACCAAGGCTCACAACCATTTGTAACTCCAGGTCCAGGAGATCTGGATACCCTTTTCTGACCTCCACTGGGACCAGGCACATACAAGTATACAGACATACATGCAGGCAAAACACACATATGCACAAAATAATTAACAATAGTAATAATAATAATAAAAACATACATATTAGAGTCCATGGTTTTAAGCAAACAAGTAATTATGTACAATGAATGTATTTTAATGGGAAAGTGAATATACACAAATTTTAAAAAGGAAGGAACTCTTCTTTAAGTAAAGGCAGTAAAATAGAAATTAAAAGAATGACAAAATGTCTCAAACTCTTGTTACACATCTGACAAAGTTTCTTCAGATTTATATGTTAAAGAGCTCTTAACCCAAAGATGAGGATGAACTCCCAAGGGTCACAGGAACAGTAATTGGCAACTCACATACAAAAAGTAAGACACAGTCATCTCTATTACAAAGAAGAAAACATCAATGGACAGTAAGTGTATGAGCAATGAGCAGCCTTATACAACCAGGGAGATAAGATTTAAAACCTAGTCTCTGAGCTATCCCCATGGCTCTGTGAATAAAAGAGCATGTAGCCAAGTCTGGAACCCACATGGTGGAAGGAAAGTACAGACCCCTATAAGTTGTAAGTTTTCTTCTCTGACTCCATTCAAACCCTGTGTGTCCCCTACCTATAAGTAAATTAAAACAAAGCAGGAAACCTATAGCCCAGCTTGTTGGTGCAGGCCTATAATCCTAGCTACACGGGAAACTGACAGAAGGACGACAAGTTCAAAGTCTTGGCAGTGCACAGATTGAATTCAAAGCCAGTTTGGACAGATTGTTGAAACCTTGTCTCAAAAAAAAAAAAAAATATATAACAGGAACCAGTGACTGGTATAGTGGCACATGCGCTTAATCCCAGCACCCAGGAAGCAGAGGAAGGTGGATCTCTGTGAGTTTTGAGCCAACCTGCACTATACATTGAGTTCTAGGCCAGCCAGTACTACATAATAAGCCCCTGTTTAAAAAAAAAAACATTAATAGACGTCTGGGATGTACCTTAGTGATAAGCTACTCACCTAGCATGTGCAGTGTTCCAGGTTCAGTTCTTCATGCCACAGTGATACACACACACACACACACACACACAATATGTATATTTAATGTAAATATACTTGTACATGTAAAACCATGAGATATTGTTTTATCACATGGGCAAAGTAAACATGCATAATGTCATCAATAATTATTGATATGGAGTTGAGAATCCAGTGTACTAGTGGCTGGTTTACCACATGGGGAGCAGCATTTGTATTTGTAGCAAATCTGAAATGTTCATCTATGTGTCTTATTCTAGAGCATCATTGTCCACTGTGACTGCAAATGTAAAGTAGCATTTTCTAATTGCTGAGCTACAAGAAGAAAATAAGTAGGAGTAATTAAAGTTATGATCAGCAGTTTTAACTACGTATTTTATAAAATGTACTGTTTCACTGTAAAATTTTCAATGCTAAAATCAAATACTTAATTTCAATACTGGAATCTAAAATACTTCAACATATGATCAACATTATAAATCTCCTGTGAGCTGTTTTACACTTTTTTCTTTCTTTTTTTTTTGGGGGGGGGGAGGGTTCAAGACAGGGTTTCTCTGTGTAGCCCTGGCTGTCCTGGAACTCACTCTGTAGAACAGGCTGGACTCGAACTCAGAAATCCACCTGCCTCTGCCTCCCAAGTGTTGGGATTAAAGGCGTGCGCTACCACTGCCCGGCTTACACTTTTTTCTTTATGAAGTCTTTGAACCTGGTGTTTGTATTTTCTACCTGCAGCATGTCTCATTTGCCATAGCTGCATTTCCATGTTCAATAGCCACATGTGGCTAACATATACTGTACTGGACAGAGTAGCTCTAGAGATGCCCTTACTGATGCACAGAGGGACTTGTTTATAGTGGCGTTTTTCATAATAGCTGAAACAATCAATCCAAAAAAAATTTGTGGTACAGTTTTAGAGTGAAATGTTATACTACAGTTAAAAAGAAAAATGAATGAACTACAGATTTGTTAATCATCATGGGGAATTTTGCAATATTGGAGGAAAATTAAAATTACAGAGGAATACTTAAAAGCTATTAAAATATAATTGGGGCCTGTGTAGTTGAAATGAGAACTTGGCTAATGTATGAGGTTCTGAGGCCCTAGGTTCAATCCTAACAACACATACACACAGAGTTTACAGATAGATATGTAGTAAAGTCGTAAATTAAAATATGAGTGAAAAATTCTGAAGTAGTTTCCTCACAAGCCAGAGAATGATACAACTGGAGAGAAGTGGCTTGCAGATAGATATTTAAAGATACTGTTGCTAGACTGACCCTTAGACTGACAAGTACATATACACATGTCATTAATGCTCAGTATACAGTTGATATTCAGTTTCACTAATCAAAGAGTAATAATAATGAAGTGGATTTCTTTTTGCCTGTGAAACTTGTTAAAAATGTGAAGATGTCATTGTGGTGTGCTTGGCACTGATCCCAGTGCTTAGGTGACTTAAGCCCAGAAGCTTGAGAGTTAGAGGCCAGCTGTTCTACAAAGCAGGTGCTATGTTGAGCGATCCTGTCTCTGTGAACAGTTCATGTACTTGGAGAGCAGCAGTGCCCACAGATGGATGAGACTGTGCAGCCCTTTGGATAGTAAAAATCTACATTTTTAATTGATTTCAGTGTTTTTGTCTTTAGTTTAGGGTTGGGAGTGTGGTTCACTCGAATCATAAATGTTTGGTGTATGCAAGGCCCTAACTTCAGTCCTCTGCAGCAAAAGAAAAGATTTAAATGAAAATACATTTCTGTTTTTCTTTGAGATGCTCACTTTATGCAGCTGCAGTTATCCTAAGGATACTGGATGGTGTTCTAGACCAGTGGATCTCAACCTGTGGGTCAAGACCTGTGAGGTCACATATCAGATATCCTGCATAGCTGGTATTTACATTTTGATTCATAAGAGTAGCAAAGTTAGAGTTATGAAATAGCCATGAAATGGTGTGATGACTGCACGTCACCACAGCGTGCATTGTAGTGAGGGGTTGCAGCATGAGGAAGGGTGAGAACCACTGCCCTAGACTTATTAAGTTAGACCCTAGTGCCAGCCGCTTCATGTTTGAGAAACGGCTAGAGATTGGCACAGTTCCACCCCTTTTCATCAAAGTGTTGAGACTGAACCCAGGCTCCCATGCACAGTATGGAGTGTTCATACACTGAGCTGTTCCTCTATGCCCAAACATTTTTCTTTAAACCAGCATTTACGATCAGGTTTTGACTGATTTGGCAATCAACAAATAAAACTATTGTCTTCATTTCGGTGTAGAAAAGAACAAAAAGCTGTGCATTTGGGGAAATTGGGTAGCTATGTGACCCCATTACAATCTAGACTTCGAACCTGCTGCTAGCTTTAATCAGGCATTCATGTCTCATTCTGGGTGAGAGTCACTTCTGAGTATTCAGGGATACTTTCACTTTGAATAGAGTGCTAATAATAACGTCTCTGGAAGAGAAAAAAAAATTACTGAGTTCTTTTCTGAACACTGTTTGGTCTCAGAGTTAAAACCAAAGGAAGAGTCCCAGCCAGGTGCTCTGGACTTGACCTGCCTCCATATCTATTCATCTGAAGAGAGCCCGAGAACCAAGCAGTGGAGGAAACACACAGCCTTTCGTCTTCCACATGTGGCTGCTTTAGAGAGAGTACATTTGTGCTGCTTCTCTCCTCCTAAAGAGGATAGTTCCCGCTAGCCTTCTCTTCCGCCTGCAGCACATGTGTGTTCGGGCCCAGCAGGCTATGAGTCTGTCTGTCCATGTCTGTCTGTCTGTTTGTTTGTTTTAGCCAAGGAAGTGACATATCAGTCCAAACTCTGGTTTCTTGATTGTGAACTTGGCAGGCCTGTGAAAGATGGGTAGTTTCAGTTATTACTGCAGGGGAACTAAGAAAACCGTTTCTGACACAGGCAGGAGGCAAAAGACTTGCTAAGGAGAGTTTGGAATGGATGTATCGCAGAACAAAACTCAGGATTAGGCATTGATTGAAATGGCCACATGACAGGAAGAAATAATTGTGCAGGTTTGAGCTCATGTGCTCCCTGATACACTGTGTACTTACTTAGGTGCTCAGTACTGCCTGACATGCTAGTCCTCAGAGAACTTTCACACTGGAGTTCTTCATGGTTTTATCTTGTTTGCTGTGTCATTTACTGACCTGAGAGAAAATAGAGGTGTGTCAGCATTCTCTCTGATCAGTTACCCCCATTTCCTTCACATCTTGCCCAAAGTGCAAGTTGTTCTTAGAATCTCTCCCTCTCCCTCCTCCTTCCTCCCTCCTCCTTCCTCCTGTCTCCCTCCTCTCTCCTCTCCCTCCCTCTCTTTCTCCTCCTATCTTCCCCTCCCCTATTTTTCCCTCTATTGTATGAAAGAAAAAAATATTCAAGTTCTTTAAAATGTGATTTTAAAAAAATTTAAATATAGCTGAATGAGAACATAAAATATTTCATCACCTTTTGATTGGAGGGAAGGTCTATGTAGTTCTGGCTGTCCTAGAACTTGCTATGTACACCAGACTGTACTGGATTTATGGAAATCCTCCAAATGCTGGGAATAAAGACACGTGCCACTATATCTAGCTTGAATATAGAATTTGAGATTTAGAGAAAAATGATTTAGTTATTTATGATACAATTGTTTGAAAATGTTAAATTTATGTTTCTGGTTTTGCATTCAAGGTTGTTTAAAAAATTATTTTTAGGTACATTCAGAGAGTAGACTAATGATAATATATAGCAAGAAAAATTTTTAAAAAGTGTCTGGATAAATGTATATAGAAAGTACAAAGGCGCAAATATGTGGAATGAGGTTAAAAGTTGTAATATATAGTGAGCATTATAGTTAATAGGATATGTTCATGTCCATCACTACAGTAACCATTTTACTTTATACATGTGTTTTATATCTTTGTACCTTAAATATACACAGTAAATTTTGTTTTGTTTTGTTTTTTTAAAAGTCAGTTAGGCTCAGCAGGTAAAGGCACTTGCTTTTTGAGCCTTACGATCTGAGTTCGATCCCTGAAACCCACATAAAGGTGGGAGGAAGGAATCCATAGAGCTGCTCTTTGACCCCCACATGCACAGTGTGGTGTGTATGTGCCCAGCATGGTCGTCAGCATCATACAGAAAGCTTTAAAAAAAGTAGAATAAGGAAAAGTATTTCTACATCTCAGGCTAAGAACACTTTTCTTATTATGTACTTTAGATTCTTTGTACAGATGCTAGTATGAAATCAGGTGTTAATCTCCACATGTTCAGAGAAGAAGCCCTAGATGAAAATGTTCATCTAGATGACGAAAAGACAATGACATGTCGGAATACAATAAAGGAAACATTTTTGATCAGAGTAACAGCTCATAGAGAAAATGTTCTTGTTTTTACACTCACTCAAGAAATTGGAGAATAAGCCAGGCGCGGTGGCGCACGCCTTTAATCCCAGCACTCGGGAGGCAGAGGCAGACGGATTTCTGAGTTCGAGGCCAGCCTGGTCTACAAAGTGAGTTCCAGGACAGCCAAGGCTACACAGAGAAACCCTGTCTCGAAAAACCATTAAAAAAAAAAAAAGAAAGAAAGAAAGAATAAAAGCCAAAAATGTACCTTGGTCTTAGTCTCCACTGAGCTGTCTACAGAGGGTGGGATTTTAAGCTGCCATAGCTTTGAAAGTCTTAAGGAGATGGAGTTCAGAGACAGTCAGCAGTTTGTTCTGTCTAAAGCTGTAATGCACAACACTCTGTTAGCTGGGCGTGTCAGGGCTTCTCTTTTTTCAAAGGGTAGCTTTCTACCTTTCTGTCTTAAGAATGCATTTCCATGTGAATATAATTATAAAATCAAGTTATAAACACCATACAAAGAATAAGTCTTTGAACTACCTTCAGAAATAAAAATTATTTTACCTTCATCTTTCTCCCATTCTTAATGTTCTTCTTGTCTTTTTTTTTTTTTTTTTAATTAACTACAAAACAGCTGAGGGGGAGGAAACTTGGAATAGTTCTTAACTAAAAAGACCCCAGTGGCCATATGTTATTGTATGCTGTTGGAGGTGATGTGGATTGTATTGCTAGCATTTTAGATTATATTTAAGAAAAATGTAGGGATGAGTACATTAAAGAAGTATTTGAATCTTAAACTCGAAAGGAAGCATAGGTAATCACTAAGCTGTTTTCAGAATGGTCACTTAGTCGGGGCTGTAGGAAAGAGCAGGGTGTTGCTTGGCAGGAGCTTAGATGTGAGGAAAATCTCCAGTTGAGTAATTGTTAGACCTGATGAAAATCCATAGCAAGTAGTGTCAAATAGTTAAAGAGCATCCACAGCGCCAAGTGCAGAAATATGACATCATCATTGACTTCTCCAGTCAAGCCCTTAACTCCTTACTGTCATGACAGCTAGGACATTCACATGCTATACCGTGTCTTAAAAACGTAAAAATAGGTGAATAAACCATGAGTCTATGGGTCTGAGATTTGGGTTCAATTAGCCTCCAGGTTCAATTAACCTCCAGGGTTGAAGGTCTGATGTCTGTTCTCTTTGGGCTCATGTAGTTCTTCCTGGGTGTAGGAAGACGTGTTAAAGCAAAAGAAAAGGTAAACACCTTGGAGAACAAGCTTTTAAAATGGAAAGAAACCCTTCCACATAGCAGCAAGATGAGAATTACAGCTGAATCAGGAAGCATTAGAGGAAGAAATTTTTTTTCCAAAAATGCAGTAGATATAATGTTATTTTAATTATAAAACAATATGTATTTATTGTAAATTCCTCTGCCAAGTTACCAAGGCAAAAATTGCCTGCAAGTTCACCAGTGTTCATATTTTGATGCACAATGTGCTTTATTTTCATAGGAATTAATGTGAGATTATTCCAGAGGAACCAAGAGGGATCACTGTATATTCTTAAAAATTGAAATGATGTTGCATCCTGATGCCAGATAAACCCTGGGAAGTTGAGGTTTGGGTGGATGTTTAAGAGTGCAGGGGCTGGAGAAACAGCTGAGCATCGAGAGCTCTTGCACAGGATCCCAATTCAAACTCCAGCACCCTTGTAGGGTGGCTCTCAACGGCCTGTAACTCTAGCTTTAGGGAATCCAGCACCCTCTTTCGGCTTCCATGGGCACTGTAATCAGGTGTACAAGCCCATAGACAGCCAGACCACCTTTTTTTTTTTTTTTTTTTTTTTAAGAATACAAATGAAGTTTTGGAACAATTGTTTTTGTAGTGTATCCTTCAAACCCATCTTTAAAAAATATGTCCAAGCTCCTTTCTGGCTCAGACTTTTTGTTAGCTTACCATCTATTACATCATTTCAACTATAGTAAATGTTAACCTGTTTGTGTTATTAGACTGTTGTGAAATTGTAGTTGACTGATGCCACTTTATCTCGGCACCATGAAGGTTGGATGTTGGCTAGGGAGTGATATTTCAGTGGCTGCCAAAAAATACTTCTTAATGTACTTAATACAAATAGGGAAGCAAAATATTGTCTACTTTGCCTGTTATCTTCCCCATGTGAATTACATGCCAAAAGGAAGATGGAGAAATAGGAATGATCATCTAAGAGGTATGTGTGTCCTCAGCACTGATTTCTGGGAAGAAAGCTTCTCACTCAGGAACAAAGGCGTCTCCTCTCATGGCTTTGGCAGCTAGCCTTCATGTGCTGGGAGGTAAATAGCGAGTGTCTTGTGCACTTGGGTGTTTTAAAGATCTTAAGGATTACATTTAGTTGATTGGTTTGCTACTTTCTTGAGGAGTTGTATGCATTAAAGACTTAATCAAATTGCATTGCATTTTGTGTGTTTCCTGTGTAAGCGTCTGCATTCAGGTGTAGGTAGCACTGTTTTCCAAGCCCAGAAAGGGCAGGGTGCTCAGTTGCCTTTATAAAGGCAATTTCTTGCTTGACTGCGATTGAGTGCAGAATTATAATACCAAGGGCTTAATTTATAACAGAAAATGCAGGAATGCAAACCTGTTAAACCCCCTCTACATGTATAAATAAGGCAAACAATGGCAGATTAGCATGGAATACTGTTTGATGTGAATAATCTTAAAAACAAATTTCCTTGGCTTCTGCTCGTCATACCTGTTAGCTCAGAGAAAACTTGTAGGAATCAGGACATCATCTTTGAAATACAAAATCAGAGTGGAGAAGCAGAATGGCCCGAGACAGCTGCTGCCTGGATTGTCAGCCTATTTATAATCCAGGAGGCTCGTTGCTAGATTGCCACGCTGTGTGCTGTGCACGTTGCGCTGCATCAGATGGCAATGACGATTTGCCTGTGTGTGTGTGCATGCGTGTGGCTGTTCCTGCTCTCAGACTTCTAGTTTTTCACCAAGGGATTCCTTTTCCTGCATAGCAGTGGAGCTTGCCAGTCAAAGCAGATTTTGGAGTTGCAAGCACTGAGCAGTGTTTCCGCAGGACCTGGGCATGCGTGTGGTGCTGGAGGGAAGAGTTCTGGTGGGCCAGGCGTTTAAAGATACCTGGCCCTCTCTGTATTCTTCACCAGGCTGCCTCTGCTGAGTGAATCATGTGGGACAGGATGTCGCATTTCACTACCTTTTGGCTATCTGTGCACGTTAGACAATAACCATTGCCAAGCCAACGGGTCTCAGGTTTTTAATTACGGATTTAAATGCCCACAGGAGCTCTGCTCATATGTTAATTCCACTGTTTGACTTTAAAGGATTTTTTGTTTGTTTGATTTTGTTGTATTTTGTAATTTGGATTATAAAAGGCAGTCAGCCATTCAATGTGGAGACAGTTTACCACATAAACTTGCTTTGGAGGCAAGCAGGCAGGGTAGGAAAAGGTAGCTGAAGCAGTTTTACCTTTCCAGTCTGAGAAGGGAAACAGCCTTCCTTCCTGGTGCTCTCCCTGAGGTTTATGTTAAAGTATGTTAATAGACACAGCCTTGACACTTGTTTTCATGAGAACCCTGAAGCACTGGAATGGTTCTGAGTCCCAGATACTGTCAGCTCTCTGTACCCTGCATGGTAGCTCCTAGTGTCTACGTCATAGATTGTCTGCAACTGAATTTTCCTCCCAGGCACTTTCCCCTAAGGCACATTTTACTACAAAACATATCCTGTGCTGCTGTGCTGAGGTGCTTCAGAGCACTCTCGTGGAATCTTAATTTTAAAATACCAAAAAATTTAAAGCTACATAGAACAGAGCGAGAGGTATTTTGGCTTAGCCTTAGCTCAGCTCTCTTACATACATGATTTGTCCCATATATGATTAGTTTCCTCTGATGCCCCATCAGAGACATGTAGAAGCCATGATTCACTAAGAAGGGATTTTCTTGGGGGGGGGGTGTGGTTAATGGACTTTTTTCCCCATTTTTTTAATTAGATATTTTCTTTATTTACATTTCAAATGCTATCCCGAAAGTTCCCTATACCTTCCCTGCCCCTGCTCCCCCACCCACTCCTACTTCTTGGCCCTGGCATTCCCCTGTGCTGGGTCATATAAAGTTTGCAAGACCAAGGGGCCTCTCAAGAAGGGATTTTCTTTTGCTTAAAAGATGTTATTGGGTTATTGGCAAAATCTGAAGGTCAATAGGTCATCTTTGTCTATATCAGTGCTAAGTTTTCCCTTCTCCCTTCAGCAGTGTGCTTTGGGAGTTTAATTGTACAGCAGAAGTTGGAAGGGTTTTGAGGTAACACTCTAGCAGGTGTGGGTCCATTACCAGTGCATGCAACTCTGTTTACAGAACAACCTGATTTATTTTGTAGCAAAATAGGAGCGACTTGCAAGTGAGCCCAGAAAAAACAGTATGCCCCCTGAGGGTGGGGGAGGGTGGGTGGTGCAGGAAAGCACAGCTCAGGCTTAAGACCAAGAGAGTTGGGGTGAGAGACATATGTGACTTTTCCAAAATTATGTCCCAATGGATTCTTGTTGTGGTCTTGAGCAGGGTCTCTTGGAGACACACTGGTCCTTCTGAGAGTGGCCTTGAGCTTTTGGGTTGCTGCGTTACTGCTGTGTTCTGTCACACACATCTCAAGATGGATTTTTTAAAACTATATAATAGGAAATTACTTGTATTAGAATATTGTGAAGATTCTAGAGAACCACCCTCAAATTGAAGGACTCTTCTAGCCAGAGCAGCAGCTGATGAGGGTTTTATTATGCTCCTATCAGCAGGATACCTCTGTTAACATAACCCATTGCTGTGGAAGAGGCAGACTTGGTGCTGAAGGGGGATGTATGGTTCATCAGAAGTCATTTCACATTTACCTAGAAAGAACTTCACTTGCCTACTAGACCCATCTGTATAAAAAGACACAGTGTACTTTGACCAGGGCAGAAATTCTATGGAGGTAAGGCACAGGAAGACCTTCATCTCCTCTTTTGAGTTACCAGACCCTATTATAAGATAAAAGGTTTTAAAAATAAAATTCACAGATCCGGAGAGGGCTTAGTGGTTAAGTGTTTGGTGTACAATCATGAGGACTGGGGTTTGGATCCCAGTACCCACAATATAAGCTAGGCATCCTGTGCAAGCCTACAACTTCAATTTGAGAGAGGCAGAAACAGAACAATTGCTGCAGCTTTACACTTTCAGCCTAGCCAACAAATCTCTCGTCTCCAAGGTTCAGAGAGAGACCCTATCTTAAAGGAATAGGCAGGGCATTAGGAGGAAGACATCTGATGCCCTCTTCTGACCTCAAAACACTTGAACAGATGTGCATACCCACATGTGTATGTGTGCACACATTTGTGTGTGTGTGTGTGTGTGTGTGTGTGTGTGTGTGTCTTAAAAAGTGCACCTGCAGTACTGGTATACAACTTTAATCTCAGTACTAAGAGGCAGAGGCAGGTAGATCTCTGTGAGTTTGAGGCCAGCCTGGTCTCCAGGACAGCCAGGGCTACACAACAAAACCCTGTCTCAAAAAAACAAACAAACCAAACACACACACACACACATGCACGAATTGTGTGTGTGTGTGTATGTATGTATGTATGTATGTATGTATGTATGTATGTATGACTTAAGGTTACTGTTGTTGTGATGAAGTATCATGACCAGAAGCAAGTTAGGGAGGGGAAGGTGTTTTTGGCTCATACTTTCATATCATAATCCATCATTGAAGGAAATCAGTATAGGAACTCAGGCAGGCCCAGAACCTGGAGGCAGGAGCTGATGCAGAGGCCATGGAGAAATACCACTTACTGGCTTGACCCCTCTAACTTGCTCACCCTGTCTTCTTATAGAACCCAGAAACCTCAGCCCAGGAATGGTACCACCCACAGTGGGTTGGGCTCTGGCCCATCAATCAGTAATTAAGAAAACTCTCCACAGTTTCTTAATCAAAGTTCTCCCCTCACAGATTTTAGCTTATGTCAGATTGACTTAAAACTATCCAGCACAACTTGTATGCATACACTTTTTAAAAAATAAAAATTATAACTTACATGCCTGAGAGAGATTTCCCATGATCTGTCAGTTACATCTTTTAGAGAACATTCTTTGTGGATAGGCAGTGTATGTTTTCTTTCTTGGTGTGACTCGTGAGTAGTGCTTTGGTCAGTTTTGTGCTGCTAAAACAGGGACTGGGTAAGATGATGAGCTTGTGGTTCCAAATGCTGGGCAGGACAAGATCAAGGGGCCCCATCTTATAAGGGCTGCCTTGTTACTCCTAATACAGCATGGGGGAGGGGAGAAAAGGCAGGGGAGAAAGAGAATAGGAGGTGGGGGTGAGAGCACACAAGAGAAAGAGGAGGGTTGTGTGACTTTTCCTAGGAGATGTAATAATATGTTCACCCCAAAAGAGTAATCCCTAACAGACCTTTTCCATCTTGGTAACCCCAAGGTTGTTGGGTCTCCCTGTAGGATCCACACCACAGGGAATTCCCTTCAGTCAGTTACTCCCTCCGATGTCATGGTTATTGGAATCTCAGGAAGATGGGCATCTCAAGGTTTTCTTCCTTCCTCTGTGACAGAGTGTTAATATGCCAGATATCCTGAATGTCTCATTTGGGTTATTGTAGCTGCTGTGCTTCAACAAAACCACAGTCAGTTCAACCCAGAGGAACAACTGTGTGCATGAGGGCAGAGCCTCTCCTCATGACCTAGTCACCTCTTAAAGATCCCACCCCTCAACTCTTGTATTGAGAATTAACATTTACAAGACATGATATTTAGGGAACAATGTTCAAACATAAGAAATGAATCACTGGTAGGACAAGAAGCAAGTGAAACAGTGTTGCTCTTGAGTACAGCCTTTGTGGAAGTGTTTCATTTGGAAGGGTGTTCAGTAACAAGGGGTAATACTTTCTAGGCTAGTCTGGAAAGAGGATAGTCACTGTGGTAGAAGAAGGAAAAGGGAAATCGAAGAAATACGATCAGTTTTGAGGAGAGAAGGGTAACTTCTTATAGTTGAAGTAAAAGTATGAGAACTAGGGAAATCATAGAAAATACTAATTTAATGAAAGGAACTTTATGCCTAGATCAGGCCTTATAATGAGAAGGAGAAAAGGAGAAAACCCAGTAACCTGGTTGGCCACAAAATTAAGAAACACCCCCATCTATCACCTGCCCTTGGCTTGGTGTCGCAGGAGGGAGGGCAAGGAAACTGCAGGAGCTGCAGCTGCAGCCTTCCGTAGCTGTGTCCCTTTGAATCCGACAACCCCAGCATGTTGCAGGCATTCTATGAGAAAAGCATCTTGTGATCAGAAAACTTTTCAAGTGTGCTTGCTGTTCAGTGTTTCTTCTGTGTAAGCCATTTAACTTGGTGTTTGCTTAAGTCTGTAGTCATCTTTTCAGAATTTACCTCATAGCTCAAGGGACATCAGAATTCCCTGTGGCATCCTGTCTAGAAAGAGTGGTATTTCTTGTAGTTTGATACATGGATTTGGAAATGGATTTTGACACTTCCCAAATGCTAATATGGCTTCTGACATGTTGCTAATTAATAAGCCCTCTTGTTCTATACTGAATATCCCATTGCAATGCAGACTCGTAGACCAATCCAAGTAGAAGGGTCCTAAGTAGATATCCATCAGTCTCCCCCTGCAGCCCTCCTCTCCTTTTAAAAGGCTCAGGCTACTGCTTATTCCAAGCTTGCACAGAGTCCTGGCTTCTTTTCCAGCATAAAGAATAAAAATGTTTTCATTCTTTATCTTCAGTTATGTTTCTTTCTCTAAACTACCATCTATTATACAGGGCATAAAGCTTCACTGTACACTGTAATAGAAGTCAACAGTGTTCTATTCCATGATAGAAAAGTGGAGTATCATATGTGTATGTGATTAACTTTAGTTCTTTTTATTTGTTTGGCTTTAGAGACAGAGTCTCACTGTGTAGCTTGTACACTCTTCCTGCGTTAGCCTCCTGGGTGCAGTAATTAAAAGTGTCCAGGATCATACTGTTATCTGTTTCTCTCATATGTATCATTAAATAAAATATTTGGGGACCGGCAAGATGGCTTAGCCAGTAGCGCTGCCCGCCTTGGAGCTTGATGACCTGTGTTGAATCCCTGAGACCCACATGATGGAAGGCGAGGACTGACTCTTTCAGACTGCCTCTGGGATCTACATGTATAGCACCATATGTGTGAGCCTTCACACACATACATACACATGTGCAGACACACACACATATATACACATGTGCAGACACACATAAAGTAGGTCAGATGAAATGAAGAGCGGTTGCCCTGTCCCTTCTGGAGGCAGCTTTTCTCTGTTGGCTGTGTTAATGCTGGCCTTTCCTCTTGTCCTTCCTTCCCTTTCAAAGTGCTTCCCTTCCAGATTCTGCTTCTCCGCAGGAACTCCCAAAATGGGAATTTAAAGTAAATAAACAAGTAGACAAACAAATAAATAAATTGGCTTTGACTTTTAACTTCTGTGATGTCACTGGCCCAGTGTGAACACTGCTGTTCACACACAGAATTGTGGTAGTGGTGAATGTATAGTTAATTGTTTAGAATTCAGTGTATTTTTAAAATCTGCTTAATGATTTCCTTTATATATTTGTCATGCCTAAAGAGTTTCTCAACTGTGCCTGTTAGTTTCATCATGTCAGCATTAAGTACAGATTGTGTTCATATTTGAGAAAATTCATAATTTATAGGGCTGAAGAGGATAGCATTTCTTATTTGTGGTCTTCAGATGGTATTAGAGACGAGAGAAGAGAGAACATGAAAGTGGGAGCTAGCTGTATCTAGGGTCTGCCTCAGAAGACAAGATAGTCATAGAGGACAGATAAACAGTAGTGCACACATGCAGGGCAGTACTGTCACCCCTGCCTGTGCATCAGGGGCTTCCCTCCTCCTGCTGGACCAGGGCCAAGCAGGCAGTCAGTGCAGGCTCGCCTCTTTCTTGGTGGCAGTTTCAGTGAAAAATTGGTTTGCTGCAGGATACTAGCCATTAATTCAGGGAATTCCAGGGAGATCCCCAAACATGTCACAGGATATTTGCTCTACAGACCCAGCACGTGTAAATGAAATACCATGTTGGGCATGTCAGACAGGAACAGAAGACACTAGGAAATGTCACAGCAGGTACTGCAAAGTAGGGTCCAAACCCAGGAAAAGTAATCATAGTCCTGTCAGAGTGTTACGAAACAGCAGAACTGCCCATTCTCTCATGCTTAGTCATGGAGAAGTGAACCCCTTGACTTCATGAGGGTGACTCTACCTCTCAGTCACTCTAGGTTCTTGTCATTCATGGCAAATGACCCTTTTCATAATGATAGCCAGCAAGGGAGGTGAAAACAAGTGTGGTTTGGGGTGGCGCCACCAGTGACTTCAGTGATTGCTAACCTGAGCATCCATGAGCTGGCATCTGTTTCTTGCGATGTGCGGTTCTTTCTGCCTAGGCTAGGGAGTTGCTTTCTTCTGTGTAGTGTTGACTTAGTGCAAAGCTTCCACTTAACTGGGAGAGAGGGAAGGAAAACAGCAACTACAATCACAAAAACAAAGGAACCAGCCAAATCTCACTGGAGAATAAAGAGACTAAATCTCTCTGGTAAGACGGGAACGCAGTTGCTAAGTTAACACACAAGTGAAGCCTTTAGGTCTCCACAGACATATTACAAGTGGACATGGTACAGTCCAGAGCACCAGCCAGAATAGGGTACCCACCACGCCAACACGAGGGCCAGTGCTGAGATATAGCAGAGTAGTGTTAGCCAAATTCTTTTGGGCCTTACTTGGAACAGACTTTGTCTAGACTGATCATATCCATATGCTATGTGGACTTGGTTTAGTCCACAGAAGTTTTAAAAATAGTCTGATTTTCAGAGGCTTAGATTTTTTTTTTTTAAATAGAAGCAGTGGTGGCACACATCTATAATCCCAGTACTTGGGAGACTGAGGCAGGTGGATCTTTGAATCTGAGGCCAGCCAGGTCTACAGAGAGAGTTCCAGGACAGCCAGGGTTACACAGAGAAACCCTGTCTAGAGAAACAAACAAATTAGATTAGATTTTCGGAAATAGTATAGTGAGCAAGCATAAGGGCTTCTTGCCCAGTTTTGTTTTGTTTTAAGAACAAATCTAGGTACTTTATGAATCTAGAAGAGAGACAAATTTATGTTAGGGAAACATTGTGTGAGAAATGGTGTCTGGGTCTTCAGGAATAGATAGGGTTTAGCTCCTGGGTATTTACCCCAAACCCCCAAGTTCACATGTCACAGAGACACTTGCACATCCATGTGGGTGGCAGTAGCTCAGCTGTGGCATCAACCTGGGTGTCTAGCAGCAGAGAACTGGGTAAGGACGTGTGGTATGTGTACACAATGGAACTTTTTCCCATCCGAAAAGAACCAAGTCATGGTGCAGGAAAGTTGTGCAATTAGGAATAATCATATTAAGTGTCTCAGAAGGACAACTATCATATGCTTTCTATCTTTTGGTTCCTAGAATTGTATACAAAGTCATATATACACCATTAAAATAGGAATAAAACTTTCTAGGGGAACATAGGGACTGATAGATGTTAGCATACAGTATAGACTGAGGTGAAAAACCTAAAACATAAATTGTGTGGGTCAGCCAACAAGATGGCTCAGTGGGTAAGGGTATCTGCTACTAACCTATGGTCCTCAGAACACACATGGAGGATGGAGAGAGCCAACTCCTGTGGGTTGATAATATAATGCCTCTTATACGCACACTGTGACATTTTCTCACACACATGAACACACAATAAATGTTTTTAAAAATAAATTTTAAAAGCTTGATGTGGTGACACATACCTTTAATGTCATCAGCCTTAGGAAGCAGAAACAGGTAGATTCTGTGAGTTCTATGGGACAGCCAGGGTTATGTAGAAAGACCCTGTCTCAAAAAAAAAAAAAAATTAATTGTGAGAAAAAAAGGGGGGGGGAACACTTGGAGAAGTGACTTAGAAGTGAAAAACACTTGCTACCCAGGCTGGGTTGCCAGTAGCTGTGTGACTCACAATTATCTGTAACTTTTTTGTTTTGTTTTGTTTTTGTTTTTGTTTTTTTCTTATTTTTCTTTTTTTTCTTTTATCTGTAACTTTTGTCTCAGGGTATCCGACGCCCTCTTCTGGCCCCTGTGGGTACCAGGCATACACTCACATATGCAAAATAAAAAATAAATAAATCTTAAAACAAACAAGAATAGGTAGGTAAGGTTTAGATGGGAGAGGTATTTGGTAGTTGATAAGGAGTACTTGAAGCAAGGGTACAGGCAGAGACATGCAGTTCATATTCTAGTTATAACAATAATTCAAAGCGCTTGAAGAAGTGGCCATTTTGGTAGATGAAGTACAGTTGTTGAGGGCTTCAAACGTCTTACCCATGAGTTATTTCTGTTACTAAGGAGACGCCAGGGAATCTTTTTTTTTTTTTTTGGTTTTTCGTAGCCTTGGCTGTCCTGGAACTCACTCTGTAGACCAGGCTGGCCTCGAACTCAGAAATCCGCCTGCCTCTGCCTCCCAAGTGCTGGGATTAAAGGCATGTTCCCCCACGCCCGGCTTGATGCCAGGGAATCTTAAGCAGAGAAGTGGCATGAGAAGATCTCTTCTTTAAGGACTTTGTGACAGCAAAACATCTTTCTGCCCTTCATAGTCTGTTAGGAAAGATGTGGAAACCGTGTCATTGTGAAACCTGAATTGTGGAGTGGATCAGCTCGCAACTGTCTGAAATTCCACTTCTGATACCCTCTTCTGGCTTCTGTAGATGGAATATGATATACATACATTCAGACAAAATCTCATGCATATAAAATAAAAATTAAATGCAAAGAATTAAGTAAATTGAATAAAGTTAAATAACTGCATCCTGTGACAAGAGCTAGAATCTTACCCAAGTTATGTCATCTGCCGTAGTCCATGATGAGAATAACTCTAGAGTTGAAATTTAATGTAGTTACCTGGGATTGAGTAGATGGAGTCGGGTAGGGGAGAAGGTGGGGGTGGAGACTTGAAAAGTTTGAATAGTTCCAAGAGAAATGGACCAAAGAACTTGTAAGAGTGGAAAAGAAGGGAAGAGGGAGGAGCCTGTGGTTGGGATCAAGGATTCTTTCCAGCAGTGATAAGTGGCTCAGGAGTGGGTCTGTCCAGTCAAAAGGGAGAAATGTGAGGGCACACGGTAGTTTACTCCAGGTCCCACCTGGACAGGAGCAGGGAGACTGTGAGGACGTGATGGAGCAAGAGACCTTGCGAGGGCACTTTGTTTCAGCTTTTTGTACATAGTGTTCTGAAATTATTATACCTAATTTACAAGACCTTCATCTTCTCTTTTGTTTTGGTATTTTGCATACACAATTTTAAAGTTAAAATAAAGAAAGGCAAGACTTGAGGTACTGCTTTGTAGTTAGTAAATAAAAACTGCTCTAGAGCTAGTGGTGTAGCTTTCTCATTAGAGCACTTGCTCAGAGTGTCAAAGGCCCGGGCTCTATCCCCAGTACCAGAACTAAAACCATTCCGAAGCTATCCCCACCTCTATTCTGATTTGAGATCAGACCTCATGAATTTAGAAAGGAAAAGCTTTGATTGGTACCAAGTGAGAACTGTCTTGAAATCCTGAAATTCTGGAGCCAGAAGATATGTTAGAAACTGCCATTCTTATTTCCACAGTTGATCTCTGGAAGTCTTAGAAATACCCTACCACTCGGTGGGCTGAGAACTGAAGTTAATTAGAAGAGTTCATTCTTGCCCTCCAGGAGCCCACACTCCAAAGGGAAGAAGAAGCTCCAGTCCTGGGGATGTCTAGGAATAATGAAGTATAGCTCAGGGCTTTCTTTGGAGATTCTAGAGAGAATGAGAACATTTTTACCCAGAGGAACTGTGAGCTGGGTTGTCCATGTTAGAGAGTTGCAACACTCAATCTCACTGTTTTCATTGCTCTGTGCCCCAGCTGCTCTGCCTCAGCATACCTAACCCTAACCCACTCCAGTGGGGATGCCAGAGTGGACAGAAGAGGGGAAAGAAAGCCACAGGCCACGGCTTTACATGCTGAATCAGGAAAACCGTCTATTTCCGAAGCTAAGAAGAGTGCTTAGAGTGTTGTGTTGTGATTATTGTTGAGTTGTAGTGCTGTGAGTCATCAGCAGATGTCCTCCAGATGTATTCATACCAACATTCCCAACGGTGAAGCAGAAGAGTATGGGCATTCAAGTAGGAAACAAAGGTTTGTGTCCTGGTTCTGCCATTTACCCAAGTCACTAATCTATGTGAGCTTCACTTTACTCTTCTGCAAAGTAAACCTTTCCAGGATTTTTACAAGGCAGAGGCAATGTAATGTATCAAAGAAATGCTCTGTACACTGTAATGTCAGCTGTATTTATAGAATGCTGACATTTGAAAAATAGTTGTATGTCTTAGACTAATGCTACACCTGTTCCCAGGTGACTTAATCATTGAATTATTAAACTTCCATTATTAATTCTTAGAAATACTCAAGAGGCTTTATGAGTATGAGATAGAGAGCTTTAGTTTTTCTTTTTGAAAGATCATTTCTTCAGTTAACTCTCAAACTAGGATATTCCTCCCTCCCTCCCTCCCTTCCTTCCTTCCTTCCTTCCTTCCTTCCTTCCTTCCTTCCTTCCTTCCTTCCTTCCTTCCTTCTTCCATCCCTCCCTTTTTCCTTTTTTTTCTTCCTTTTTCTTTCTTTTCTTTTCTTTTCCTTTCTTTCTTTCTTTCTTTCTTTCTTTCTTTCTTTCTTTCTTTCTTTCTTTCTTTCTTTTTAAGACATGGTCTCTGTGTAGCCCTGGGTATCCAAGAACTCACTGTGTAGACCAGCAGGCTGACCTCAAACTCACTGTGCTGAGATTAAAAGCATGTGCCATTACACTTGGCCAGCCCTTCCCTTTTAGGGTTGGTTATATTGCTCAGTGACTCCATAGTTTCTTAGATTTCTCAAAAGTTTTTGATTCTGGGCTAGAAACTGGAATAATCTTTGTTTAGAAGCTTGATAAATTAGGATATTTAATTAATAATTTAAAAAATAGCATAAAATAACTGATAACATGTCTACTTCTTAAAAATTAGTTTTTAATTTATTCTTTGAGAACTTCATACAAGTATGCAGTGTATTATGATCTGAACCCTCCCTTCTCCCCTGCCAACACCCTCTAAATGCTGACTCATCCCTCCCTCACTTCATGTCCTCTTTCTTCGAGTTCTTACATCCCACTTAGAGTGGCCATGTACATGTGGATGTAGGGTGACCTATAGGGCCACAGGCATCTTAGGAGAGGCTACATCCCCTGAAGAAAATGGACTCTTCCTCACAACAGCCAACAGTCAACAAGAGCTTTCAGCTGTGGTTGGGGCCTCGTGAGCCCCTCCCCGATTCATGCTGGACTGTTGACTAGCTTGACTTTGGGGAGGTCACAGCAGTAGCTAGGCATTTAGCAGTGTAACAGCCATGACAAGCCAAAGGTAGCATTCCACAGCACTCCTTCCATCATCCGGGGGTTACATCCACTCCCTCTTCTGTAGTGCTCCCTGAGCCTAGCATGCACAAGTATGTATTCTCAGCAGTTAGACCAACTGAATCTCTGTGTTAACCACTGCTCACTACAATACATTTTTCTGACAAAAGGTAGTGCAGGGCAGATCTATGAAAATAAACAAATATTTAGAAAACAGTTTGACAATATGATCATTTAGCAAAATAACAATAGTAGGTTACTACCTCAGGCCTGTGACCTTCCCTGCATGGGCTTTTGATGAGGATTATGGTATTAGGCATGAAATCCCTCCTGTGGAGCAGGCATCAAATTAAAAAGTAATTGGCTACCCCCAACAGGATGACACTGTTGCATTTAAGAACATGTCTTGTCTGACAGTTTAGTATTGTCTCATGTGGGGTCCAGTACTGGGTACTGGTGTCCTTTTGGCCACTAGTAGCCTACATAGCACCTTCTGGCACTGTGAAAGCTAGCCAGCAGGAAGTAAGTTTCCTAGTCACTTTGGGATAGAGTCCTCTGTCATGCAGCCAAAATGTATTACTATCCCGTTATGGTAGGCACAGAGGGGAGGGGGCAGGAAAGGCTGGGGGACACAGAAGGGCAAGGGTTAACTAAAATGCGGAGTGTGTGAAAAGTTCACATGGAAACCTACCATCTTACAACCTAATTAACAGTAATTGACAGGAGGAGATGGTAGGATACATTCATAACAAAAGAAGAGAATAATGTTCAGGGTTAAAGATTTAAGTGAGAGTGGAGAGGGAGAGAGGGAAGGAGGGAGGGAGAGAAAAGAGTGGGAAGAGAATGTGAAAGATAGCCCAAACCAAGAATACATGGAAACTCACTAGTTTGTAAAGGAATTTTAAAATATAATTTTTTTGTTGTGCTTTATTTTTTGAGACAGGGTTACTCTGTGTAGCCCGGGCTGTCCCGGAACTCACTCTATAGACCAGGCTGGCCTTGATCTCAGAGATCAGCCTGCCTCTGTCTCCCAAGTACTGGGATTAAAGATATGCACCACCAACTAACTGCCAGGCTCAGAGTATAAATTTTAGGTGGAGGAAGTTTGGACAGTGGTAACTTGCAGAGGTTACAGTACTACTTCAGAAGGCATGGGGTAGTAAATGAACTTCCACTCTCTGTGCCGGGTGTGGGCCTCCAGCAAGTTACTGGTCAAGGAGATGGTGAAAGTCGGCAAACAGCAAAGGCTGCTGCCATTGTTCTTGGTTCTCTTTCTCTACTGTTTAGGGAAATGTTATCTAGGTCAGAAAAAAAAATGCAATATAGTATCAAGTGACCCCCATTCTAGTGTGTGCATTCTAGGTTAAAGGATAAATGGTACACATAAACATTTAATTAACAGAATCTAGGCTGCAGGGCTGCAGGGTTGGGTTGGTTGGGGCACAGGAACATGGCCCCTGGAGCCAGATCCCCTGGTCAGTACTGTACCTCTTTGCTGGGTGCTACTTTTGGTGCCCTGGGAAGTTCCCCTTCTGGACTTTAGCTTCTTCTTTTGCAAACTAATAGTATCTGTCTCTTTGGATTGCTTAGAATATTCAATTATGTAATACACATTGAATTTAGAATGTTGCTTGCTATTATACCATAATAACTAGAGCTGCTGTTATTGTCACATATTTAGATGTTATTATATGGTTCAGACACGGGATGTAATAAAGTCTCACACAGCATTGGCTGTTAGTCAAGAAAAACTTTGGAGAGAATTGGAACCTATCAGAGCCCTCAGGGGTAGGTGGACAAATAGTGTTGGGAAAAAGACCTGTACTCTAAGATGAGCATCAAAAACAGAAGCTTAAATGTGGGAAGTGTTGTGTTGTTTAAAGAGTGGGGAAGGAGTTGGAGAGATCTCAGTTGGCACAGTACTTGCCTAGCATCCTTGAATTCTGGGTTTAATCCCTAGCGACACATAAACTATGTGTGGTGGTGCATTAGTATAATCTGAGCACAGAGGAGGTAAAAGCAGGAGAATTAGAAGTTCGGGGTCATCTTTGCTACCTGGCTATGTTGAGGCTTGCCTGGAATACATGAGACCGTATCTCAAAATAAATACCACCCCACTGGTCTGATTGTAGGTTCTGATTATGATGGTAGGGTGATTGTTGGGCGGATCAGTCATGGAATGAAAGTAGATAAGTATAACCAGTTTTTTAAGCTAAAAACAGCATTTCATCTCACAGAATTAGCTTATATCTAACAAAAATTACTTTAATCAATGGATATATTTATGTGGGTATAGAAACATAATTTTTCCCAATTTTTCAAATAAATGAACTATGCAGGCTAGTTTCATGTCAACTTGGCACAGGTAGAGTGGTCAGAGAGGAGGGAGCCTCAACTGGGAAAGTGCCTACATGAGACCAGGCTGTATATAAGCCTAGAGGGCACTTTATTAATGAGTGATTGATGCGGGGCAGTGGGTGGTGTGACCCCTGGGCTGGTCCTGGGTTCTATAAGGAAGCAGGCTGAGCAAGCCATAAGGAACAAGCCAGTAAGCAGTTCTCCTCCATGGCCGCTGCATTAGCTCCTGTCCCTAAGTTCCTGTCCTGTTTGAGTCCCTGTCCTGACTTCCTTTGATGATGAGCTAAATAAACTTTCATTCCCAAGTTTCTTCAGGCCTGGTATTTTATCACAGCAATAGAAACCCCAACTAAGACATAAACTCAAAGAGGTGTGCCTTGTCTAGGAGCACTAGCATTAGATTTACTTTAGTAGCATCACGCATGGCTCATCTGTGGGATCAGAGGACAACATTTGGGAAATAGTTTTTTTCCTTCCACTATGAAACCTGGGGACTAAACTCAAGTTGTGAGGTACACATTTACCTTCTTGCCCTTTTGTCTGCACACACTGTTGTTTTGAACTCTGATCTCAGTCCTATCCTTACTGTGTCTTGCTGTTTCTCTTCCTGTCCTACTACACAGGTAGACTGGATAGGCAACTCAGCCACCAAAACATACACGTTGCCAGTCTTCTACCATTGACCAGTGGAGTAGCTGTTAGGATTGGCATTCTCTAGTGAAACAGTTCTGGGTCAAGATGTGTGATGTATGGCATGCATTCTCTGACTTCTCCAGGAAACAAGAAGAGAATTTGTATGAAGTTTAGCTTATCTCAGAACCCAGTCTACTACATGGTCCATAGTGGCCCAATTAGGTCTACAATGGAAAACTTTGTTCTCTTTAATAACACCCATACATAGGAAATTTTCATTTGAAGATCCCATAAATATTGCAAGTTTTATTAGATTGCCATCTGACCATTCTATGTTATTAAGAGAGGGAGGGGCAGAGAGAGAGAGAGAGAGAGAGAGAGAGAGAGAGAGAGAGAGAGAGAGAGAGAATATGAATGAGAACTAAAACATTTAAAGTTAACCTCCCCAGAAAGATATCTGGGACTGGAGTTCACTGGCAGAGTATTCAATTCCTCAGCTGCATACGAAATGGTAAAACCAGAAGAGAATGGAATGGGCTCTGGTTAACTTCTACACGTCTTTCTGTGTTAGTTTCTACCTGCCAGTCAGTGAATAGGAAAACAATGAATAGGTCTTACTCAAAGCTCCTCTTCTTACCTCAGGCATGGTAAGTCCAAGAAATACAAAGAGAAAAAGTAGAAGCCAATATACTATTAGAAACATACGTAAGTAATATAAGAGAGATTATTGTGATAGATCCCTGTACATTCTTAGCAAAATGGCAGAGACTATTATCCCCAGACTTGAAAATGATAAAAATAACCCCTATCCATTGAAATGTTAAAGAATGTGCACATTGTTCTGTTATATAAAGGGTACACATCTTTCTCATCAAATTTCTCCTTGAATCAGTATAACTGATTAATACAATTAAAAAAAAAACATAGTGTATCTGATATTCATGTTAGCATCTTATTCTTATATAAATAAAATTTAAAGTAAAATTCTGATAAAAGATATATCTTCTCTAAAGAGTTACCAGTTGTTGGTACCAGGCCTGTGTGCTTGGGCTTCTTAAATTCCAGGTGACCTTTCCTCTCTTAAAACACCACTACTACTTTGTGTATTGTTGGGCACATAGGATGTATGCACTGAGCTAGTTTGATAGATGCAACACTCAAATCATGTTGGAAGTAAGCAGTTAGTATGGGCTGCAAAGGTGGCTCAGCTTGGTTCTTGCAGAAGACTGAAGTTGCTAGCACCCATGCTGGGTGGCTCACACTTGTATGTAAGCCCTGAGGATCTGATGTATCTGGCCTAGCAGGCACCAGCATTTGTGTGTTTGTACCAAACACAGATCCATACACTTCATTAAAAAATAAAATTCTCAAAAGAAAAAGAAAAAGAAAAAGAAAGAAAGAAAGAAAGAAAGAGAAAGAAGGAAGGAAGGAAGGAAGGAAAGAAAGAAAGAAGAAAGGAAGGAAGGAAGGAAG
>NC_034592.1:77450054-77457841 GCF_900095145.1 Mus pahari
AAGAAAGAAAGAAAGAAAGAAAGAAAGAAAGAAAGAAAGAAAGAAAGAAAGAAAAAAAGAAAGAAAAAAAGAAAGAAAAAAAGAAAAGAAAAGAGATGCTATCATTTTGGTTAGTAACTATTTTTAAAAAATTTTAAGTACCTTTAGGATAACAACTGCAAATATCTGGCATAGATAAGATAATAAATAATTGCTTTTGTTATTGGCATTGTAACACTTTAATTGACGCTCGTTTTGATTTTTGCAATATTTTGTACTCTTCCAATGTACATATTGTTGGTATGCATTGATTTCTGCTTTGTGCACTTGAAGAACAGGATATAATGCTGTTCCCTTCTGAATGGAAACTGCTACTTTGTTTGTTTTTTTTTTTTTTAATTCACCATTTTTAATGTAGGAACGTTTGTCACATTATTGTAGTTCTCTGATTAATATAATACCAGGAAGTAGGTTGAAATGAGATGTTTGACCACTGGAAGAGCTCAAGTAGGTTCAGCTGAAATCTCACTGCACCCGCTAGATGGCGTTAACTCATTAAGCGAAAGCTTCCTCCTGCCGCTCTGGCAGACTTAATATTGATGATCTGAGAGTTAAGTGGTGAGTTCTGTTGAGTGGTTGTGCCTTTCACAGAAGTGTTATTTATTCAATGTAAAATACTTAAGTAGACTTGGGTATTTCGTCAGGTGCACATTAGGCTGGCTCTCCCTTAGGCTCTCCCTAGTTGTTGATCCTATATAAACTTGCTGGTGGTTTTTCCTAGCTTATTGAAATATTATCATGATTATTACTTGGTCTTCTGTGAGTGTTGGGGAACAAACGAAACTGGGAAGCAGGCTTAAAGCAAGTAGATTATATCAGAATTAATTTTAAGTAATTTAGTTTTTATTCATAACCACTGGATCAACAAGAAAGTAAATCAAACATTCCGGTTCTCTCTCCTGAACTAAAGGTGGTAGTCCTCAGAGACAGCTCACAGTAGGTAGACTGAAGGTGTGGTCAGTCATCTTCAGAGATGTTTCATATGAGGTAAACCCATTTTCAGTTTGAACTTTTCCTTTCCTATAGTTGTTTGTAGGTTCTAAATAACTGAGCCATTTTTGTGTTTTCTTGCTGGTTTTATGAAGTTCTAAAGTTGCACTTTTTAATGATTATTTTTTATTTTTGAAATTATAATTACAGTCATTTCTCCTTCCCTTACATCCCTCAAACAACTCCCTTGAATTTCCTTGCTCTCTGTCAAATTCATAGCCTTTTCTATATAATAAAAAGCTGAGAAGAATCAGCTTTTGACACAAGAATCAAAATAACGAGCTTTATAAGTGTAATAGGAAGGTCAGTGTTCCTGTTAATCAAGTCAGTGTCTTCAATGAGGGGTTTGCTTTTATCATAACCTTGGATGAGAAAACCAAAAGTTGTCTCTTTTCAACCAGAAGTTTAATACATAAGAGGAATATTGTGACTGATGCACATCGGTCTGGTCACACCAATACACGAGACGCTGCCTATGGGTCTCTGTGGCATGTTCTAAAATGTAACTGGCTAGGGGCTGGGGGAGGTACTGGGTGATGGTGAAGATGATAAAAATGTATTACATATGTGTGAAGTTCTCAAGGAATATTATACTGGAAATTGAGCTGAATAATCTCATTTTGGAAGCTTGCCCTAGAGAACTGGGGTTGTGAGGAACAGGGTCATTGGTGTACAGCACTCTAGATCACCCCTGTGTGTTCGCTTGCCTGTTTTGCTTTGGTTTGGGTTTTATAGACAGTAAGTGGAAGCAAGGGTGTGAATGACTTGTGAGTGACTGTGGGCATATGTTTATAGTGAATGAGAGAGGGAGAGGGAGGGGCGTTTGTCTTCTCAGAAGGTATTAACTGTTTTCCAAGCAGCTCTTAGATGATGTGCCTTAAGTCTGAAGAAACAGTTAAGCAGAGAAAGCTACCCAGTCTTGGTAGAATCTAGTATGACACTGTTGCAAAATGTAAAACTAACCAAGCACTTATTCCTTAAAAAAAAAAAAAAAAAAGTTTTATGCAGCTCAGGCCTGCCTTCATAGGATACGTAACTAAAATTAACTTTGAAGTTTGATCCTCCTGCCTCTACTTCTGAGTGCCGAGATCACGGTATGTGCCCAATTGATGGGGTTCTGCAGAATGAACCCAGGTTTTCATGTATGTAGGCAAGCACTTTGCTAACTGAGCTACATTCACAGATCCCAAAGTAAGTACATTTGTGCTGTGCAATCTAACAAAAAGGAAAATGAGTTCCTGTTGGATAAGAGGTCAGATGAACACAGTTCTTTAAAAGCCATTAAGGAAAATCACTTATATTCTCTTATAATTTCTAATCATATTGTTTAAGAAATACCAACACTCAGATGGCCAGGTGGCTCAGCCAGTAAATGTTCTTGACACCAAACTTGATGGCCTGAGTTTAATCCCAGGACTCACACGGTAAGGAGAAAATCAAGTCTTCCAAGTTGTCCTCTGCCCTCTAGTCACACACTTTGTTCCATCTGCATGTGTGTGCTTGTACTTGCACATGCACGAGTGCACACATGCACACGCTCATAATAAATTTTTTAAAAGAAATAACATACTTTAAGGAACATAATCTTAGAACAATGGCTTCCTTCTATCTCTACCCCTTCTCACAAGTCTCATTTCTTACCCATTAAAAGTAAGATGTTTTCCTTTGGTAATAAGCACAGATCTGTTTCTGGGTCCAAGTTACAACAGAATGATTCACCTTATTGTGTAGAAACACCATCTATGATGTCAGATCATTTCTTACAATGACTACTGTTGTAGTCAAATGTGGCGGTGTACACCTGTAATCCCAATACCTGGGAGGCTAAGGCAAGAAGACCGTGAGTTCCAGGCCGGCCTGGTCTGCTTAGCAAGTCCTGTTGTTCATAAGTAGATGAGGAGAGAGAATTTTGACTATAAAGTTATTCAATGTGGTTTCGTTTTTATGAAAGAGTAAAGATTAATAATCCTCTTAGCTGTATATGTAACTGGATTAAAAAGAGTCTACTGCCAGTGAGTGATGCTACACACCTTTAATCCCAGCACTCGGAAGGCAGAGGCAGGTGAATCTCTGAGCTCAGGTGACCCTGGTCTACAGAGTGAGTTCTGGAACAAGCACAGCTACACAGAAAAACCCTGTCTCAAACAAACGAACGAACAAAACAAAAACCAAAAAAGGCCACAAAACCCAAAATGTATTAAAGCATAAAAATTACACATGGGCCACATGTGTTGTTTAGTACATCTGCACTTTGTATGATATTCAAATCAGGGCAACATAGCTGTTGCCTGAAAGAAACATTTTTAATTTCTTTATGTTGAGAATAAAATCTTTTTCTACCTTTTGTGACATTGTACAGTTAGTTTCTTAACATTGTCTAGCCTTGGCATCTGATGCCTCTCCAATGATAACTTAGTATTCTTGTTCAAACTTGACCATATCCCAGATAACCTCCCAGACTCTCAATTTTTTTCTTTTACATCAACCAGAGCAAGAGAAGGAGAGAAAATATTTATTCATTGGCATATCTTTAATTTTTTACTTTATGACTCCACTAAAAAAAAAAAAAAACAACTGTAATTTGAAGCAAAGATTCTGAAATTACCACTTTTCTAAAAATACAACTTAAGGCTGAAACTTAATATATTGAAACATTTTTGTTCTGGAAATGATACATGTTTTCATAAAGATGTATTTCTAAATGGCTCAGAAATAGGGAACCTTTCCAAAACAGGCTGTAGTTGCCTGGGTGAAGAATATTAGGTTGCAACATGCAAAAAGGAAATCCTGGTATAGGAAACAGTTGATAAAGAACAAGTGTCTGCAGCGTGACGAAGCCTCTGGTGTCCTCTGGTGGGCCTGCATGTAGAGTTTTGCTAGTCTCTCTCAAGTGAAGTGCCCTCTGCTCTGTTGCTGCTGGGTGGCTCAGCCCTCCATTTTACTGCTGTTGTACATAATCTGTCGTTCTTATTGCTAATCTCCTCTAAGTCCTGTTTGTTATTCCGGTGAGACTCCCAGCCTTTCTTCATTCTGCCCTTCGTGAGAGCAGTATTGTCGTAATGGGTCACAGGCCAGCCAGCGGACGGTGTCTGACAAGTCAAAGTCTTTGGTATTTTTAAACTGTCTGTTTATTTTTTTATTGTCACTGTTCTGTGTATATTGAATATCTCAACTTCTTAATTTTATAAAAGGTTTTCTTTTAGAAGCTATGGGAGTGTGGGCTGTCATCCTACTTTTATTGAGGAAACTTACACTAAAGTGAGGCCTGGTGGCAACTGCATTCACAAAAGGTGGTGTGAAAGAAGGGATCCTGTTTGGTTCAAAAAAAAATATTTTCCCCCATAGTCCAAACTCTTTCCTGTGAGTATTACATAGAGCTTTCTTAGTTCTCTGTTTTAAAAAAAACCCTCCAGATACAGGTTTTTCTTTTAAAATAACAATTATCTTTGCTTTACAAAATGTTATGTCGAGGAAATTATTCTAGTCCTGCTTCATAATCTCACAATATTTCTAAACAGACTCATGCCACTTGGAAAAAAGTCATAGAAACAAACTGAGCAAAAAAGTTCAAAAGCATTTGAAGTCACAGTCATAGCCTTAGTTAAATGTTTCAGCAGCAGACACGTCTGCGTGTAATTACTTAGCTTGTATATTAAGTTAAAAAAATAATACTATCAATCTACTTAATATTTAAAGCACAGGGTACTTTGTTTGGGGGACTATATTTTCAATTTCAAGTTGCAAATTTGGCTTTTGCAAAGAGGCTTGAGTAAGTATACAAACCAGGAGCTCTGGGGTTTGTGTATGTGTGTGTATGTACATGTGTGTATGTACATGTGTGTGTGTACATGTGTATGCCCCCAGTGCAGATTCTGTTTGCAGGTTGTACATTTAGCATTTGATAAATTCCCTTGTGATTCTGTAAGGTTATGCAACCTGCCCACCACGCCCCAGTGGTGAACCCTGCCCTGTAAATACACTCTCATTAACTTTGACTACAAAGCATCTCCCACCTCAAATGATGAGGCTACATGGTTTTTGTTTGTTTGTTTTTCAAAATGACACTTTTAAAAAGCCAAAAGTGTTCACTGAAAGTAATCTCAAATCACAATGAATAAATACAAAGTGATAAATTACTAATAGGGAATAGTAATAAGTAAATTTCACAAAATGTGAATGTAGGCTACAAGTTATTTTCTTTTTGGAGCATTGGCATCTCATAATTATTTTGAGCTGTAAAAACCAAATCCAATCATGAGTATGGAGCAAAGGACAAAGTCACTCAGAGAAGTTGAACTCAATGTTTAACCAGCCAGGTTGCAGTGACTCAAATCACTAATGAAATCCCTTTTATTTGGGAGGGGTTAAAAAAAAAAAAAAAAAAAAAGAACAAAAAACAACAAAAAGGGAAACATTAAGTGAGGTAGTAATTTTCCAGTAGTCAGTTGCTAATGAAAGCATTTACTCATGTAAACTGGAGTTTTATTTTTATATATTAGTTTTGCTGTCTTATTTGTTTGTACTAAAAATAGTTACTCTTTATATTTTCTTGTGAGATCCTTCAGAACCACTTCTAGAAATGGCATCATTTGCCATAAGTATTTTGTTTTCTCTCCATCTAGTTTTTATGAAGTAGTGCTAACTCTGCCTTAATTTGATTTGGCATTCCTGCAATTGAACATTTGTAAGTATCTTGTATTATGGCCCATCTGGGTTGTCATAGAAACCAAAGACCTCCATCCTCTTCCCTCTAGTTAAAAATGGAATGCAAACAGGGCTTCAAAGTGACGTTCTTCTAGTACAGTGACAGCCCTGTGAAGTGCAGAACAGCAAGGTTGCTCATTGGTTTTATTTTCCCACGGCCTATCCTTCCTGTTAAGTCTGGTACACGCAGCTTCCCTCTTGAGAAATCTGTGAGATACTAATAGGATTTTAAAAATATGAGCACCAGAAAGAGGAAAGAATGTAGTTAATTCCTTTCCTACTCTGCTAAAGAAGTGCAAAATTAGCAGTGTTTTGTTCTCCCTGGGTTACTGTCTGGTCTGTTGACACCACAATCAGCGGTGCGTGTCACAGAAGCACGAGCAGTTGCTACAGTTTTCAGATTTCATTATTGTTCCATTATTTATTTCCGTGGTTATATCAATGTGGTTTTATCTCATTAGAGCCTACAGCCTTGTGGGTTAAGTATACACCAATAATTTATTAGCATAGAAATTTATTAATATGCCAATACAGTGTCATTGGACTAGTGAGAAAACATTTTTATATCCACCTGAGACAAGATTTTGTTCTGTAGCCTAGGCTGGCCTACAGCCCTGCTTCTTCCTGTGGTTATAGGTGTGTGCCACATTGCCTGGAGCCTGATAGAATATCTTATGGCCCCGTTCCACGAGTCAGGGTCCTTGACTGCACTCTTAATGCTTTTCGACCTCATTACCCTTAGCTTCTCTACCAGAACCATGCACAGCTCTAATTTTTCTCCTTAAATGCCTGATATGCTTTTAAAGCAACTGTGATAAGTAACTCTAATGTATTATTGCAGTGGTGTTTGCAAAATATGTGTTTATTGTTGGTATTTGTTGAGTTATTGATGTAGCATTATTCAATTTAAAGTGTTGAATTCTCATTTTCTTCTTTGAAAACTTTGCTGTTTTTCTTTTTTTGTTTTTTTGGTTTTTTGTTTTGTTTTTGAGACAGGGTTTCTCTGTGTAGCCCTGGCTGTCCTGGAACTACTTTGTAGACCAGGCTGGCCTTGAACTCAGAAATCTGCCTGCCTCTGCCTCCCTAGTGCTGGGATTAAAGGGGTGCGCCACCATGCCCGGCTGCTGTTTTTCAAGACAGGTTTTCTGTATGTAGTCCTGGCTTTCCCAGAACTCACTCTGTAGACCAGAGATCCGCCTACCTCTGCCTCCTGAGTGCTGATGCCAGTGCCACCACCGCAAGCCTTAAATTTTCATCTTGACATAGTTTGTATTATAGAAAGCAGCACAAATCTGTAATGTGAAGTCAGCGATGAAGAACTGAGGACCAAGTGTGTACCCCAAGAGAAATGCTCACAAGGGTGAATTTGAGTTGTCATTCCCATGGTGGAGCATGGGAAGCTTGGAATCAATTCCAAATCTCTTCTATTTTTGAAAAGAACATTATAAAGCTTCAAATAACATCTGTAGTCCCACATCTCAGCTGATAGCCTATGGTCATTTTCAGCAGTAACTTGGGAAGTATTAGGACTATTACCCCATGTTAGTGAGAGACCGGTGAATCTCTGTGGGTATGAGGAAGAAGTAGGATTTAGTTGCTGTCATCACTATAGAGAGAACACATTTTCTAAACAGCTCTATACTCCTTGCCGTGTACTGTAGAGGTGAATTCTTCATACCCAAACCATTGCTGCCATATTTACAGTTTGTTGTGTTCACTTATTTTACTGGTGCTTTTAGCTCTGTTTTGTTTGCAAGTATGAGGCAACTGAGAGAGGGCTAAGGAGCTCAACTTTGTATCCAGTTTAAAACTTAGACTCTCTCTTAGATCATTATTGCCATTTATCCATGTCTGTTTAATCAGACCAGAGATATTAGTTGTTTAGCAAATGTCACATTGCCAGCAGCTTTGTGGAGGCCTGTAGCTCCCTGAGCACACTGTAGGGCAGGTTTTCCTCTGAGCACATGGTAGGGCAGGTTTTCCTCCTAGCACACTGTAGGGCAGGTTTTCCTCTGAGCACACTGTAGGGCAGGCTGTCCTCCGAGCACACTGTA
>NC_034592.1:77459217-77486488 GCF_900095145.1 Mus pahari
TTTTTTTTTGGTTTTTTGAGACAGGGTTTCTCTGAGTAGCCCTGGCTGTCCTGGAACTCACTCTGTAGACCAGGCTGGCCTCGAACTCAGAAATCTGTCTGCCTCTGCCTCCCGAGTGCTGGGATTAAAGGCGTGCGCCACCACGCCCGGCTCGACCTTGTCTTTTATTTGAGACCCTACTTTCTCTGTTTCCTTCTCTGCATACATATAATATTCCAACAGTTTTTCTGTTAACATTATAAAGAATATAGTAGTCTTATTATGTGAGTATCTTGTGTCCCCTGAAACAGTCTTCTTAAAGAACAGGCATATGCACTTCTTTTTCACATTGATGCCAATAGAGATATTTACTGAATATCCCCACCCCATATCCTTGGTCTGCTCATAACTCTATTCATAGCTCTAGCATCTTTCAAAATTAAGGTGAGAGGGTGATTAGTGAAGTACATGCAGAACAGCAAGCAAATTAATAGTTGTGGATGATTCATTCACAGGACGCTCTAAGAACCTTTCCTAAATTGCATTAAACGTGTGGGTTAACATCACAGATAGAAACTCACAGAAGACTGTATGGTTTGTATTATGGTTCATCCTCTTGTCATCTGAGATTTAGCAATCTTTTCAGCCTCTCTCCTCATATGCATGTATATTCCTGGGTAGCAGGCTGATTGCTGCTGATGGTACTAAAATGTTTTGATAGTAGCAAAACTGCACTGCCTTCTTCCTCATGAACCCAGCGCTGTGATGACCTGTTTGCACATGGGCCCGTGGTGTATCATTTTTCCTTGTATAGGAACAATAGAATAAGGTCTGACTCTAGTTGATTGAAGTGGTAGTTTTAGATTCCAGTAAGAGGACCTATTGCCGGTGAGGGAGGTTGAAATTGCAGAATGAGTTTCAGCGTGAGGCAGGTCTGCCCAGCTGCAGGTTGATTTGCTCTGTGAGACAAGGAGCACACATAAACAGATGGCCCAACAATGAGTCAAAGCGACAGATCCTGAATAGACACGCTATCTTTTGCCTGATTCTTAACATGATTCTAAAGAGTGGAATTTTATCCTGCCACCTGAAGGCTAAAACCAAGCATTTAGTGAAAGAAATTCCACTCGTGAAGAAATGAAAAGCATGTGTTGTTAGGCAGAGGAGAAGCCTGACTATCACTGGGTCTGGACACTGAGAAGCCAGCAGTTGCAGGAATAGGTGTGAGCTGGCTTTACTTTTGGTGTGTGCACATTCAGCATCATTCTGCTGTGAACACACCAACATGTGGCACAGTAAGAAGAGAGTGAATTGATGTCTCTGACACTGGGTTTTAAAAACACACAAGCCTTTTGTTGTAAAAACTTATCTCATATTGAGGTTAAGGAAAGCTTTTTTTCAAAAAACACCTTTGTGGTAAGCATTATAGAAATATACCACAATCTAAGTTTGTAATGGTTTAAGCAAGGGAAAGTGTTCATCGTCAGCATATGAGAGGTTCTACAGAGCACCTCTCTGCCAAACACTTTCAGAAGAACTTAAGCATCTAATTTTCAAAATCAAGATTTTGCAGAAGATGTAAATACTTGTAATCCCAACACTTCAGAGACTGAGATGGGATGCTGAGAAATTTGAGGCCAGCCTGGGCTACATAGAGTTCCATATCTCTCTGGACTATATAGTAAAATCTTGGCTCTAAAACAGAAGAGAACGTACTTAAAGATGCCTGGTGAGTGAACGGATGTGCTGCTTGAACTCTGAACCTTCAGTCCTCGTTGTAGGTTGTGTTGAATTTTATGCTCATGCCCCCCTGTGTGCACATATGATTCAAGAGGCAGAGCTAACAGCAAGCCACATTGTTGGGATGACTGCTGATATTCCTCAGGTTTCTGTAGTTAGGATTGCAAAGATGCAAGATATGGTGGTGAAAAACTTACTCTGAAATGCTGAAAGGGTTACAGAGCCATTGGTTGAGGTGGTACAAATATAGCTACCTTTTGTTTCCCAAATAATTGGGACCCTATTGAAGATGAATTGTGCCGGCATCTACTTTCTAAACTGGCTTTCATTTTATCTGCTCAGGCATGCACCCTAACCTCTGCTTAGGGCAGGGAGGCACTAATCTGCTTCTGTGCACTTGGAGAGGAACGCTGGCAGTGCATGGAAACTCCAGGGGATGCATTAGTAATGGAATTTTTTCTCTCACTCTCAAAAAGGAAATCATTTATGTGGCCGCTGTCTAGAAGAATGCAAATAGACATTGGTTGTTGTTTTCTAAGTCAATCACTGAGCAGAACATAAAAGAGAAATTCCTTAACAACTAAATACCCCCAAATACCTACTCTTTACCCGTCTGTAGACCCAGTGTGATATAATTTAATGTAGGTCACCTTGGAATTGTGTTGCCCTATAAGCTTTAGTGTATCTGATATTATGTTCTGTGTCTCTTACCATTATTAAAGCCTCAAAAACCAAACAACAACAAGAACAAAAAACTACTGAAGTGGTTGTTTTAACACTGTGAAGTTTATCAGAAGATCTTTAGATCACATCTGTTTAAATCAGTTCCCATCATTCCAGCTTTCTGGTTTGGGTTTATCTTTGCCTCCAACTGAATCTGTGAGCCAGTAACAGCACTGCACACAGCTTCTGCTTAAGTCTACAGCATTAAAGGACTCCTTTTGTTGCTGCGCTGTTCTTGCAGACTTGGTAGCGCCTTATCAAATGCAGCCAGTTGGTGCTGCTGGTCTGAAAGCACAGGAGAGCTCTCATGCGGAAGGTTAATGGGTGTAATTATAAAGAAAAACGAACTGCTCACCTACTCTATCTCTCTCTCTCTACCTGCACCACGAGTGACAAGTGCTCTGATCTTCTATAAACCCTGGAGCAGAGGTTTAACCGTCTAAAATTATGACAGTATGACTGTCACACAAACAAGCATCCTGTGAAGTATAGGTATACACCCTGTGAAGAAATGACGCCTTCCTGTTACAGGAGCCCTGCTTAGGACAGGGGCGCCTCAACCACAGGAAGAGCTGCTTGTTAAACATTGTACTTCTGTGTTGCTTCTTCATTTCCACTCAATTTGTTCCATTTTCTTTTCCTAAAGGAGCTTTCTTCCCTCCCTGAGTAGTGGCAGAGCTGACAGCCTGCACACAAGTGGGTCTGTCTCACTGAACTATGAAATAACAGATAGTCCTTCCCTGCCCTCCAAGCAGTCTGTCTCACCTGCCCCAGACCATCCTTAAACCACCTGGAGTAGACACAGAGCCTTGATCATGCTGGGCAAGTGTTCTTTCTACCACGGAGCTACACTGGCACCCCCAGCCTTAGGTTCTTTGAAGGGTATGCAAATAATCATCTCTTGTCACGTTCAGCACTGTGAGCAGATGTAGAGAGCTCAGGTAGCACCTGAGCAAGGTCCCTCTACCATCCCTCTGCAATCCTGAGATTATGTCCATTTCTATGAGTTCAAGACAGAGTTAGATCCTAATGTTCTTTAGTTGAAAATATTATGGGAAATATTTTTAATAGGGAAAATGTGATGAGGCAGGGCAAGAATAGAGAAAGAGCAGGTGATGTCCAAGGGTTACTAGGATCATGCTACCAGGCCATGTTATGAAATTTCCCTGCTGCTAGAACATCTAAAGGGTGAGCTAAGCAGAGCTGGGCTTCAGTTGATAGGGTGCTTTTGCCAGCTCAGCATAGAATTTAAATGAGGCATTGAAGAAGGACTTAAATTCAACAACCCCCCTGACATCTTGTTCCTACAAAGCCTGAAACATAGCACTCTTGGCTAGGCTGTGCTGCCCTCTGAGATGAGTAAACCCAGCATCACATACATGCATAGGTACATATATGCATATGCACATACATGTATGCCTGTGGACGGTGCACACCAATGATGGCTGTGTCACTCTTGCAGCAGCCCTACTGACCTAGCCCTAGACCTGCCTGAGTGCTGGGGGAGGGGCAGCAGGGTCCTTAGGAGCAGATCTGAAGGCAGGGAGGCCTAAAAACCTGTTTGTGTGGTTTGTAGTATTATACTCTAGCCATTCTGCACATGCATATGGTCTTGATTATCCACATTCTTTTTTTTTTTTTTTTTTGAAGGAAGGAAGGAAGGACACACCTATACAGTTTTTATGGTAATAAGATAAATCTGTTAATGATAAAGGCCCAGTGTGGTGGCACACACTTTAGGCCCAGCATTAAGGAAGCAGATGCAAGTAGTTCTCTGTGAGTTCAAGGTCAACCTGGTCTATGTAGTGCCAGGACAATGGAGAAGATGTGTCACTTTGAGGACTCTGTCTGTCTGTCTGTCTCCCTCTCTCCCTCCCCACCCCCTGCCTTCCATCTTGCCAATAAGATGTAAACTAAACTCTCAGCTACTGCTCCAGCACCAGGCCTGCTTGCTTGCCACCATGCTTCCAGCCATAATAGCTGTGGACTGACCCTCTGAAACTGTCAGCAAACTCCCAGTTAAATACCTTCCCATTATAAATTGCTGCTTTGGTCATGGTGTCTCTTCACAGCAGTAGAACAGTGACTATGACATGCATTATGCTCTGCATACCCCGCCACACGCAAGTTAAATAAATGAACATAATAATTTTTTTAACCTAATCACTTAAAAATGAACATTGAAACATTTGACTTGAACCAGGTGTGGTGGCATGTACCTTCAACACCTGCGAGGCAGAGGCAGGCAGATCTCTGTGAGCTTGAAAACAGCCTCGGTTAGTGAGTTCCAGGTCAGCCATAGTGAGACATTGTTTTTAAAAAAAAAACAAAAAACAAAACTCCAAACCAGCTCTTTTTTGTAGCATCCCCTAGGCAGTTGACTGTGTCAAGAATGAAGGTAAATATTTCCTTCCTAACAACTGCTGTCAGAAGCTCATCACAAGCTTCATATGTTCTATGAGAAGGGCATGGTCACCGAAGTAGCTGCTGAGGTTCTTTGTGAAGACTGGAAGCAGCACTATGTGGTTATGAATCAGTGGTGGGAATGACAAACAAGGTTTCCACACGAAGCATGGTATCCAGACCCACATGGCAGAATGAGCCTGCGGCTAAATAAGGGCCGGTCTTGCTCTAAACCAAGGAGAACTGGAAGGAGGAAGCACAGGTCTGTTTATGTTCTCAACTTGGTTACTGTAAAAAAAAGGAGAGGAGAGGAGAGGAGAATATTCCTGGACTGACAGATACTACTGTGTTTCCTTGATTGGGGTCCAAAAGAGCTAGTAGAATCCAAAAGCTTTTCAGTCTCAAAAAAAAAAAAAAAAAAAAAAAAGATGTCTACCGACATGTTGTCAAAAATCCCTTAAACCAAAGAGGTAAGAAGCCTAGGATCAAAGATTCAGCGTTGTGTTACTCAACATGTTCTGCAACATAACCACTAAAGTACAAACCACACACTAAGATAAACAAGGAGGCTTCAGAATGTGCTAAATTTTTGGCCAAGAGAATAAAGGAAGCCAAAGAAAGCTGCCAGGAGCAGATTGCCAAGAGAAGTAGGCTGTCCTCTCTGAGAGTTTCTTTTTCTAAGTCTGAGTCCAGTCAAAAATAAGTCCTTAAGAGTAACAAATAAATAATCAGACTATGAAACAAACAAAACATTTGATTTGATGTTTCAAAAGTCCGTGATTGCAATGTAATTAACATGTGAAATAAAAGTAGCATTTAACTGTCAAGTTGAGTTGAAAATTTATCTCCTCAAATTGTATTACTTATTGTTTACATCTCTTGTTTTCACACTTACTAAGCATTCTCCACCATTAATATGTTGCATCTTTAACATTTCCTGAAGCAAAGAGGGCAGTATAGTATAGCTTGGGGTTTTAAGGAGACAGAAAAGATATAACTGTGAGGAGACTGGCTTCTGACTCTGGCCCCTTTTGTCTTTTAATATAAATATGGTGGCTACTGTTCTGAGCATACAGTGTTCCTTTGTAATCTGTCTTACTACTGTTTGGCCCTGACATGCTTGTCTTTATTTTATATTTCTGGTAGTGGGTATTGAACTGGGTCCTTGAATGTATGACAGAAGTGCTCTGCCACCACACTGCCACTCAGCATATGTGCTGTGCACTGGGCTCTGTAGCTGTCTCTTGAGACTAACTACAGCCACATCCTTTCCTATTATGAATAAAAGGCAGTCTTCAGGCTCCTAGGGCCCCTAGCTATAGGTAAAGTTCCATTGTAGCAATATTATTAGTGTTTCATTGCCATACATACCAAATTTGGTAAGAAACTGGGTGATGTTTACCTGTTAAGAGTGTGAATGAACTAAGTAAGAAAATTAACTGCTTTTCTAATAGGCTTACAGTGTTAGAGATGTAGTGTAGATCTCAGAGATGTGGATGGAGCTCTAGTCTGTAGAGATGGCTTGTAAAATCCACTAGTGCAAATAACCATGTGTGCATGTGTGATGGAGTGTGTTAAAACAATCTCCCTCTAGTGCCCAGGTTGACATTGAACTCATGGAGGCCTTCCTGCTTCAGCTTCCTGAGAGCTAGAATCAAAGGTTTGAGCTACTGCACCTGGCTGAAGTGTATGTTCTGAAAGAATAAACCCAAAGGCTTTTTTAATTAAGACGGTAAGCCACAGTCTGGTCAGTATCATGACATATGTGTTCTCTGCCATCTGTTAAACATCCACACTGACGATTATTGGAAAAGGCTTTGGTAATGTGAACTCTCCTGCTCCTTGACTCGCTTCTAACAGTCTGTTCAAATTCTGTGATGCTTTGCAGAAGCTATTTGTCTGATTCTAAGTAAAACTCATCTCATAGAGCTTGAGGAACGCCTTCTAGTGTCTGCCAAATAAATGCAATGCTACCACTAGTGCTCCTCCTCCTCGTCCTCCTCGTTCTCCTCTGCTCCCCCTCCTCCTCTTCTCCCCCCTCCTCCCCCTCCTCCTCCCCCCTTCCCTGTTAGAATTCTATCTCATACTCCCCTGGGAACATTCTTGCCAACAGCATCACTGCATGTTCTTTGATTGAATTTTGTTTATTGCATTACAGGAGGAGTTTACTGTGAGCTTACTGCTTTCTTCCCGTAGTTTTGTTCATAAAATGATATTGTGTGTTTCTGTTCACAAAATGGCAGAATCTTCATTTAATTCTCTGTTTCTTTAAACAGCACATACCTTTTGCTCAGAACTGTAGTTTGATCCCTAATGTCAGCAACACAGGTAGTTTTGTTTTATGTTTGTTTCATGTGAACATAGGGTCTCTACTCATTCTAGGCTGGCCTAAAATCCTCCTGTCCCCACCTCCTGGGACAGTGCTGTCTAGGATGACATGCTGTGCCACCATGCATGGCTATATAGACTATAAGTATATGGCACATTCTGAAGACTGTCATGTCTGTTTGCCACTTCCTGTTAATGAATATGGTGTTAACCATAAATGCAGTAGTTGAAGTTCAATCGGACAACAGAAAATCCTCCTCCCTTAGGTTAAGACACTCCCTTAACCCATTTGAGAAATTCTGATACCAACAAATAGAAAATTTCCCAGGTTGGTTTCTCTATCACATAAAATGTAATGCCCTAGTTTAGTTTGAGCAGTGGGTCTGCAGGTCTGGACGTGCATTCATGGTATTTTAGGTGTGGGGACAAATGTGACTGATTCTTCACATTTTAGTTTCAAATTTTCTCTGTCAGCCCTTTATTTAAAGATATAAAGGTCACAGTCTCAGATTATACATCCTCATCCTCATAATTGGTTCAGAATAAAGTTGCGTAGAGCACCCAGCTAGTTGAGGGAGCTTGAGCAGCAGCAGAGATCTGAAGCACCAGTACCAAGCTGTGGCGGGAGAGGCCTAGTGCTTGAGTTTCTTCTGAGAGATGCTCTCTAGAATGTGTGCACTGCTGTGATGGAGGAAACAGGGAGTAGTTTGACTAGGGAGTGATGGGCTGGTCCTCCGCTTCTCCATCTCCTTCTGTGCTCCAGGGAACTTGGAAGAACTGCTTGAGATAGCAGGAAGATGAGCCTGTATTCTGTTTATTGGATCTATATGACTGTGTATTTTCCTTTCAGACCCATCTTGCTGTTATGTGAACATGTTGATAGTATCACTGAAGGTCACAGGATTGATCACCAAGACCCTGTGAACTCGTCTGTCTGAATAAGCCCTGATGAAATTGGGATGCAAGAGTCAAGGAGGTCAGGGGCTGGTCACAGGCTCAGTCTATGGAGTGCTTGACAGAGGGATTGACAGTGGACACAGGCTGGCCTGTTGTTATAGAAAGTACACTGAAGAGAGAAAGTCTGCAAGTTATTTGTCTCTCCCATCTACCATCATTCTTTCCAAATTTTTTTTCTTTTCCTTTAATTCCTACTTCCTTTTTAAGGACAAAACAATAAATTTTTTTAAAGATTTATTTATTTTATATATGTGAATAAACTCTTGCTATCTTCAGACACACCAGAAAAGGGCATCAGATCCCACTACAGATGGTTTGAGCCACCATGTGGTTGCTGGGAATTGAACTCAGGACCTCTGGAAGAGCAGTCAGTGCTCTTTTTGGTTTTTCGAGACAGGTTTTCTCTGTATAGCCCTGGCTGTCCTGGAACTCACTCTGTAGACCAGACTGGCCTCGAACTCAGAAATCTGCCTGCCTCTCCCTCCCAAGTGCTAGGATTAAAGGTGTGCGCCACCACGCTCGGCCAGTCAGTGCTCTTAACCAGAGCCATCTCTCCAGCCCCAACAACAGATCTTTTAAACCACACACCTTTAATGCCAGCACTCTTGAGGCAGAGGTAGGCAGACTCCTGTGAGTCAGAGGCCAGCCTGGACTACACAGTAGGCTCCAGGACAGCCAGGGCTATGTAGACAGACCCTGTCTCCAAAATTATGTAATAGTTATTAATACTACTCTTAAAAAAAAACTTTGAAACTGTTTAGTAATGTCAAATGCTAGTTTGTGATATTTAGTCTTTTTTGAGAACTTCAGGATAATGAGCTGAGATAATTAGCCAAAGATTTCTCTCATATGTGAACACCATTGAAAAATCTCCTGTTTATACCAGTGTTACCTCCAAAAATGGCTGGCAAACAAACAAACAAACATCAAAACAAAACAACATGATTTCCTTTGCTCAGACCACAGTGGTGAACTTGTAGGTCCATGTCCTGGGGGCAGTGAGAGGGCCCTTTGTGGGCATTGAGAACTTCCTGACCACACTTGGTAAGGGCTTCTGAAACACTGTCACTGTCTTCTCTCACTTTCACTGCATCTGCTGCTCACTTGTGTCCACATCCCTCTGGAGTGTGGGACTTAGAGCAGCTGCCTTGCTGATGGTGTGCAGGGTACCTCTGCCCGAGGAGTGCGTCTGCACTAGGGTGCCCTGCAGCAGAGCTTTTCTGCTCCCATCCTTGGTTTTGACTGCATGTGTACATTTAGTGACAAGAGACAATACTGCCCAAGCCTTGAGCTTTCAAACTTTCAGACATACACAAACACAGCCATGTATTGTAATTGGCAAATACAGCGAGGACAGGAGGCCAGGCTGGTCTGATCTGGGAAATGCTTTGAAATACTGGAGCTGTCTTCTACAGAAAGCTTTACCCAGCTCACATGATCCGACCCATCCAACACACAGGCCTTTTTCCTTCCTCCTGAGGACTGATGCAACCTTGCAAGTATTTTCTGTAGGTTTCCCTCCCCACCAGCAGGTCCCATGGCTTGTTTTAGGCTCTGGGGAGGAGCAGTTACAAATGCACCCTGGTTCACTTGACTGGCACTCTGCTTCTGGCTCTGACTGGCTGTTACCCTGCTCTAGGCATGTGGCTGAAAAATTCTCTCGCCTGTATCTCTCTAGTTCTTGTCTCCGCTGTTGCCTGCTGTTGCACACAGCACTGGGAGCAGGTCCTGGGTTTTATATCTTCTTTGTAGTTCACTTCAGTAGGCAGTAATCACTAAGGAGTTCCTAAAGACATCTGTAGAGGATAAAGATGAGCGTCCTTTTGAACCTGGTACAGTAATTATCTAGTCGTTTTCCTGCACTGTTTCCTTCAGTGTCTCCCCCCACTTCTCTTTTTCTTTGGCAAGTTTTCCTCCTGTTCCCCTCTTCCGGTTTTGGTTTGGTTTGGTTTGGTTTTTGATTTTTGTATAAGCTCTTAGAGTCTGTCTCTCCTGGGAGAGTGCTGTCTAGGATGACACGCTGTGCCACATGGATGATAATTGTATGACACACTCTAAGGACGGTCATGTCTACTTGCCACATCCTCAGTGTTAACCGTAAACACAGTAGTTGAAGTTCAGCTGAACAACAGAACACGTCCTCCATCACTGAGACGCTCCCTTAACCCACTTGAGAAATTCTCATACCAACAAATATATTTTTTTCCAGGTTGTTTTCTCTGTTCACATAAAATTTAATACCTGGTTTTATTTGAGTAGTGGATATCTGGTGGTGAGGAAGACTGAAAGCAACCTTAATAAATTATTTCATTCTTTTTTTTTTTTTTTTTTTTTTGGTTTTTAGGACCGGGGTTTTTTTTTTTTGCCTTGGCTGTCCTGGAACTCACTTTGTAGACCAGGCTGGCCTCGAACTCAGAAATCCTCCTGCCTCTGCCTCCCGAGTGCTGGGATTAAAGGCGTGCGCCACCACGCCCGGCAAATTATTTCATTCTTAAACGTTGAGCCGTTCAGACAGGCACCCAGTGTTAACTAACAGTGCTCATGGATACCTGCAGCACCCACTTCCCTGAACTCCAGCACTTCCATTTCAATGCCCTCAATACTTGAGAGATATCATTTTGAAGACCAAATGTTAATTTTTTTAACCACTTGAAAGTTTATTAATTTTTTTACTCTGCATATGTCTTCTGCAAAAAATCTTGAACTGCATCTAAAAAAAATTTCCCCTAAAAGGCAGTACTATTATGGGGTATAATGTACAGGTTAGTCCCCTCCCCAAAAGTGTCCTTTATGTGGTATTTTACTATTCCACCATGCTAAGTGAGGTAGCCTGCGGGTTTGGGTTCTTTAGAGAATATGGGTGGCAAAGTTGATTAGAGCCACATGAGTAATTTGCAAATTAGCCTAACTGTTCTGGATTCACTTGACCCTTTACTGAAAGTTTTTATTTGAGAGCAAGGGGTATATTTGCATTGGTAGAGTGCTTGACCAAAATACATGATGCCCCTCGTTTGACCCCCAGCATGGTATAAACTAGTTGTGGTGGTGACATCTATATTCCCAGAACTCCAAAGATGATCAGTTCAGAGTCATCCTTGACTACCACACAGTGAGTTTGAGACTACCTTGGGATACCTAAGAACTTATCTCAAAAAGTTAATCAAAAGTATACCAATTTTAACTAGGACTAAGCTTCATTATCTCCAGTCATAATCTGTCTCAGGAGTATCAACCTTTTGTTATCAGAACTAGCAAACTGCAGCTGAGATGAGTTCACTGTGCAGCTCCTCTGAGCCAGTGACTGGTCTTCAGTCCTTTGCACACTCTGCAGGGAGTGAGGACATTGGTTTACAGCATAGTGCTCTCTACAGAGTAGAGACGTTAACCAACCCTGCATTCATAGCACTTTCCTATGAAATATATTTTTTTATGAAATGTATTCTTTCTAGAGTCGGGCACTGTACCTGCCTAGCACACATGAGGTCATCCCTGTACTAGTGTTTCTCAGCCTTCCTAATGATGCCTCCCTTTAAGGAGCTAGCTCCTCAGGTTGTGGTGACCCCCCAACCTAAAATTATTTCACTGTTACTTCATAACTGTAATCTTACTACTGTTATGAATCATAATGTAAACATCTGTGTTTTCTGATGGTCTTAAGCCCCTATGAAAGGGTCATTGGACCCTAAAGACTTTGCTACCCACAAGTTGAGCACCTCCGCCGTACACTAAAAAGAAAGGAAAAGCAGGTAGGCAGAAGGGATAGATTATTATAATAATGAAAATATCTAAAAACATGTCTTTTTTTATAATTTAAGTACAATTTAGGATGTTTATAAGACCTTGATTTTAAATTTTCTTTCTTGTTTTTTTATTTAAAATTTTTTTCTTTTTTACTAAGGTCTCACTATGTAGCTCTAGTTGTCCTTCGAACACACTACATAGTTCAGGCTGGTCTGGAACTCAGTGAGATCTGCCTGCCTTAGCCTTCTGAGTACTAGGATAGCATGTGCCACCAGATCCAGTTTGACTTTAAATTTCCATCCCATGTATAAACTTCTACTCTGCCTAAACAGATAGTATATGATGCTATGCATATGTTGCATACATGTCTAAAATCTGTCCCAGTGAAGAAGTACCACTCTGTAGTTATACATTTCAGTAATTTAGAATACTTTGTGTTTATATAGCATATAGCAGTTTCTTTATTTAAAAATAAGGCTGAGAGAGAGAAAGAGAGTGTTCCTATGGATAACCTGGGGCCTTGCATACATTTTACAAGAGCCATGTCCTAAACCCTACTTAATGTTTCAAACTGGAAGAGATACATGATGCTTGCTAGAATAGTTAAAATGTCAGATGAAATAATTTAATAATGACCAGTAACGTGCCAGTTACAGTTCAGTGCATTCTATATAGATTAGCTCATTTATTGCTCATAAGGTGTACTTTTATCGCTTTTTTACAGTCCAGGACACTAAGGAACAGGTGGGTTAAAAATATCCACCCTACAGCCTATAAACTGGGCTTGAGTTAAGACATCGTAGCTCCAGTGCTCCTGCTGTGCTGTTCTGCTCTCTACCTCACAGGCTAAACTGATAAATAGCCAAGAAATATGAACTGACTGTAGTGGCTCAACCCTATAGTCCTAGCATTGGGAAGCTGAAGCAGGGCACTGAGTTCAAGGCCCACTGGACTGCATAGTGAAGCCACCTCAAGGAAGAGATGTGGGCAGGGAAGTAAGGAAAAGTGAGGAAGGAGGAGGAGGGGAGAGGCAAAAGCATGGTCTTTGCTTCACTGTTTAAATCTGTGTGCCTCCATTTCCTTAATAACACTGGTTTCATATTAATGGAAATCTATAAGGTTCGTTGGGTTCCTTGTGTTAGAATCTGTGTTAGGTATGGTGCTGACGAAGCTAGTTGTAGAAAGACATCTGAAAACGAAGAACTTTCTGATAGATTTTCGTTTGTCTTCATTTGGTAGAAAAGAGTAGTTGAACAGCTGCGCAAGAACCTGATAGTCAAGCAAGAGCAGCCGGACAAGTTCCAGATACAGCCATTGTCACAGTCTGAAAACAAACTACAAACAGCACAGCAGCAGCCACTACAGCCACTGCAGCAGCAGCAGCAACAGCAGCAACAACAGCAGCAGCAGCAACAGCAACAGCAGCAGCAGCAGCAGCAGCAGCAGCAGCAGCAGCACGCCCAGCAGTCAGCACCACCGCCTAGTCTGACTGCATCACAGGTAACAGTGTGGGTGGAGCAGCCAAGGCTGAGTGTTGGGTAGTGGTTGGTCACATAGAACTGGGTTATATTTCAACTACCCTAAGCTCAGCTAACACTAAACAAGTTTTCTGGATTTTGTTTGGGGTTTTTACTATCATTGACATAAGAATCAGTTAAATTCACCTGCAGAAGGAAAAGCCTTCTAAGGAGCAGAAGTTTAATTAAATTAAATTATTGGGTTGGTAATGAAGCTAGGGGCTCAACTAACATTCATGAAGCCATGAGTTTGATCCTCAGTACTACATAAAGCCAGGTGTGGTGGTGCATGCTTGTGATCCCAGCACTCTGAGGTGGAAGCAGGGGGATGAAAAAAATCAGTTAACGACCCTTGACAACACATCATGTTCAAGTTTGAGGCTACCTTGGGCTTTGTGAGATGCTATCTCAGAAAGCCGCAGGAATGATTTCCATTTGGAGATTTGTGGGGTATTTATTTAAATATGTTCTAAAGTGACCTGGTCCCTTCTGTAATTGTTCTTCTACAACTCTTAGCAATTATGCATGGAGCTATTCCAGGACCCATGCTTTGGGAACCATGTAGGAAGAAGCATTACAAAGGGTGCTATGTTTTTATTATCCATAGACAAAGTGTTCAAGTCCACTTCTTGAGAATGTGCATTAGTTCTAATAAACTGGTAGAGATCTGAAATGAGGTTGCAGGTGAGCCTTAGAGCTAAGTGGGAGTGTCATATCCTAGCCTGATGTAGCTGTGGAAATGTTTTACTGAAAAGGGCATTTAATCTAGCATAGAATGTGAGGAGAGAATTAAGATACACTGAAAGGGCATATTTGGAACTGACATTTGATTAAGAAAATTATTCAAGCTTGACCTCTATACATACATTCATACATACATACACACACACACACACACACACACACACACACACACAAATAAACAAACAAGTGAGCAAATGAATGAATGAGTGAATGAATGAGTCTAGTGAACAGTAATATGTGTCTTCTGAAACACACCCACACTGAGTCTTCATTATGTATACAGAGGACAATTGAGTTTACTTATCTACTTATTATTAGTAGACCGAGAACAAACTTTCGTGTACAAAATTTTTAAAGCCAAGAATTAAACCAATTATACAAACACTAAAGACATACATAACACGTAGTGTGCTGTAGAGCCAAAATTGAACCCAGAAGTTCTAAATGAAAAATCTGTCCATTCAACTACTTTTCTGTAGTGCCAAACACTACCATGAAAGGCAATGCCAGTACAGTATGAAACCTAGGACGAAAGAGAAGTCCCTGGTGCTGGTGCGTTGGTTCAGCGGTTCTGAGCATTTGTTGTTTTTGCAGAGGATCAGGATTTGAGTCCTAGCATCCATATGGCTTCTTGTACCTGTCTGCAACTCCAGTCCCAGGCACCCAACACCCTCTTCTGACCTCCAAGGGCACCAGGCCCACATGTGGTGTATATATGGATGTTCAGACAAACACTCATACACATAAAATAGTAAAGTAAATAAATCTAAAATAAGTTGTTTAAGTCCCTGTCTTAAGTCAGAGAACAAGAGCACCAAACACACTTCTCCATTAATCACCCCAATACTATATGTAAATTAGGCTTGTTTTTCTCCCCAACAGGGTCTTACTATATAGTTCTGGTTGACCAGAACTGTGTAGACAAGGCTAGTCTCTCAAACTCAGAGATTCGCCTGCCTCTACATGTGGGGTTATTTGCCTGGATATATGTTTGCAGTCCACATGCATGCAGTGGCTTGAGAGGCAGAAGAGGCCATTGGATCCCCTGAGTCTGGAGCTACAGCCAGCTGTGATCTTTCCAGGCCATTCTTTAAGGCCCCTGAGTGTCCGTAACTTCTCACAGATTGCTTCTGAGTTTGCAGACGGCATTATGGATGTAGATAAGGCAGTTAAAAAAAATATGGACTTTACACAAAGTAAATTTGGGTTCTACAGAAGATGTTCAGTGGTTAAGTTTGCATTGTTCTTGCAAAGGACCTGAGTTCAGTTCCTAGTTCCCATGTCCAACAGCCCACAGCCACCACAGACAGCTGCACTCAAATGTTCACTCTCTGTCTCTGTCTGTGTCTCTCTGTCTGTCTCTCACACACACAGACACACACACACACACACACACACACAGGACACATACATCACACGCACTAAAAGAAAGAAAATAAAAATAAAAGAATCTTTTAAAATGTTTTAATGGAGTGGACTGGAAAGTCAGCTTTGCTGCTAAGAGAGAGCCTGAACCTTCCTTACAGAGGACCCAAAATCATTTTCTCAGCACCTGTGTCAGGTGGCTCACAACTATGTCTAACTCCTGTTCCAGGGAATCTGATGCCCTCTTCTGGCCTCCCCGGGCACTGTAACTACAAACCCTGACTCAGACACTAATTTAAAAATTAGAATTTAAAATAATAGTAGAATCAAATCTTTCTTTCAGAAAAGTAAATGCAGAGGCAGACATAGTGTCATAATGTGAGCACTCAGGAGGATGAGGCAGGAGAATTAAGAATTCAAGGCAAGCCGGGGCTCCATGGTAGGTCTATCTCAAAACAACAAAAGTAAACAGAAAACAAATTACAAAAGCATGCCTTTCATTTTAGTTACTTTTCTATACCTTGACTGAGACAACATATAGAAAACAGCATTTCGCTGGAGACAGTTTGAGGGGTTAGTTCACAATCATTATGATGGAGGTGTGGCTGCTGGCCAGCAGGCATGGTACTGAAGCAGTATTTGAGAACTTATATCCTGATTCCCAAGCTGGAAGCAGAAATAAAGTGAGACTGGGCCTGTTGTGGGCTTTTGAAACCTGTCTCCCTCCCAGTGGCACACCTCCCTCACTAAGACCTCCTCCACCACACACCCCTAACCCTTCTTAAACATTTCACCAACTGGAAACAAGACATTCCAGTTCAAACTATCACACCTTTGAAGCAGCAAGGAGGCTGTCGAATGTGAAATGATGGGAGAGATACAAGGCCAGGAAAGGCAAGAGGGAGCTGCCTCTAATGCCTGATAAAACTTGGGTGCTTGGTAACCATGGGAAGGAATAAAAGAACAGCCAGATGGGAGTTTAAGTATAGCATATATCAGATACGTAGCTTCTTAAGGGATGGCCTCTGACTGATTAGAGTGGGCAAGAAGGAGATGCTAGGTGAGGGAGTTTCATATTCTAAACTGAGGGACCCTTGCTGCGAGGCAGCATCTTCTAGACACCACAGGGAAGTTGTACATGAAATCTCAACAACGTGGTTGCCTGAGCAAGACCTGAGTAATGACAGCATCAGGCTGTCAAGGCCACACCCCTAGTTGGAGAACTACATGTAGTCAGTGGAAGGTGTGTATTTATTAAAAACTGAATACAAAAATATCTTTATAAACAAAGAGGAGGGTGAGTTCTACTTGTGTTTGAGTGTACAACAGTGACTTCCTATTCAAAATTTAGCAGACACTAAAACAGATGTAGAGGTTAATTAGATCCCATAAAAGTATCCCATGGCATTCTGGTTTGTGCATTAGATCAGCTCTTTGTAAATTAAAGTGCCTCTTATCTTACGAGTTAACAGTATTAACCTAGCAAAAATACAAAGGGATTTAGCCAGGCTTTGTGGTTTACACATGTGTTCCCAGTGTTTGAGAGTCTGAGACAGGTGCATCACCCTAAATTTGAGGCCAGCTTGAGCTACCAAGTGAAACTTTGTCCCCCAAAAATCCATTTTTAGGATCCAGAAAGATGGCTCAACAGTTGAGGGCACCAGTGCTCTTGCCAAGGCCCTGGGCTTGGTTCCCAGCACTAATGTGGTTCACAGCCATTGTAACTCCATTTCCTCTCTGCTCTCCACAAGCACTTAAGCACACATGTGCTGCACACACATACATGCAGGCAACATGTGAGTACACATAAAATAAGTCTTAAATATTTTTAATTTATTAAAGTAAAACAGAAGGACTTTGCATTAGTGCTACTGCATATATGTCTGCATGAATTGCTAGCTCATAGAAGTCAAGTTTTGTTACAATTAAAGATGTTTATGGAACCATAGTACCCGCTACTTCTCTTGAAGATCATCAGACTTGAGTAGCATTATCTACCCAGGTCCAAACACAACTTCCATGAAAACCACTGTCTTTCATTCTGGACTCTCAGCCTCTCTGCATCTTCTCTTCTTCCTGTGGACAGCTGAGACATTTTCAGTATGCTTAGATGTCAAAGTTCCCTTCTTGTCTAAACCCTAACACTTCAAGAGTTTGCTCCAGGTTCCCAAATATTTTGAATGGAGTGGTAAGATTAGATAAGAAATGAGAATCTTAACTAATCCATGAGTACATTTGTTAATAATTTTTCACTGAGACATTCATACTAGGTATTTGGCCTATGTATTATGTATAATTATATAAATGTTAGAGTATATGCAATAAAATCAGCCACAATTAAATACATATAAAGGAGAATAAAATCCTGAGTTTCAGTGTGAAGTAACTTGTTAGATTTAATGTTATGAAAACATTAAGTTAATGGTAATATATAATTCAGGTAAAAATATAATATAAACACACTCAGATTTGTGTTTTAATTCGGTATTTGCTATAATAATCAGTTTAAAGTTAATCAAAATATTTGAAAATGATGGCCTCAACTAAAAGTATTCCAAACGAAAGTCCATTGACCACATGTAAAGCAATATCAACAAATAAACTGTTTTAAAATCTTTTGTCATTGGGTTCTGCTGAGCAGACCATCAGTTCACAGCCTGCGTTACACTAGGATTAAAGGCCATCTGTGATGGCTTGCTCACTTACCTCTTCAAAAGCTCTTTGTATTCAAGCATTTTAAATTGAAAGATGAAACTGATAGCATACTGTGCTTAAAACTCTTTATACAACAGCTGGCTTTGTGAGATAGCCTTTGCTGCTGCACACTCTAGCACTTCCGGTGATCAAATGACATTTAGCTGTCAACTGGCTGTCAACCCTGACCTGCCGCCCAGGTGCCATTTCACATTTGAGGAAGGCAGTGGTGGGAGGCACGAGCTGCCCGTGCTGTGCCGTGGGTGGTTTTAATTGTAGACACTAATAAGTCTGGTGAGGTGGGGTGGGTGAGTCCACAGCTTTACAAGTTGTTGTTGTTGTTGTTGTTGTTGTTGTTGTTAAAAGGAGGTTTTGAAAGATGAGTGTATGTACATGCAAACACATGTCAGGAAGGAAAGGTAAAGAGTTCTGTACACTCTGTATCTGGATACATGGTGCTCACATGATGTGGAGGAGAAACTTGAGGGGTTTTTCCTGGTGTGCAGAGGAGAGAGGGCTGCTGGGGAACTCCTGCAGGGCTGGGCATCTTCTCCTGACACTGCCCGGCCTGCCAGGCCTTACCACATATGGCTTAGAAGACATGATGAGTACAAGCACCGGACTGACTGTTTCAGTTTCTAATTGCAATTTATAAAAGCCAGGCGTAGCTGGTGGCTGCCAAAGTGTTCACTACATTTTAGAAGGAAAAGTAAATGTGGAATAAATGTCAGAACCAGTAAGTTGGCGATGAATGTTTGTGTTCCTGGAAGGTCTGCATCTTGAGTGACCAGCAATAGTGCCAGGTAGATATGTATGCGGTGTAATGAGGTGGTTTCTGTCACAGACATTTGTAATCATTCTAGTAAAAAGTTAGACAAGTGCAGCTTCAGAGCTCCAGAAATACCCTCTAAGTGTCAGCTGGGTCCTCACCAAAGCGCCTCCTTCAAGATCCGGGGCAGGGGCTTGTTCCCACCTTGTCAGTCCCCTGACTCTGATAGTTTCCACATCAGTTCTCCAGAGGAAGATTTCAGGCAGTGGCCTAGCCCTCCCTTTGGTATAGAAAACTGGTGTTTCCTGTCCTCGTTAACAGCATCATTCTCTGCAGCCTCTGAGGTGGCAGTTGTGCTGATCCTCCTGTGAGTTTCTCTTCTGCTCCCCCAGGGGGGGCCTCAGAAAGATAACACCTTTCCTTTGTGTCATAGAAGGCAAATTGCCAGATCAGTTGCGGTTATAACAATCAGGGATAGAGACAGTATGCAACTTACACAGGAATTAACTGACTTTATGCAGTTAGAAAACCCAGAAGCATTAAGTGGGCTCCTGGTATGTACATGTAGATGTGTACTGTCCATTCCCTTAAACCATATGTCTACATGAGGGCACACTCACTACAGTGAACTTTACTGTTTACAAGTGACCCTAACTTGAGAAACTAGAGTTTGTCTCTCTATAATAAGAAGCATGCTCTACATGCGCAAAGGCTCATAGACAAACTCGATTGTGTTGTTTCCTTTGGGAGTTCAGCAGCATACGGTTTAGTGGGGTCACATTTCGGTCTCCTAATATCTGTTCTCCGTGTCTCCTAGAAGACTGTAACTACAGCTTCTATGATTACCACAAAGACACTACCTCTCGTCTTGAAAGCAGCAACTGCGACCATGCCTGCCTCTGTTGTGGGCCAGAGACCTACCATTGCTATGGTGACCGCCATCAACAGCCAGAAGGCTGTGCTCAGCACTGATGTGCAGAACACACCAGTCAACCTCCAGACGTCTAGTAAGGTCACTGGGCCTGGGGCAGAGGCTGTCCAAATTGTGGCAAAAAACACAGTCACTCTGGTAAGCCAGCAGCTGCTACTCATGTGTTCACATGAGAGGGTTCAGGTTGTGCATTGAAGAGGGTATCCATTTTGGGCTCCTGCTGGGGTTTGAGCTCCTATCATTGCTAGCAAAGCAGACTCCCCTGTAGGCCTGTCACATGCACACGTGCACACACACCGAAATCTGAGTGATGAAACTCCCTGTGCTATATTCTGCTTTAAGGAAAACCCTCTGCTATATTCTTTTAGTTATCTTCTTCAAATGACAGAGCTCTTGGTGACTTTTTGAATAACGATCAATAATGAGTTAAAGTAGCAACAAAGTGAAGGTTTGCTGCTCACCCAGGGGTCCTTAGAGACTCAGCCCTATCCCTCAACCAGACACCAGGAGTGACAGTTCTCTATAGACTGGGCGTGGTGGCACACACTTTTACTCCAGCACTCATGAGGCAGAGGCGGGTAGATCTCTGTGAATTTGAGGCCAGCATGGTCCAGTGAGTTCCAGGACAGCCAAGGCTACACAGAGAAACCATGTCTCAAAAAGCCAGTAAAAAGGGAGAAAAAGTTCTCTGTAGAAAGAAAGCTGCTCCCTGTTGAGTAAAGCTTGTATCTCTGGGGGAAGGGAGGGGAAGTCCATGTGGACAGAGAGTAAATTTGATTTTACTTAAGATGTAGTTTTGACTCTTAAAATATAAATGTAAGAGTTCATGAGTGTAAGAAAGCCGTCCACGATTGCTGAGTGTGTGTGGTTCTGTAAGTGAGAAGACGGGTGTGCGGTTGATCACTGTATGGACAGAGAGTCTCGGTGGGAAAGGAAATAGTTTCTAAAGTGGTGTTGGTTCACATAGTGAACTGCACGGGAAGAGCAGGTGGGAGTTCTGTGTCACGTGGAAGGCAAATGCCCGTGTCCTTTGTGTGTCTGCCTCTGACACTGAATAGAGACTGCCCTCCGGTTTATTTATGTTTCCCTGTTTCTTAGCAGGTTCAAGCAACACCTCCTCAGCCCATCAAAGTACCACAGTTTATCCCTCCTCCTAGACTCACTCCACGTCCAAACTTCCTTCCACAGGTGAGTGAGGCAGGAGGAACTCCAACTGTGAGAAGTGTGGGGATATCCTCAGGGGCTTGCCCATGCAGTGAAGGGGCAGTGAAACTACCTGAGGGAAGGAAGGCGGCCAGGGTAATACCAGTGGGGGAAGCATTGTGGCGCCATTACCTTGGTTGGGGGAAATATAGCCATATTTAGCAAAGGGAAACTTTGCTAAAGGGACTAGAAGGAGAATCAACAGCCAGACGAGCCCTTATGATACTTGGCTTACAGGAGTTGGCTTAGGGGTCTGCATCGGGCTTTTCTACCCAGCAACTAGACGGACTCTGCTCCACTTGAAGCAGTCCATCCAATAGAAAGACCAAGACTTATGCTCTGAGAGTATAGCTTTCAGACACAGAGAAAAAGGAGTCTGTCTGTGAGGGGTCATACAGTACTAGCATGAGAGAAGACCATCCTCTTATTTATCAGATAGATCTTTACTGTTGGTAGCAAACGTTGTACCATGCTATTGTGTCCTGAATATGCTGATTTTCAAGACACAGCTGCAGCAGCATCACAGTTACCTATAGGGTATTAGCGTCCATAGGGGAGTACGGTAGACTGAACATGTGGATGGGACACAGACCATTCTGGACTGAGAAAGTACATTCATGATTTCCTAGAAGAGTCTACATTCAATGTGAGACCTAAAATCCCAGTAAAGTCTGTCTGATCTATTTTGAAGAAGGAATTTTTTTAAATGTCCCAGGCTGAGAGTACAAAGTAGGCTTTCATGTCTTGAGTGGAGACACACATGTATGTTCAAAAAGCAAAGGAGATGTGCTGTGGCTGTGCAGAGACCATGAGGCCACCCATGTTAGACTTAAAGAAGATCCTGGAAAAGTGCCCTGGAGAAGAGCGAGTCTGTGGATCCTCCCCATTGTGCAGAGATGTGGATTGAGTCCTAGTAGCAAGGGGGTCTATGGAAGCGTTTACAGGCAAATACTTAAGAGGACCATACTTAATGTTTTAAAGATTCCCTCTTTCTGCTGGTAGACAACAGGTTGGAAGTACTTAAGCCTGTGGACAGGAAGCACAGACAGGACATTAAAACTGGCATGAACTGATCTTTAGCGACTCTACCTGTAGTCCTAGACACTTTATACGGACTGCCTAGTTTCTTTGTTTTTCGAGACAGGGTTTCTCTGTGTGGCCCTGGCTGTCCTGGAACTCACTCTGTAGACCAGGCTGGCCTCGAACTCAGAAATCCGCCTGCCTCNAACTCACTCTGTAGACCAGGCTGGCCTCGAACTCAGAAATCCGCCTGCCTCTGCCTCCCGAGTGCTGGGATTAAAGGCATGCGCCACCACTGCCCTGCTGACTGCCTATTTTCTTTCTCACAACAGCTGTATGAAAGGTTTTCAGTAAAGAATCAAAGGTTTAGTTCATGTTTTTCAAACTAGAATCAATGTGATATGTTGGTGGATTTCATGAAGCTTTTGTGCTTCAGAAATGCATATCTATAGGTGTTGATAACAATGTTTAATGTAGTTCTTGCTACTGTATCAGTAGCAGCTGTCAAGGGATCATTTTAAGTTAACCTAAACATTCAGACTTAGAAGACTGTCATGGGCCACACTTGGTACCAGTCTGCTTGGAAACACTGGAAGACTTGCTACTTCTAGTAATACAGATTTTTTTTTTCTCTCTCTCTCTCATAGGTTCGACCCAAGCCTGTGGCCCAGAATAACATTCCTATCGCTCCAGCACCTCCTCCAATGCTTGCAGCTCCTCAGCTTATCCAGAGGCCTGTCATGCTGACCAAGTTTACACCCACAACCCTCCCCACATCCCAGAATTCCATCCACCCTGTCCGTGTTGTCAATGGACAGACTGCAACCATAGCCAAAACGTTCCCCATGGCCCAGCTCACCAGCATTGTCATAGCTACTCCAGGGACCAGACTCGCTGGACCTCAGACTGTACAGCTTAGCAAACCAAGCCTGGAGAAACAGGTACGGGCAGAGTGTGTCTGCACCTGCTGTGGCAATAGCCTTGCCCTTAAAACAGTAGCTGCTGGACGCCTTCTAAATACTCTTTGTCAAGTGTTCTTCATCTCAGCACCAAATCAGCATCCTATCACTTTATTGTATAATTCACTCACATTCAAAAAAGCCTTTCTCCTGAATTAAGTTGAATGTTTTCCCAAGGCTTCAGAGTCTTATGTAAATGTGCTCCCCCTGCTGGCTTTGATGCAGAAATTCACAGACAGGTTCCCTGCCTCAAGGAGGAAGCACCCCATACTGGAACAGAAAATGCCATGGTTGCTTTACCCACTGAGAGTCCAAGAGAGGACCCAACTGGGAGAGTCACTCAGGAGCAGTGACAAAGCAGAGAAGGGATTTCATTTCAGAAACTTCCTTGATCATCACAGAAGCATAGAACCAAATTGTAACTCTCTAGACTACATGTAGCAGACATTTTATTTTAGTTCAAACATTGAAGCCCTACCTTTTATATTTTCTAAAGTCGGATTTTTATCATAAGTTAGTAAAGTTAGTAAGTCTAGAGGAAAACTGGTAACCTCCAAAAAACCTTGAAGGCACAAGAGCAGCCATGGGGAGAAGGGATTTCTAACCATCACTCTTTCCTGTATAGACAAAGAGCAGTGACAACAGAGGCTTCAGAGAAAAACAGTTTTCAAAAAGTTGCTTTAACTAACCCTTGGCCTGCTGGGCAGTCTATAATTCCCAATCCAGGAGACTTAGGATGGAAGATGGCTGCCACCTGCTCCCAGTCCTGGCTGCAAGCCAGCACTGCCCTCTAGACAGTAGAGCACCGAGCTCCTTGACGGGGCTTCATGGTCCCATTTCCCATTGCTAAACTTCACTTGACTTTATAAAGAAAAAGTTGTTGTTGTTGTTTTTTTCATTTCCATTTTATTTTTCCATTTCCTTTTCTGATTGTATAGATATAATAGATGTGACAAGGATACAGACATCACAGAAATATAAGTTGTAGAAGATTCTCTCCCCCAACTTAAGCGTTTTCTGAAATATTTTACAAAATTTTACCTGTAGTAGTTTGTTACTATGAACATTTTTAATCATGTGCTTGTCTCAAACCATCAGTGTCCTGGGCTGTTTCTAATCACTCAGACTTGGTCTCTCATCCATGAGAAAATAGTCTCTGGTGAGTCTCAGTCTTCTGCTTGAGTGGGTGGCCAACCATGATTCAGAGAGGCTGGCCCCTGGTGGGGTTGTCACAGTCTGCCTTGGCCTTCTTGAACAGATGAATCTTGCATACATACTCCCAGACAGCAGAGTCGAGTTATAAAACTTTGTGCTCAGGAAACACACAAGACAGCTCATCACCATTCCTGTAGAGTCTGCCCAAACACCAGGAAGTGCTTTGAGGACTACTCTGAAACAAATTACTAACACCAACTAAATCAGAAGTTTTTAGACTGTGTGGCAGTCGGGCCTCGGTGCTTAAATATGGAAAGTCGTGTGCTCAAGTACAGGGGCATAAGGGACAAGTCCTTGAAGCTGTGCTGAGTCTTAGTCATGCTGTGGGGCCTCTGTGCACCTCAGAAGGTGACTGCACAGTGCCACTTTCCATCACTTCTCTTTTACCTTTTGTTAAGTAAAGAAAAAGCTTTTTGCCAGGCAGTGGTGGCACACACCTTTATCCCAGCACTCAGGAGTCAGAGACAGGTAGATCTCTGAGTTCAAGGCCAGCCTAGTCTACAAAGCTAATTCCAAGACAGCCAAGACTATACAAAGAAACCCTGTCTTAAAAAACAAAAGGGGTTGGAGAGATGACCCAGCGATTAAGAGCACACTGACTATTCTTCCAGGGGTCCTGAGTTCAATTCCCAGCAACCACCTAGTGGCTTACAAACATCTGCAATGGGATCGGATGCCCACTTCTGGTGTGTCTGAAGACAGTAACAGTGCTTACATACATTTAAAACAAATACACACACACACACACACACACACACACACACACACACACCAATTTTCATCTTATTTTTTCCATTTCTTTTTCTGATGATACAGACAGCATCCATGATTTTAAAAATGCAAACATCACAGAAATATAAATTATAGAAGATGCTCTCCCTACAGCCTATACATTTTCTATTATATTAATTTTACTACCAATAGTTAATTAGTATGAACATTTTCTATTATATACTTCCAGATATTTTCTATTTACTTGCTAACTGAACTTTAAAACAACTGAAGCAAACTAAACTAGGTCTTGGGCATCTTTTCATGTCTCTGACTTCCATGTTAATGACATCTTATGGTTTGATTTTATTAGCACGTAAGCTCTAAGTTGAAGGCCTTCTTGCTAGTAGTACGACTTTTCTCTTTGCTGGAAGGAATCTGGTCATTGCAGGTTTAGTTGGCAGGTCATCTGGCATAGCAGTCATACAGATTAGCACAGTTAGCAGGAACTCTCTCTAGACTAGGTTCTCTTCTCAGAACTCCTGACTTCAGAGCTCCCGCTGACCTTATTTTGGGTAGGCTGACATAAGGAAACAAGTAGAGGCCTGATCACAGGATTACCAAGCCTGTGTATATGGCATTCTCAAGTCTTGATAGATTTCCTCAAAGGTTATTACTATATTCACTTACTGAAGATATGTCAATGAATTCTAGGGATGTAGCTCAGTGGTGGAGCTCTGGCCCGGTATGTACAGGGACCTGGGTTTCATCTCTTATACCACCAAAAAAAAAAAAAAAAAAAAAAAAGGTCAGGTGCCAGCTACTTTGCAGCTCATGGGATTTGTATATGAAGATGAGAAGAAAAACATCAAAGCCTCAGTTTCTGCGTTTGGATCAGGCACTGAGGCTTTGCTTCAGGGAAGGACGCATGGCAGGCTATGATGATTCGTGGCCTCTCTCCCGTAGACATAGAAAAGAAGGCAGGAACGTTAAAAACCTATACTGGTCTCACATCTGTACCTGGAGTCTTCTGTTCCACCCTCACTGAAAGATCTTCAGATATGGATCTAAGAGAAGAGAGGCACTTACAGAGCTTGAAGGCTGAAGACCCTGGAACACCCTAAGGACACTGTGGGCTTTGGTTACAGACTACCCCAGTTAAGCAAGACATGCAATAAGTCCAGGTCCACAAACTGCTCTCCCCAGTGCATTTAGAGTCATGTGTACAGTGTGCTGCAATCTTTGGCTACAGCAACACCACTGTGTCCAAAAATATATACATCTCAGCTTTAAAACCTTCAGCAAGTAGTAATAGTGCAGTAAGTTGAAGGTCTTGCTCTAATATTAGCTGTTGACTGATCAGACTGGCAGCTATTAAGTGAGGTGACAGTGGCAGTTTGTTAAAATGACAGAGATGTGCTTGAGTCACACTCCTTTCTTGAGGGATTTCTCTGTCCCATGACAAGGTTTCTTTCAAAACCCAGAATGAATCTCCAATATTCTCTAGAGAAGGTTCCATCTCAAGAAAGCATTTACTTTTCCTGTCATCAGAGCAACCCATCCTCTGTTAGAGCCTAGTCATACCATGATGTGATGCCAGCACAGCTCCACACCCCGCTTCTGACTCCAGTATCAACTGCTTTCTCCATCTCTGTTGCTTCTGCTATAGTTTTGAACCCCTCAAAATTGCCTGTGAAGACAAGGGGCAACTTCTGTTCATGTTTGAGACTTTATATATGTATTGAATTTGAGCATCTAGAATATTGAATTCTTTCCAAAAGGTTTCAGTCTATGACTCCTATTGCTTTATTTAAAATGTATTTCTCAACTAATAAGATTTGAAAGCCATAGTTAGTCCTTGACTCATGGGCTGTGTAATGGCATTGTATTAGCAAGCATGAAAGCATCATCAACATCTTTGTACAGCTCCATCAGAGCTCTTGGGTGACCAGGTGCATTGACAATAACACTAATGTTTTGAAAGGGATCTATCTGAGCTGTAAGACCTAGAGTGGGCTTTCAGTGTTCATTAACTGTTGTAAACAGATGTGCAGCTTTACCTGCTTTGTGCTTCATGTGCAGAGCACAGGCAGATGTGCTTCATGTGCAGAGCACAGGCAGGTGTGCTTCATGTACAGAACATATGCAGATGTGCTTCATGTGCAGAGCACAGGCAGATGTGCTTCATGTGCAGATCACAGGCAGATGTGCTTCACGTGCACAGCACAAGCAGATGTGCTTCATGTGCAGAGCACAGGCAGATGTGCTTCAC
>NC_034592.1:77487012-77491441 GCF_900095145.1 Mus pahari
AGGCAGATGTGCTTCATGTGCAGAGCACAGGCAGAGGAGAGTTACTGTCCTTCTCAGGGGTCCGAGAATTTTCAGAATGAGCACTGTCTTCAACTAAAGACACAGTTCATCAGCCCTTACAGGAAAGGCAGCCTGTCCTCCAAACCTTTGAACCAGTGCACTGACTTCTCTTGATCTATGAAAGCTGTTGCCTCTACCTGAGAATCTGCTGTTTTGGTCACCCTTACCCACTGAGCCATCTTACCAGCCCAGGCCTCAGGATTTCTGAGTTCGAGGACAGCCAGGATTATACAGAGAAACCCTGTCTCAAAAACCAACCAACCAAACAAACAAACAAAAACAAATAAAGATGCTATGAACATAGTTGAGCAAGTATCCTTTGGATAGACCGTCTTTTGGGATATGCCCAGGAGTAGTATAGCTGGGTCTTGAGATAGATCCATTCCTAATTTTCTGAGAAACTGCCATATTGATTTCCAAAGTAGTTGTACAAGTTTTTATTATGGAGGAGTTTTCCCTTTGCTCTACATCCTTGCCAGCATGTGCTGTCACTGTAAGTGTTTCTTGTCCATTTGAGATTCTTCTGTTGGGAATTCTCTGTTTAGATCTCATTTTTAAGTGGGATTATTTGGTTTGCTGATGTCTAGTTTCTTTTTTTCTTTTTTTTTTTTTTTTATGTGCATTGGTGTTTTGCCTGAATGTATGTCTGTGTGTGGGTGTTGGGTCCCCTGGAACTGGAGGAACAAACAGTTATGAGCTGCCACATGGAAGCTGGGAATTGAACCTGGGTCTTCTGAAAGAATAGCCAGTGTGTGTGGAGTTGGTGAAAATCTTTTTTTCATTAAAAGACACAGAGAGAGAATATCCAAATTAATGAAATCAGAAACAAAAAGGAGATTATAACAACAGACATGGAGGAAATCCAAGCAACCATTAGGTCATACTTCAAAAACCTATACCCCACAAAATTGAAAAAGCTAAAAGAAGTAAACAATTTTCTTGATAGATATCATTTACCAAAGTTAAATCAAGATCAGATAAACAATTTAAATATACCTATAACCCCTAAGGAAATAGGAACAGTCATTAAAAGTCTCTGTGATGATTTGTATATGCTGGGCCCAGAAAGTGGCACTATTAGAAGGTATGGCCCTGTTGGAGTAGGTGTGTCACTGTGAGTGTGGGCTTTAATGCCCTAATCCTAGCTCTGTGGAGGCCAGTATTCTGGTAGCAGCCTTCAGATGAAGATGTAGAACTCTCAGCTCCTTCTGCACCATGCCTGCCTGGATGCTGTCATGTTCTTGCCTTGATGACAATGGATTAGACCTCTGAACCTGTAAGCCAGCCCCAATTAAATGTTGTCCTTATAAGAGTTGCCTTGGTCTTAGTGTCTGTTCACATCAATAAAACCCTGAGACATGTACCAAACAAAGAAAGGCTAGAGCCAGAAGGTTTTAGCACAGAATTCTACCAGACTTTCAAAGAAGAGCTAATACCAATACTCCTCAAATTATTCCATGAACTAGAAACAGAAGGAACATTGCCAAAGTTATTTTATGAAGCCACAGTCATCTTGGTACTCAAACCACACAAAGATTCAACAAAGAACAAGAATTACAGACCAAATTCCCCTCATGAACATTGATGCAAAAGTATTCAAAAAGTACTTGAAATCTGAATCCAAAAACACTTCAAAAACATCATCCTCCATGACCAAGTAGGCTTCATCCCAGAGTGGCAGAGAGGGTTTGACATATGAAAATCTGTCAGTGTAATCCACCATATAAACAAACTTGAGAGAGAAAAACACATGATCATCTCATTAGATACTGAAAAGGCCTTTAACAAAAATCCAACACCCCTTCATGATAAAAGTCTTAGAGAGATTACAGGTACAAGGGACATACCTAAACATAATAAAGGCAATTTACAGCAAGCCTATAGCCAACATCACATTAAATAGAGAGAAAGTCAAAGCAATTCCACTAAAATTAGGAATAAAACAAGGTTATCCGCTCTCATATGTATTCAGTACAATACTTGAAGTTCTAGCTAGAGCAATAAGACAACTGAAGATCAAATAATTACAAATTGAAAAGGAAGAAGTCTTAGATGATTATAATATGCATACATGACTTCGAAAATTCTACCAGGAAACTCCTACAGCTGAAGAACAAACACCTTCAGTGAATTGGCTGGATACAAGATTAACTCACAAATGTCAGCAGCTCTCCTATATACAAACAACAAATGAGCTGAGAAAGAAATCAGGGAAATAACACCCTTCACAGTAGCCACGAATAATATAAAATATATTGGGACAACTAAACAAGTAAAAGACTTGTATGACAATGACTACAAGTCCTAGAGGGAAGAAACTGAAGACAATATAAGAAGATGGGAAGATCTCCCGTATTCGTGGATCAGTAGGATTAATATGGTAAACATGGCCATCTTGCCAAAAGCAATCTACAGCTTCAATGCAGTCCCCATCAAGATTCCAACACAATTCTTACAGACATTAAAAGAACAATACTCGACTTCATATAGGAAAAAAAAATAGCTAAAACAATCCTGTACAATAAAAATTTCTGGGGGGATATCACTATGCCTGATATCAACTGTACTACAGAACAGTAGTAATAAAAACCACATGCTGTTGGTATAAAAACAGACAGATTTATCAGTAGAATAGAATCAGACCCAGAAGTAAACTCACACATCTATGGACACTTAATTTTAATAAAGAAGCCAGAAATATACAGTGGAAAAAGAAAGCATTTTCATCAAATGGTGCTAATCTAACTGGAAATCTACACGTAGAAGAATGCAAATAGATCTATGTCTATCACCCTGCACAAAACTCAAGTCAAGTGGATCAGCATTAAGCCAGACACACTAAACCTGAAGACACAGTAAGTGGGGAAGAGCCTTGAATACATTGGCACGGGAGACAACTTCCTGGTGAGAACACTCATGGGTCAGGCACTAAGATAATTAATAAGTGGAACCTAACTGAAAAGCTTCTGAGAGGCAAAGGGTGCTCTCTTTTCTGTAAGGGAGATGTACCAGCAGTGGATACCCTTAACATTTGTTTATCCTTCATTCTTTAAGGACAGTTTGAACACAATATGGATTGTTAGTCCCTCAGACCTTAGTTATGTCGCTGTGACTGCCTTCTCATTGAGGGTTTGCTTTATGGAGGAAGTGGGCTCTTCTGAGCTAAACTAAAAACTATGTGGTTAAGGAAGGAGAAGAAGGGGTTAATCGAGAGATTGAAATTGGATTGATTCTCCTGGAGGTCAGTGCTTTATTGAGTGCAGGCAGGAGGTAGACACTGGGCTTGAGGTAGTAATAAGGAGTGTATGAACAGCAGGTTGCTTATAGTATACATGGATTCTTTTTTTTTTTTTTAAATTTATTATATGTAAGTACACTGTAGTTGTCTTCAGACACTCCAGAAGAGGGCATCAGATCTCGTCACAGATGGTTGTGAGCCACCATGTGGTTGCTGAGATTTGAACTCAGGACCTTCGGAAGAGCAGTCAGTGCTCTTACCCGCTGAGCCATCTCACCAGCCCCGTATACATGGATTCTTATAGCAGGACTCTGCCGGAGAGCAGTGGTTGATGAGCTTACATTTGCTCGTGTACCAGTGTGCAAAGCCAGAGGCACAGTATGGAAAAAAGTCAAGGAAAAAGGTGAAAGCTCTTTTGGATCAAGTACATTGTTCACAGTGTAACGGTCTTGAGAACCTTCGGTGTCTTTTCTATAGGGATGAAACCTTGCACTGGGCTCCTGCCCCCAGTAATCAGATATGTTTATCCTGATTTAAATAATGGCTTATGCTTACCTTACAAAAAGACCATTGCACCTATAATTTTTACTAGTTTTTCAAAAGTAAATTAAGTTTGTATTTATGGTTCTGTGTCTAGTGTTCTAAAACTATCTCATTTCTACTATTTTACTTTATTCATAAAAGAACTAGTCATTACTCAAAAAAGAACAGTGGTGTAGAGCCACCCATGTCCAGCTACCATTTGTGTGAGCAGCTATTAGTGCGGCCGGTGCTTCTTTGTGTGCCCGGTGCTTCTAGAAGGGCAGGGGGATGAGGAAAGCTTGAGCCTCTCGAAAGGCAGTTCTAGGTAGTCGTTGGGGTTGTTCTGAGAAAAAGCTCGGGGTATAAGAAGTGTATTGTGCTATGCAGATCGTAAGCACATGTGGACAGAGCCTGACCCACATAGAATGGCGTGGATGTTTCTGGAAACCACCACATCCTGCAGTCAAGGAAAACCACCTCTAATTTGGTTTTTCTTTGCCCTTAAAAAAGTGTTTTTAGGGGGCTGGTGAGATGGCTCAGTGGGTAAGAGCACCTGACTGCTCTTCCGAAGGTCTGGAGTTCAAATCCCAGCAACCACATGGTGGCTCA
>NC_034592.1:77491506-77502171 GCF_900095145.1 Mus pahari
AGCTACAGTGTACTTACATATAATAAATAAATAAATATTTAAAAAAAAAAGATTAAAAAAAAAAGTGTTTTTAACCTCTGAGCCCAGGTTTGCCTTCTGTTGTTAAACTTGTTATATACTGGGCAATGGGTGAGCCATGGTGGAGACCAGGGGACAAGAGAGGAAGCTAGTTGTCACTTTCCAGCGTGTGGGTCTTGGGCATCAGACTTGGGGTATCAGGCTTGATGGCAGGTGTTTACCTAGTACCGTACCCTTCCACAGACAGGCACGCTTTTATCTTGTTGTACGGATAGAGTCATATTTAATCCAGTCATTCAGTCCGGGGTCTCTAGCTGGACTTTTACATTTTACTTCCTCCTCTACAAAATACATCATATGAACTTGTCTGTATATTATTTTCTTCTTGGTCATAGTCAAACTGTTTTTAATTCTTTTAATATGAAATTCTGAATTTCACTTAATTGTTCTCTCCTAGACAGTTAAATCCCACCCAGAAACAGAGGAGAAACAAGCAGAGAGCCGTACCGTTACCCCACCTGCTGCACCAAAACCAAAACGAGAAGAGAACCCTCAGGTAGTACCATCTCTGCCAGGCTTTTCCGGGTCTGACGCATGGGGTGTAGCTGCTTCCTCTGGGTTCTTTCACACTGTAGTGAGTACCAAGTCAGATGGCCCGGGGCAGCTTTCTTAGGGACCTCCTGAGGGCCTGAGCACGGGTGCAGAAGGGAAGAGCTCTGATGATGTTTTCTATACCTCCTGAAGGAGAAGTTAGTGATCTTTCTCAGGTGTCCTGTGATGCTCCTGAGGAAGGCCATGCTGTGCTTATCTCAGACAACGTATATCAGACAGCCAATGCCCTCAGCTGATGTCAGTTTACATTGTAGACTGTCACTGTGTGTTCAGCTTTGTCAGGACCACTTTATCACAGCTCTAAATCCCAAAGGAATCAGTGGCTCACAAGGGTCCACCGAGCACAAGAATGGGCTGAAGATGGTGACATCAGCACTGTGACACAAGCAGTAAACAGGCCCAGCTCCAGCCCAGGCTGTGTGTCCATGGACAGGGGGCATTTTACCTTGACGCTCTTGCACAGGTAGCTGTAAAGGAAACTCAAGTGGCAGTCTGGTTGTGTTGGTAAATAGCTGGTGATGGAGCTCCAAGACCGATCAAATCCCCTCTGTCCTCAGTACAGGCTCCATAGTGAAACCATGCCAGACCGCCATCAAAGCCTCATGCCTTTCTTCTTTCTTTAAATAAAAAAAGGAAAGCTCTATTGAACCAGCCCAGTTTTTGTGAAGCAAGTACCAAATGTACTTCTTTCTGATGTGAAGTCAATTTTATTTCTTAAAGACCCAGAACTTGAACCAAAAAGTAGCACTAGTTATTGCTGAAAAACTTTAAAAAATCATTCACAAAAAGTAATGGCAAAAACTGAGGAGAAACAGAGCTCACTGTCAGGAAAAGGAAAGCTTTTGTGAGACAAGGCCTTGCTGGGTAGCTGCAGCTGAGTTGGTGTAGGCTGTGTAGCCTAGGCTGGCCTTGTACTTGCAGAATCCACTTGCCTCTGCCTACCTGGTGCTAGGATTACAGGTGTTCACCATCAGGCACAAACAACACAATTTCTTTGTAAAAAGAAAGGATATCTCAGGTCAGTGACAGGTGCCGTGTGTATAGGATGTTGGGGGCAGATGTGGTGGCTCACACCTGTAACTCTGACACTTGGAAGAATGAGGCCAGCCTAGGAGATATAATGAAACCTTGTCTAAAACTGAAAAAGAAAGGAAATTCATGGCAGTGGGGGCTCTTTTCTCATTTAAGAATTTCTTAAATTCTCATTTAAGAAATTCTTAAATTCTCATTTAGGAAATTCTTAAATTCTCATTTAAGAAAAGGTATGGTACACATCTTTAGTACCAATACTCAGATGAGTTCCAGGACAGCCAGGGCTACAGAGAAACCCTGTCTTGAAAAAGAACAAAGGAAGAGAAACTTTTTGTGAGCTTAGTCTAGACTGGTGGAGGTGACCTGGGTAGATGTGTCAGGGGAACGAGTACTGAGATTGGGATGAGTCGGTTTCGTTATGGTGAATGGTGCAGGCAGCCTCTGCCTTGGTTATACTTTAAAGGAGTGGTGGAAGTTGGGGATGTGGTTATCTGCCTGACCACCGAATGTATCATTCCAGCACGCCGTGCTGAGACATGGGCCTCAGGCTAAGATTCCTCACCCTGCCCAGTTCTTGCTCTTGTCAGAGAGAGTTGCGCATTTTAGGCTTTGTTGGTTTGCCAGGAAGGAGTCAAACTCGGGGTTCTCTATATGCTAGTCCAAATATTTGAAATAAGAAAGAAAATAAAAACACTTTTTCAGAACTCTGAAGATAAAAGTGAAGACCCAGAGTTCTGGGTGGCCTATTCAGAAAATGACAAAGTGTCACACTTTTTTCTTTTTCCTTTTTCTTTCCTTTTCTTTCCTTCCTTCCTTCTTTCCTTCCTTCTTCCCTCCCTCCCTCCCTCCTTTCTTTCTTTCTTCCTTTCTTTCTTTCTTCCCTGCTAAGAATAAGAGGTCATGATTATTATTTAGAGGTTTATTATTTATTTCAGTGTATAAATATTTTGCCCGCACGTCTACAGAATGCCATGGAAGTCAGAAGAAGAACTGTAGTTACAGATGGTTGAGCCACCATGTGGCTACTGGGAATTGAACTCGGGTCCTTTGCAAAAGCACCCTGTGCTCTTAGCCACTGAGCCATCTCCCCAGCCCCAGAAGGTCAATATTTTGAAGAAGCTAGCAATGTCTGGCTTTCTCTTTCTAACACTCTGGAGACCAGGGTGGGAGGAGGCCTAGGAATCCCAGATGTGTGTGTGTATGTGCATTTGTGTACTCTCATGTGTTCAAAGACCAAACTGTACGGTTAGTAACTCTGTGGGAACTGGTTGCCTAATAGTTGATGGTGTTTTATTTACAGAGGACATTTCCTCCTCTGTCCTTGGGGTGTTTAGAAGCCATGCACAGTACTTCAGTAGACAATGAAGGCAGTTTTCAGATTCCAGTTGACAAAGCAAAGAACAGCAGTCAATACATTACCCTCTGCAGTTTAAAGGACCTTACATTCTGTCTTAGGGGTCCAGATGGGGTCCTCTAGAGAGAAGTTGCCCTATAGTATTTAGGTTTCATGTTTAACCACAATTCCTAATATTAAGCAGAACCACCTAGCACTGTCCTTGAAATCATCAGCTAGTGTTCCTGCTGTCTGGCTGTGGAAGTGAATGTGAGACGCCAGCCTCGTGGTGAATGGTGGCAAGCTTAGAACTGAAGCCTGCTACTCTGGAGGGCTCTAGCTCCTCTGCATGCTTTCCACTGTGGGTACCTTTAAGAAGATTCTTCTGAGTCACTCTAGAACAGAAAGCTTCTTTGGTGGCTCTCTGTGTGACTCCAGCCTGTCAGAGTGGTTTTCCTGCTTTCTGACTAGGAAACCTAAGATTGGCTTTGTTAGATCCCAGACTAAAATATATTCTTTTCTTCTCTGGCACAGAAACTTGCCTTCATGGTGTCTCTAGGGTTGGTAACACATGACCATCTAGAAGGTAAGAGAAGGTTTTCTCACCATGGTCTTCTTTCTAGCTTTGTTCCTAAAAGTGATGTTTGCTGAATTTCTAGTCTAGAAAATTAGAGCATAGTAAAGTATGATTCAACCAGTGTGAGCAGGATTTCCTATAGAAAAAGAATTGCCCCCATCCATGTAATGTGTAAGCCCTTCCCTTCCTGCTATCATTCATACTCCTGTCCTGGGAACCTTCCCGGATCCTGAATGGAGGTGGCTCCTGGTCTTTGTCTCACAACAGTAGCAAGTGCTCCTTTGACAAGTCCTTGCCTGTATCCTCCAACATCTTGACATCCGGATCCCAAGGACAGTTAGAAAGCTCAATGCCCCTATTATTTAATTCAGGAGTGGTTGGTAGTCTGTAGATACAGCTCCTGCAGACCTGTACACATAGCAGTCTAGAAATAAATAGGAATGGCTGTTTAAAGTGTGGTCCACGGCATCGCTCTCATTCACAGAGCAGCATGCTGGAGGGTGGCACGGCCTTCCTACTGAGAGGCAGGAGTAGTGTGCTTGCTTCTGTTAAGGACATAGCAAAACAAAGTCTTTCCCCTATTCCTTATTGGTTGCAGGAAAGCCAGTATATTACATAGTGCACGTCTGTTCCTTAGCTTCTTCATTCTTATCTTCTAACCAAAGCCTTTTCTTTTCTCAAGAAATCCAAAGCAAGAGGCAGGAACGAAAGAGAAGAACAACAGCAAATCCGGTGTACAGTGGGGCCGTCTTCGAGCCAGAGGTACTCCAGCCAGCACTGGCCCTTCCTCATGCCCTGACTTCCCTTATGGCTTGTTAGTCCCTCGCCCTGAAAGCCTGCTAAAAGCCCTTTGGTCTGTACTCAGCCTCTTGAGCTCTGTGAAGTGATGGGCTTCTCTGCTCACAGCTCCATTGTGCTTTGTCAATCACTGCTCACCTCTTAAGGTTGGGGAGTTTGAGCAGAAACAGTCCTGCCTTACAGTTTTAATTCATCCTGATTTGACTTTGCTGTTGTGAAGCAGAGGCAGGCCTGTTTGGAATATTCTCTCAGAGCCAAGTACATACAATCAAACTCCTTAGTGCTGAGACCTTGGGATGATTGTCCTGACTGGCTAGCATGTGATAGGCATGTTTGTAGTATTTGTGATAACCATGCTATTCAATAGTCACCTTTCCTTCTTAAATCTCCAAAGCGTAAGAAGAGTGCAGTCACTTACCTTAACAGCACAATGCATCCTGGGACGCGGAAGAGAGGTGAGTGTCACTTAAAAACATCCTGTCTTGCTTTTGCCTTTGCTTTCTGTATTATGTTTCTTTTCCTTCTTCCTCTTTCTTTTCCATTGTCCTCGAAACCTAGCTGCTCTATCCATTTAAAGTAGTTTCTGTTGTTTTCTGAGAACATGGAGGAAAAGAGAGATTTCTTCACGCTCTGAACACAGGGCTAAAGCTGACTTTCCGGGTCCTGGCTAAGCTGGCTCAGGAGAATGTCGTAATGAACTGTTTCTGCCCTAAGCCTTGCAGGCCATCCTTGAATAGCTCAATGAACAGAACATTGTGTGAAAGAAAGTGTTTGGCATCTTTAAGCAGCCTAGCACTGCTGTTGCCAAGGTGTTTCTCATACTGTTTCAGAACTGTTGCAGTGAAAGTAGAATGGGGCTGCGTTTCTGTGCTCTGCAGACTTTCCAGGAAGAGAACTTAGAATCTTTTATCAGTGAGCATCTTGAGCTAAGGAAGAAAAGCAAGCTGTTAAAACAGGCTCCCTGTGCAGAGTCTCCAAACACACTGTTTATTCTCTTCCTCCACACCTTCCTCTAGGCAGAACGGACAGCAGCGGCTCTTACCACACAGGTCTGAATAGGTCTTCATAGCTCAGGCTTAGACTCATAAACAAGGCACTGAAACCACTCTCTGATGTTAGTAACGCTTCCCAAGGTTCCTTTCTCCGTGTAGCAATGTGTCCCCGAGTTACAGGGGCAGACTGGGAAGGCTGCAGAGTGGTGACTAGCAGGCTGATCTCTGCTTGTGCACAGACTCTCAGAGCCATTGGAGACTTCTCAGGTTACCCTGACCTTGGCCTTGGGCAGAGCTACTAATGTGTCTTCCTGAGGCACAGCTAGGCTCAGTGACGTGAGTGATCCTTTATCAGTCCTGTCCTGCAAGTAACCAGCCCATCTAGATGGGAAACCTTACGTTATTGCTTTGTACTGGTTCCTGGGCCATAGTCAATAAGTTACTTTTTTGGTTTTGTGTTCAGCTCTTTTTTTAGTGACCACACAGTTTTCTGATAAGAGGGCCTCAGCCAGCGGCCTCAATTAATTGGTCTGCTGGGAGATAGTATCTGCTTAGAGAACAACAGTTAAATCAGCCAGAAAGATCAGAGGCTAAAGCCTGCGTTCCTGTGCTTAGCATGTGCCTTGTATAGGTAAGCAGAGGGCTTGTTGTTGGCTTTCTTTTTTCCTTACAGCACTTGATTCTTTGGAGAAAGACCGGGCAAGTCTCTGTAACTCAGGCTCTGTCTGACCAATACAGGCATTGCTAGTGTGGTGTCTGACCATCATGGTACCTATGCATGTCCCTGACTGATTGTTGGGAAAGCCTTCACCAGTGCTTGTAGGGAAATCTGGCCTCACTAGCATTTCCTCGTATTGGTGTGCTAGGCCTATATCTACTGACAGGTTATAACTCACGGGTTAGAAGCTATTACCCAACTCTCAGGAGACATGGACCTTGATTTAGGTGTGTGGTAAGAGTGACTGCCCTAGGTGTCCTGTGACCCTGGGCTCTGCTTTTTTAGACTGTTTGTAAATTGCTTCAGATTGGGCCTTTTGGGGGGAAAAAAACCCACCCTGCCCTCTCCTTAAACATGTAGTCCATGACTGTTGGTGTTGTGAAGCAGAGGCAGCTCTCAGAGCACTGTGAGGGATCCCCAGGCTTGAAAGCCTGTGAATTCCCTGATACACTTACTCTCCAGCTGTTCCTAGAAACTCCCTTGCAGTGGCTCTGACAGCAGAGGGCCAGAGTAATTGACTGGAATTCTGCCTTCTCACATTGTCTACCTCCACCCTACCAGCAGGAAGGTCTGAACTGTTAGCAAAGAGACACAGAAAAGCAGAAATGCTGAGTAAGTCCATTCAGGGTACAGAAGGCCATCGGCATTGATGGCTGCAGAAACCCCTTGGTGACTGATGCAGAACACACATAGATGATAAACACTGTTCCAGCTTCGGCCACCTTCTGTTAGAAACCTCAGGTGTGCTTATCCGGGCATGACCATGATCTGCCCGAGATGGGTCTCCTTACAGACACCAGCACCTTTAGCTATGCTCCAAGACTCCCTTCTCCTCCTTTCTTCTAGGATTCATGTAGTCGTTTCTAATGACATTGACATCTTTACTTCTTTTCTTTCCTCTGGCCTGTGTATTAACCTTCTGTCTGCTACCTCACTTCCCTTTCCATGCTAGCCAATGAGGAACACTGGCCAAAGGTATGTAAGATCATTTTCCCCCTCTCTTTCCCTCCCCTTTCTCCCCTTTTGTTCCCTTCTCTTGGTATATAGGTCGTCCTCCAAAATACAATGCAGTGCTGGGGTTTGGAGCCCTTACCCCAACATCCCCCCCATCCAGTCATCCCGACTCCCCTGAAAATGAAAAGACAGAGACCACATTCACTTTCCCTGCATCTGTTCAGCCTGTGTCTTTGCCCAGCCCCACCTCCACAGACGTAAGTAACTTGGGGACATGCACTCTCTCCGAGAGCTCACATGGGAAAGCCATTGTCCTTCGCTGTGTCCTCACCAGACTGATCCTTCCTTGCTAGCCCTGGAATAGCAGGAGACACTGCAGAATGCCTGCATACCTTGCCAGGTGGCTTTCTTATGGGGTCACAGCTGTTCTATGTCCTTGAGAGTCATGTTCACATAAATCCGGGGAGCCCAGAGTTCAGAGTCTGGATTTGATCAACTGTGAATGAGTGCTCAGAGGAGGGTGGGGACAGGGGCTGTAGTTGGGTGGTTTCTGTCATTGGTGTGCTGCAGGGAGAATGTGAGCAGGGCAGATGCTTGCAGCTTCCTCCTGCACAGTAGGCACACCTCCAGAAGGGCACGAGGACCTGTGATGGTGGAACTGCTCAGAAACAGATTCCAGGGCTTTACATGTTCTGCTGAGCAAGCTCATGAGGCTGGGGACACAAGGAACAGTTAAGCACTACAAGCACTCGGGGCTTGTGTTCTGTAGGAAGAGGGAGACAACGAAGGAACAGATATGTAACCTGTCAGGCACAGATGAGCTCAGGGAGGAGAAATGGGACAGAAGGCATAAGGAGCAGTGCCATGAAGGGCAGGGGACTCTTAGCCGTGTGTGGGAAAGTGTGACCAGAGAAGGGATAGGCCTGCTCATGCAAGGCGTTTGTTCTGAGTACCATGGGAGAGCACCAGAGGGCTTTAGTAAAGGGGTAAGGTCATTCTCCAGTTACATGTGATTTGCTTCACTCTGAAGACTCTGGCACCTGCAGACAGGCTGTAAGTGTGATGCAGCACACAGTGTCACCTGCAGACAGGCTGTAAGTGTGATGCAGCACACAGCGTCACCTGCAGACAGGCTGCAGTGCTGCAGTGCTGCAGTGCTGCAGTGCAGTACAGCACACAGTGTCACCTGTAGACAGGCTGCAGTGCAGTGCAGCTCACAGTGTCACCAATTGCTCTGACCACTTGTTGCTGCATTTTTTTCCTTTGTGTACTTGCACCTGTACATGCAAACACATGCATACACTTTTCTTTTTCTGAGTCAATTAAGAATCTTCACCTCAGTGAGGTGTGGAGGCACACACCTTGAATCCCAAAATTCAGGAGGCAGTGACAGGCAGATCTCTAGTCCAACCTGGTCTACAAAGAGATAGGGCTAGGATAGGGCTACACAGAGAAACCCTGTCTCAAAAAAATAAAAAATGAAAATCCAAAAACAAAAACAAAAAAAGGAATCTTTACCTCTAAAATAACAGTATTCTGTTATAAAGCTACCATGTGGTTATAATATTATGGGAGTTTAACATCAGCATGTAATGCTAAGTTCATATTCCCATGTTTCCACTTAACCCAGTAAGTGCGTTTGTCTGAGATCACTCTTGGCATTTATTATCCTGGTTGTCTCTTAACACCTTACTGTCCTTTATTCTGAAATGGTTTCTTAGGCCATCCTTTCTTAAATTACAGTTTGTTCATTTAGAGTGTGTATGTCCGTCCGTGTGTACGTCCTTGCTATGGCACACATGTAGAGGTCAAAGGGCAGTTTTTGGGAGTCAGTTCTCTCCTTCCACTGTGTGGGTCTCAGGAACTGAGCTCGGCTGTCAGGCTTAGTGATAAGTGTGTGCGTGCACTGGGGTGTCTCACTGGCCCTTTGTGTCTGTCCTAATGGTGGTGTCCTTTTCATTGGCTCAGTTACTCTGTTGAGTTTGCCCCATTGAACTGTGCTAGTCCCCCCCAGAATAGACTGAAGCATAGGATTTTGAAGGAGCCTGGAATCAGGGGTGACAGGCCCATCTCAATGTATCACAGCAGGAAATGTGTGCTGTCAGACTCTTGTTGACTTTCATCTCTTGAGATAATTTCCATAGAATTTTTTTCACTTGAGAAAGTCTGTTTTCACTTGGGTCAGAGGTGGCTTTGAGTCTGCCAGACTGTTTCCCAGAAACTTAGCCTCCTTTGATGGTTCCTGGTGGAATAGAACCATCTGGATTCTGAAAGGAGCACTGTGTAAAAAGACCTTGGGAAGGATGGAATGAAGCAGGGAAGCCAATACGGAGGTCCAGACAAGGGATGATGTCAGCTGACTGGTTCTGATGGAGCAGTAGATGCAGGGATGGAGAACAGGGACCAGTTCTGTTGTAGTTTGAAGAGTCTCTTAGATTAAATTGAGTAATGAAAAAAAATTCTCAAGGATAAATATAAAGTTAAAAGCCGGGCGTGGTGGTGCACGCCTTTAATCCCAGCACTCGAGAGGCAGAGGCAGGTGGATTTCTGAGTTCGAGGCCAGCCTGGTCTACAGAGTGAGTTCCAGGACAGCCAGAGCTATACAGAGAAACCCTGTCTCGAAAAACCAAATATATATATATATATAAAGTTAATAGCCTGAACAGCCAGAAGGCTGACAGAATGTTTATGGAAGATGACAAGAGGGACAGGTTTGAAGCAACAAAACAAGAGCTTCTTTGTCCGTGTCCTCATCCCTTAGGAACTGCAGAACTTCCTGTTAATGTCTTGAATAAAACAATCCGGGCACAACCCTCTCCATGAGAATGCCATTTGAACCCCTAAGTTAGAGTTCTGGGGGCAACAAACAAAATATTAACTTTGGAGAAATGGGGTCACAGGAGAGTTCTGCTCCCAGTATTTCCTTCCTTGGACGTATCTCCTGCTACAAATTCACCCTGGTTCTAAAGACTTGGTGTTCCATCCATCCTTACTAACCTTTGCCCTAGTAACTGATGCAGCTTTCAAACAGGAGGCCAACAAGTACCAGGAGTCCCTCCCTGTCAGAAACCATGTTTGCTAGTACTGAAGACTTCTCCAGCTTTTACCCTGATCCAATGTGGTCAAAGAAGTCAGCAGGTCCCTGACCCCTGTGCAGTGCTATGCAGTGCTGGGGAGGGGCGTTGCTCTTGAGTTACTGTTTATGCCATGTTACCCTTGCCCCTTGTCTACATTCTTTGGTTGAGTTGAGTTTAGTCTTTTTTTTTTTTTTTTTTTTTTAATAGACCTACAAGGTCTGCTCCAGTCAAATCAGAAACTAAAAGCTTTTGCCAAGTTTCATCTTAAAACGTGAACATTGTTCTTTTCATAAATCCAAAGTCAAAGTATGCTTTTCTTTTTTTGTTTGTTTTTTTGTTTTGTTTTTTGTTTTTCAAGACAGGGTTTCTCTGTGTAGCCTGGCTGTCCTGGAACTCACTCTGTAGACCAGGCTGGCCTCGAACTCAGATATCTACCTGCCTCTGCCTCCCAAGAGCTGAGATTAAAGGCGTGTGCCACCACGCCCAGCAAAGTATGCTTTTCTTTCTTTTTTTTTTTTTTAAATAACACTTTTTTTTTTTTTAAAGATTTATTT
>NC_034592.1:77502230-77505859 GCF_900095145.1 Mus pahari
GATGGTTATGAGCCACCATGTGGTTGCTGGGATTTGAACTCCGGACCTTCGGAAGAGCAGTCAGGTGCTCTTACCCACTGAGCCATCTCACCAGCCCAAAGTATGCTTTTCTTAAATCACTAAAAATGTTCAGCACTTCCCAAGTTCAAGCCAATCTGATACATTTTTTTTTTAAAGATAATTGACTTCCTACTTTTATAGTATCCCAACAGCAGCTGTGACTAAAGTCAGCGCACAGGTCTCTGAGTATGTGCTACTGGATAGCATAAGCCTTAGCATTAATTAAACAGTAACAGTTGAGAGCCAAGCACTTCCTGGGGATCAATAACCATCTAGAAGGGCTTCATACTACGGACGCAGCCAGACACTGATCCTCAGGACGCCCCTTGTAGCTGCCCTCATTTTTATGAGAAGGGAAGATTTGCTGACTAATGAGAAATCCTCAGCACAGTAAAGCCAGACTTGGTGGAACAGCGCGTTCCCAGCAATGTCACAGTCAGGCACTTTTTGCTTTTTATTTGCTTATGACCTGTCGCCAGGGTTAGGCCATTTGATCTCCACTCTTGAGACAAAGACTGACCTTGACGAACGAACCGTCTCTGTATTTTATACTCATTCTGACATTCTTGGAATTTTGTTTTTAAAGTGTTAGAGTAGAGCAATTCTCAAAATGTGGTCTCGAGTCACTGGCACTTTTCAGGGGTATACAAACCAAAATTGTTTCCATAGTAGCACTAATGCATCCGGCATCACTTCTACACTCTTTCTCAAGACTGGAGACACAACTTCCCATGTGAGGTCATGGCTATTTAGTGCTAACATATGTTCTTGGGTTGTGTTTTATTTTCAGTGTACTGTTGCTATAACTTTCTGTGATTCTGTAACTAACTCAGAGGTTCTCAGTGATTTTGAGTACACAGAAATCCCAACACTCACAAATGCTAGACACTATTGTCATAGTATATGTAAATATGAAGTTTGAAGGATGGAGGAGCTGGAGGGATACGTGCACATGTTCACATGCATAAACATACAAAGGGGGGGGCGTGGTGGCACATGCCTTTAATCCCAGCACTCGGGAGGCAGAGGCAGGTGGATTTCTGAGTTCGAGGCCAGCCTGGTCTACAGAGTAAGTTCCAGGACAGCTAGGGCTATACAGAGAAACCCTGTCTCAAAAAGCCAAAAAAAACAAAAAAACAAAAAAACAAAAAACAAAAAAAAAAAACATATAAAGGGGAGTTTCCCACATGATTGCCTGTTGATTGGAAAGATGCGTTCCCTCAGTGGTGTGGTAGAGGAGGAGGACTGGCCATCACTGTCGGGCTGCTTACTCTGTAGTCATGTGGTAGGATTCTAACAGAAGCTCCAGACATCCTAAAGCAGTATGCCACACTGACTTGTTGGGAGTCCTCCAGCTCGTCCTTCAGTACCTCTTCCCTGGCACCTTAATCCATGTGTCAATCCTATCCAGAGAACAGGTCACACATCAACATAATGGCGGAACACACCTCTGTAAGAGCTCTTGATTTCATTTCCCTGTATTCTCCAAGTTTTAAATATTTGTACTTTGTCGTTGTTTGCTGGAGCCTCCTGTTCTGAGGCCTGGGGGCTCCCCTGAGCACCTCATGAACCGCCACAAAGGGTGCAGTAGAGTGCACTGGGGCTGCTTTCTCTGTCTCGTGAAATACTTTATGGGAAGAATGAAGCCTTCCTGGGGATGTGAGCAGCAAATGCCAAGTGCTGGTTCTGCAGAGCGTTGTCAGCTGTGGCCGTGGCTCCTTCAGTCCCATGTTAGAAGTGTGTGTCAGATCTCTTTGCTCCTGACTTGGGCTTTCCCATTTGAACATTCACTTGGGGAATGTTTCCCTAAGTGAGCAAGAAGTTCAGTAAATCATTATTTCTTGCCTGTATTTCCAAATTCTTTTTAAACTCCTTCTAAAATGGTAGATAGTAAGCTTCGCTCCTGTTAGTGTGAGGTACTTGGTCAGTGGGCCAGTGCCTGATAGTGTTGATTTGTGAACTGGAGTCTTGGTGTTGGAAATGCCAACTATTACCTAAGCAGTTGTTTTTGGCCCAGACAACTGAAGATCTTTGCTGTAAACTCTAATTTCTAAGGTTAAATTTTTGCTCTAAGTCTGAAGATGTAAAGGAGGTCCTTAATGCTAGACTGGCACCCTAGAAATTGAGCTTTGAGGAGCAGGTGGGCGTTGTGCCATTGGAATCTCCTGCTCCATAACACTACAATTGAAGGCCCACCTCTGTGCCGTCAGCTCACTTTCAAAAACACTTATGTGCAGCCACAGTGCAAAAGGTAACATTGAATTCTCACCATCTTTATCATTTTCTTACCTTTCCTCTCTATCTCATAGGGTGATATCCATGAGGATTTTTGCAGTGTTTGCAGAAAGAGTGGCCAGTTGCTGATGTGTGACACGTGTTCCCGTGTGTATCATCTGGATTGCTTAGAGCCGCCCCTGAAAACAATTCCCAAGGGCATGTGGATCTGTCCCAGATGTCAGGACCAGGTACTGGGGGAGGGTCACCTGGATGAGGGACCAAGGAAAGAAAGAATGACATGGAAACCCCTGCCCTTCCCATCCTGGGACTAGGTTTCCCTTCTCTCGTGGTTGTCCTCTTGGTTCATAAAACAGCACGCAGGCACACAGTACAACCTTTGTTCCCTCACAGGCTTCCTGATGCACGAATTGCTTTCTTCTTTGGGAAATGACTTGTCTTCCCTTCCCAAGTACAGACCCTCAGCCCCGTGTGGTGGCACAAGCCTTTAATCCCGTCACTTAAAGGGCTGAGCCAAGAGCTTAACAAATTCAAGACCAGTCTGAGCTACATAGTGAGCTGTACACTCTCACTATGAGAAAACAAAAGAGAAGATAAATTAAGATCCTTAAAAGCTTGTTCTAGGCTGGGTCTGGTTGTGCATGTCTTTAGTCCCAGAAATTGGAAGACTGAGCCTGGTGAATCTGGGTTTAAAGCCAGCCTGGTCTACATAATGAGTTCCAGTCAAACAGGGCTACAAAGTGAGATGCTGTATAAAACAAACAAAAACAAAAACAAAAACAAAAAACAACAACAGAACAAAAACAAAACTAAAAACTACACTAAATAAAGAAAACCTGATTTGAGATCATTTTTTAAACTTTTCCCTTTCTGTTGTTTTCAACACTGGGACCCAAACCAGAGCATTGTGCATGCTGCTTAAGCATTTAAGGCCTTGTGAATGCTACCTATGTGCTCTACCATTGAGCTGCATCTTGAGTCCATGGTGTGTTGAAACAAGATCTCTGTGTAGCCCAGGCTGGCATTGAACATGGGATCTCCTGCCTTGACTTCCTGGCACCGACCACCTGACTTACTCCTCATCCGCCGACTCCAGTGTATCAGAGTCCCTTCCCCTGCCCCTCTCTCACACGCCCCCCGACAGGCGCCTACTCAGAGGGTGGGAGAGTAGGAGGGACTATTTAGAACTATGTTTAACATAGTTTTGGGGGTGTTTTGGGGGGACATAAGAAAGCTAAATTTGGGCTGGTGAGATGGCTCAGCAGGTAAGAGCACCCGACTGCTCTTCCAAAGGTGCAGAGTTCAAATCCCAGCAACCACATGGTGGCTCACAA
>NC_034592.1:77505962-77509412 GCF_900095145.1 Mus pahari
AAAGCTAAATTTGAAGCAGATAACATGTCAGATCAAAGGCAAAATTGCCTGAGGTGACTGCTGTCATGCTGGTGTCCAGCCTCGTGCTTCTGGTTCTATCTGTAGAGAGCGGTTGGGGTGTGCCTCTTTCGTTTGCTTGGTTGAATGGATGTTTTGGTTTCATCTTAGCTTTAAGACACGGTCTCACTGTGTAGCCCTGGCTGACCTGGAACTCTCTGTGTAGATCAGGCTGCCCTCAGACTCATAGAGCTCCACCTGCATTTGCCGTCCAGCACGCCTAGCTCATGTGGCCTGCTTTAATTTTTATTTTTATGTGTTCATTGTATATGTGTTCGTGTGTTATCAGCTTGTATATCTGTGCATGCCTAGCGTCCTGTGCCTTCAGAGGTTGTTGGTTATCTGGGGATGGAGGTACCAAGGGTTGTGAGCTGCCATGTCAGTGCTGGGATTTGAACCTGGTGCCTCTGGAAGAATAGCTAGTGCCCTTAACTACTGAGCCAGCTCTCCAGCCCCTCACATCCCTTTGATACAGGGATGCTCCCAAGTCTCTGCCTTTCTCTATAGTCAGGGATTTTGAGTGATGCTTCTACAAGCTTCCTTGGATCTTGTCTACAGACACTGGGGTTTAGTGTTGTCTTGGGTCTCAAGGGAAAACTATTAACTTCTTTTCAGATGCTGAAAAAGGAAGAAGCAATTCCTTGGCCTGGAACCTTAGCCATTGTTCATTCCTACATCGCCTACAAAGCAGGTAAGATCTTTCTACAAAGCAGGTAATATCTGCCTTTTCAGGTGGCAGGGGAGGGGGGAGTCACTGGAGGGCTTCCAAAAAAGAAAAAGAAAAAAGAAAAATGTTTTATTGAATAAAGTAGAAAGTTTGTGAACCACCTTTTGAGGAGACTGTGAAGTATGGCACCCGCTATAAAGCCCGGCTCAAGCCACCAAGGCCAGCAAGCATATCCAGAAGGAAGGGCCCATGGAGTCAGGTTCTGGTTCCCGGCTCTATGACAGCAGAGACTTTCAGGGCTTGCATCTTTGGTGAACAAAGCCAGGCAGGCTTTTCTAAAGAATTGATGGTTTAAATGTTACTTTTTTCCCCAGCAAAAGAAGAGGAGAAACAGAAGCTACTTAAGTGGAGTTCAGATTTAAAACAGGAGCGGGAACAACTGGAGCAGAAGGTCAAAGAGCTCAGCAGTTCTATAAGTGTAAGCCACTTCTCTTTCTAGATACCCAGTGCTGGGCCTTAACAGCTGCCTCCAGTCTTTCCTTGTATGAATGTGATCGACCTGGCAGATGGACGTCTGCCTTCAGAGTTACCATGCAGCACTTGTGTGCCATGGCCATATGCCACCTGCCCAGGCTCTGAGTGCCCTGTGGCTGCTATCTGAGTGGGTTGTCAGTCTGCTGGGGAAGAGATGGGGTACCAGCTGCACCACTGTAGCACCACCCAGTGCCTGCACATTTTGAGAAGAATGCTCACTTGACCCTGAGCAGCCGTAGTCCCCCTTGAGTGACTCTTTTAGACACCTGATTTACTAGGCTTATGGAAAGAGTTCCAGCTGGCAACCGACCTAGAAGGCCTGGTTCACTGACTGGAATCTTTGACATTGGGGTATTTCAGGCCCACTCATGCACTGCTTCTAAGTTATGAGTGACTAAATGATCCTCCACAGACCTCAAGCCAGTCCCTGTATCCCTCACTGGCTCTGTTTGTTTGTTTGTTTTTTGGGTTTGGATTTGGTATGGTTTTGTTTCTCAAGACAAGATTTCTCTGTGTAACAACCCTGATTATCCTGGAACTCACTCTGTAGACCAGGCTGGCCTTGAATTCATAGAGCTCCAGCTGCCTCTGCCTCCCAAGTACTGGACTTAAAGGCATGTGCCACCACACCTGCTGTCACTAGCTTTTTAATCACCCGTGAGCATGGCAACTGCAAGCTTTAGGGCAGCTTTCATGGCAACTTTCATGTGTCCAGTAGAGTTGGCTTTCACCCTACCATAGGCCCTGTCTCTTGCCTCTTGTATCTTCCTCCTTCGGTAGTGTCTGCCCACACCAGGTGGAACAGTACAAGTTGTAGAGGCTGTGTGCCAGGGCTCAAGGACTAGTTTGTGGGGGCATTTTTCTCTGGGGCTGCTGAGTGCCCACCATTATCATTTGCTGCAGAAATGTATGGAGATGAAGAGCAGCATCCTGGCGCGGCAGAAGGAGATGCGCAGCTCCCTGGACAAGGTGAAGCGGCTCATCCGCCTCGTGCATGGTGTTGACCTCTGCAGACCTGTGGACTCTGAGGCCACGGCGGGGGCCCTCTCCAATGGCCCAGACTGCACTCCCCCTGCCAACGCCGCCTCCACACCTGCCCCTTCCCCCTCCTCGCAGAGCTGCACAGCGAACTGTAACCAGGGGGAAGAGACTAAATAACAGAGCCCTCGAGGCGGACATGCCACGGTCCTGGTGGCGAGGAGACGCTAGAAGAGCAAAGCCGGATTTCTTCTGGAAAGTACAGAGTTCTTTTGGTTCTTTGGTTCCAGAGAGAGAGAAGATGCTTGTGCCAGGTGGCACCCGAGTTTGCCAATTGATTCTTGTTATTCTGTGTGTACATGCAAAGACTGGACCATGTTACATGAAATAGTGCCAGCTGGAGGTTCTTTGCCAGCACCATGCCAAGTGACATAATATATTACTCTCTCTATTATACACCAGTGTGTGCCTGCAGCAGCCTCCACAGCCACGGTGGGTTCGTTTTTGTTTTGTTGGGTGGGGAGCAGGGACGGGCGGAGGGAGGAGAGCAGGTTTCAGATCCTTACTGGGAGCCGTTTGTTTAGGTAGAAAAGATAAGTCCAAAGAGTGTGCGGGCTTTCCTGTTCCTAAACTTTTCACTACCATAAAACCAAAAAACGAAAAAAAAGATAAAAAGATCAAAAAGGAAATAGAGATTTAACTAACCCAGTGCCCAGAAGAGGGACGGGAAGGGCTGGGAGGGGGCAAGGGTGGGAAAGTATATGACATAAGCAGTATTTAATGTTCCTTGAGGGGCCTAGTGCAAGAGGAGAGCCCCGCCCCTCCACAGCTCACCCCGCCCACAGCCTCCTGCAGCCCCTCCCCTCTGCTTGGTGTTGTACACAGCCTCAGGTGGTTCCAGGCCTTGCTGAGCAGGGAAGGGAGGGTACGAGGAGTCCAGAGGGAGAAAGGCGGATCAGAGGTTTTACTTGAAAACAAGCTCCATCCCTTTTCTATATTTATAAGAAGAGAAGGTTCTAAGCAGAGCAGCACGACCCAGGTGTGTGTGAATGGAGTCGACCCTTTTCTCTTCTTAAAGTTTATTTTTGTTTCTGTTCTTGTTTTGTTTAAACAAAGTTTTGTTTTGTTGTTTATTTTACTTTTTTTTTTTTTTTTTTTTTTTTTTTTTGGTAACAATTTCTAAAATAAGAAATAGAAAAGCTGTTTTTTCAGGC
>NC_034592.1:77509432-77555902 GCF_900095145.1 Mus pahari
GAAGAGAAGGTTCTAAGCAGAGCAGCACGACCCAGGTGTGTGTGAATGGAGTCGACCCTTTTCTCTTCTTAAAGTTTATTTTTGTTTCTGTTCTTTTTTTTTTTAAAAAAAGTTTTTTTTTTTTTTTTTTTTTTTTTTTTTTTTTTTTTTTTTTTTTTTTTTTTGGTAACAAGAACTAAAATAAGAAATAGAAAAGCTGTTTTTTCAGGCTGACGGTCCTGTTGAGGGTAGCGAGACCTTGCATGATAGAATAGGTGTCATAGTGTCAAGTGAGGTCGGTGAGTCTGTGTGCGTCCTGTGTCATCAGTCAGGCACTGTTCTGGTTTCTTTGTTTTGTTTTTTACTTTCTGGTTTTGTTTTCTGATTTTGTTTTTTGTTTTTTCATGCAAGGGCAAAAAAAAAAATCTTTGTACCTGGGGAAAACAACTTTTTTTTTATTAAAAAGGAAAATAAAAGATATTGAGGTCTTCCTAGTGTTACTTAAATTAAGATCAAGGTAAGAAACATTGTAAAAATTACAAAAGTGCTATTTGTTTCCTAAAAACAGTGATTTTTATTAAAAAGGTGTCAGAACTGGAGAAAACGCTGTGTAGTTACAGTTTTTTAGCACAGAGCCTACTGATCCTGATGACATTTTGCTGTGTTGTGTCTCTAGACTGGTGCGCCAGTCTCCGCAGGGCCGGGTCCTTCCCTCCTCGCTCCTTCCTACTCAGACTTGCTGTCTCCTTGGTACAGGGATCTCATCTCCTGTGTTTGGAGCCAAAATGGAATGTGCATAGTGTCAGGGTGTCCCTGCAGCCTCAGACCTTGCTAGAACGCAGGCTGGTGCCCACCTAGATCATCCCTTGGTGCTGCTCTGTCTTACAGCCACCAGCATTACTTACGCCTTGGGGGCCCTCGGGGGACTGACCAGTGAGGCTCCTCACTGCCTGTGTACTTGGCCTCCGGGAGGATGTAGGATGCAGGCTGGCTGCGTCGGGGGGAAATGCTTTGCGGGTCCGTATGTCTCTTAAGAGCCCAGGTAGCCTTCAAGTCCATCTTGCGTTGAAGAGAGAGGTCTGAAGCTCTAGTGGGCCTCTGCCTGCTAGCCCCAAGGTCAGAGTTCACTCCCATTCCACTCACTCACATGCTTCCTGGGTGTTCCTGGGTTAGAATCACTATGCTTGCCTTGTGTGGCCTAGTGTAGACTTTTCTTCTTGGAAAAATGGGATTCTGAAAGGCTCTCTACTCATCTCCCCGACAATACCACAGGGACCGTAACTCCATGAGACACATGCTCCCAGTGGAAATCTTGATCTGTTCGATGTCCTTGAGGGAAGGGACAGAGGCCTAGGCTCTGCCCCCAGGTCTGAAAACAGCATCTCTCTGAGCCTGCCAGGCTCCCAAGTCTAGGAGTAGCAGGAAAGACCCCTTTGCTTCTTCCTTGCCCAGTTAGGTCCAGGAAAAATGAGCTGGATCCTGACTGAAACTACAATAGACAAGAGGTGCTTGTGAGAGCGAGCCAGGCCCATCCACACCAGCCACCCATTCACTTCCCAGCGTTTGAGAAGAGGGCAGGTAATCTGGTCACACAGGCCTCTGGCTTCAGGCCTCTGGCTTCAGGTTGACTGAGGGGAGCAGAGGAAAGCCCTCTTTTCTTATTTAGGAACTAAGGTGCTGTCTAGTTAGTGGGTGTTAGAGATGCCTGGACTAGTTGGATCTTTGGCAGAGGATCAGAGACCAGCTGCAGGCTAATATCCTGCCTCAGCTCCCCCAACCTGCCAACCCCCTGTTGGACTTGTCTGGGCCCATAGGCTGGGACTTGGCACACACTGCCTACCTGTGACAGGAAGAGGTTGACAAGCCATCAACAATCACTACAGGCCTTTGCTCCAGAAGAGCTGCTGGTGACAGCACGGGACCCAAGCAGCATAGACTCCCATCTTCTGATGCTTGGAAAGGAGTTGCTTTGAGTCACCTGGAGTGAAGTAAAAACTGTAGCCCTGCTCCAAGCCTCCCCTGTGGGCCCTGCCCCTTCCGTCTACTTGCCCTTACCTCTGTCAGCACAAAGCTCCTCTCTGTCCCCTTAGACCTGCGTGTACCTGGGACCACCTGGGACATACACATACGCTGCCCCTCCTGAGCCACCTCCAAGCTCCCATCCTCCCTCCCCTACCTGCGTGTGTTGCTCTTACAGCCACATGTGTAAGGCTCGCTAGCATGGTGGTCACTTTGGGGGGCCTTGGACTGGGAGTCCCCTTGTCCCCAGGTGCAGGCTGGCAGGCGCAGGCTGTAGAGGTCAGCATTATCGCCTTCCTCCCTGAAGGGTCCTCTCTCTCGGAGCCACTGTCCTGTCTGCCTCCGCTGAGCTTGACCAGTTCTCGTTTTTCCCTTGCTTGTCTGGCTTTGGGAGGTAAGGCTGCTGATGGTGCCCTTCAGGAAAGACTCAGAAGCAGTCCCCAAATGGCTTTACCTGAGTGGGGCCTGCCCCTATAGCCAGTAACAGCCACAGGCAGCCTCCAGCCGGCCCCCATCTTAGTGACTGGCATCCTCTTAGGGGCACCTCTCCTGCTGCTGTTTCTTGTCTCATGCCCATCAGGCAGTGGTAAGGGTACATGTGTGCCCAGCACTGCCCAAGCTACTGTGTCTCCAGCTGCCTGTCTACACCTACAGCTGCCTCTCTGCCGCCTCTCTGATGCTTCCTCTTGGGGCTATTGGAGCCTTTTTGACCCTCCCCACCAGCCCCCTCCCTCCAGCTCACAACCTTTAAAAGGTCTCTTCCCTTTAGGCCCTCCTTTGGTATGGACCTTACCTAACTAAAGGGCTGAACTCCTGAGGACATTCCTCCCAGGGCAGGGGTAGGATGGACCAGTGGTCCTTCTCTGGACACTGGGTTCTCCAGACCCCATGGCTTCTGTTGAATGCAAGCTACTTTGCTCTGTGTAAATGACTGTGGACCTTGTCCCAACCCCTCCTCCCAGCACCCCTGGCAGAAAACAGGAGTATCATTTCTCATCCCACCTTCAGCCGGTGCTCCTGGTCAGCTCCTCCCCGAGAAGGAATTGGGTGACCCCCGGGAAGAGTCCGCTGATCCTCCCCAGGGAATGAAGAGTCCCACAGGGCAGCCTCGGCCCCTGCACCCCTCTCCAGTGTTCTTGCTCTTAGCCCAGGGTGAGCTGCAGTCAGGTGGGTGGGCTGAGCAGACCAGAAGTCAGTGAGCTCCATGCATAGAGCCAGCCAGACCCAGTCCTGTCTGTGTCCATGCCCTTTGTGATTTCAGTCTTGGTAGAATTTGTATTTGGAGTTTTGTGCTTCAAAGTTTCTGTTTTGTTTGTTTGGTTTTTGTTTCGAGGGGGTGGGGGGTACAGAGCAGCCGATCAATTTGTATTTATTTATTTTAACATTTTACTAAATAAAGCCAAATGAAGCCTCTCAGCCTCTTGGTGTTGAGTTTGGGGCTGGGGTGGGAAAGCGTGCACAGGAATCCCCACCTCCAGCCAGTGGCCCTCGAGGGGCCAGACAGTCCTGGAACTCTGGCTGGAGTCTCCTCCTGTCAGATGATGCCGGGTGATGCCCTCAGACCCTAAAGAGCCTGTGCTCCCCCAGCCAGAGGACAGAAGCAGAACAAAAACCAAAAGCAAGCGTTTTAAAACTTCATTGTGGGGCTAGACTTTATTGAAATGTCTCAGGAGAAATGGGGAGCTGGGTTGGTCCCCAGCACGTACAAGGTGGCTCACAATCACCTGTGATTCCACTTCCAGGGGATCTAAAGCCCTCTTGCCACATACATACAGGCAAAACACTCACACATAAGATAAAAAATAAAAAATAAAAATTTTATTATATAAGAGAATTAGAACTAGCCCCAAACCAGCTGAGGCAAAGGAGGGCTGGATCCCAGTGTGGAACAGCAGAAGGAACCAGGAACCCCACAGATGCTCCACTTTGCCCCTTCTGACAAAAACTTTAAATAATTTAAATAGCAGGAAGGGTGGGCACCCACCAGGGTTCTCCAGCCTCTACGGGGGATGTGTAAGCCATAACTAGGGCAGCAGGGCAAGCTCAGGCCCGACTCCGGGCCTGCTGCAGGGCAGTGAGGTATTTCAGGGCTGCAGACCCATAGCGCCTTGACAGGTCCTGGTGGAACTCCTCCTTGAGGGACTGGAGACAGTTGCGGTAGGTGGGGCTGGAGCGGAAGCGGGAGATGTCCAGACTTGGAGCGTGGGGCAGGTGGATAGAGAAGGCCTCAGGAAGTACCAGGAATTCATATTCCTGTAAGAATGGGGACAGAAGCCAGGGCTGAACTGGGGAGCCACAATTAAGGCCGAACTGGAAGCTTGTGCCATGCATGACCCACTAGGAAGGAAGGGGCAGGTCACAGCCAGGGCATTAAGGTGCCCTCCTTACCTGAGCATCCAGCTCTATGATGTGGGCCACCTTGTTCCAGCCAAATCCCACAAAGCGAGGATCATAGCGGGGGCAGTCACGGGGTACCACCACGTAGGGCTCATAATCAGCTGACCACTGCACACGGTACGGTGCCTGGGCTTCCCGCCAGCGGGAATAGTCTGTGGACGAGTGACCCTGTGGCCACTCGTGGTACCTGTGTAACAGAATCAGGTAGGAGCAGGTAGTAGGAGTTTGTGAGCTCAGGGTGCCCCAGCATGAGAACAGCAGAGCAGAACGTGGCCTCTCTTACCTAAAGGTGTGAAGGGAGCCGGCATCCAGTAATGTCAACAGCTCTGCCTTAGAGTTTGGGAAGCTGAACCGGTAGTGTAGGGTCTCAAATGCAGGCACCACCAGAGCAGTCTTCCTCCGACTATCCAGCTCCAGCTGCTCGATAGAGGCCCTGGGGAGAGGCGTGTGGACACTCAGCCCAGGGACCTCACCATCCAGGTAGCCTTGCCACATGGAAACCGCTGTTTGAAATAGGACGTTACCTCCATGGCTCGGTAGCAGCCCAAAGAAAAAGGCGTAGTAAGATAAGCCCCGCTTTGTGGAAACCACTGAGCCCCAGAAACAGGTACACGGCGACTGTGATCCTGACCATCATAGCGTATACCCCCACCCTCCAGGCCCACCTGAGGTAGTCGTAGAGGGAGTAGGCAGGCAAGAAGTCAATATCACTGAGGAAGACATAGGGTGTGAGAGCCTGGGCCAAGGCCACATTGCGGAGCTGGTTGACTGGATAGAGAGGACCGTCCCGGTACACTACATGGTAGGCCACATCCTTCCTCACAGAGAGCACTGGCGACGTTTCCACGAAATGAAGGAATTGTTGAGCGTCTTCATCTGTCAGGTACAAGGCCAGGCTCATGGGGCCTGGCCAGTGCCTGCACAGGGCTTCCAGCATCTGCAGCCTGAGGTGAGGTGGGTCATCAGCCCTACGTGGCCACGTGCGCAGAAGCCCAGGGATGGCTGGAACTCTTCCCCAGAGTAAGCTGCTGAAAAGCTCCCTCCTGTGACTAAGCACCTTAGGAGCACACAGAGCTGGTCTTTTAATCCTCACAACTACCCCTAGGTGGGTGCATCTATATTTGACAGCTGAGCAAACTAGAAGCCTGAAGTACGGAAGCTTAGTCATGGTTCTCCAACACTTAACAAGGGCAGGTCTAGGCATCAGAGAGACTTCAAAGCCCAGGCTTTCCCCGCCATATCCAATGTCTCCAACTTCTGGGACCCTCCCAGGGACCAGCAGCTCACTACCACACACCATCAAACTACCAGATAAAATCGTTCTCTCAAATCCTCAGTCTCAAGCCTATGGAGTGCTACCCCGAAGCTACCCTCCACACCCTCACCGGTCCATAGACAGCTGGGCCACCAAGGTGACATCGTGAGGCTGGGGAGGTGGCGGCTGGTGGGGCAGGAAGGTGATGTGCACCCGGTGCACAGTGAGCTGCTGTTGGCGGAACTCAAAGCAGGGCTCTTCCTCATCCAGCTGTGCTAGGGCCTGTTGCAACTGAGCAAGGTTCCAGGAAGGAAAGAATGACATGCCCTTCAGTACAGAGGGACAAGACCTTCCAAACACAAGCCAGCATGGCCCCATCTCACCTGCTCGGCCCCAGGAGGGAACTGGTTGGGGCATCCAAAGAGCTCTCTACGCAGTAGCTTCCCGTCATACCCCAGGAAGGTCAAGTGCAGATTACGGAAGAATTCTGCATGCTTGTTCTTCACTCGAAGCTTCTTTGGTGAATTCCAGTGGATCACCTGGACATTCAGGAGGTATCATCAACAGTCGGTCAGTGTGCCTTGTGCCCCTGCCCCGCCCCGCCCCGCCCCTCCCTCGTGCCCCGCCCCGCCCCACCCCCTCCCTCTCGGTCCTGCTGACTTTGAGGTCAGCTGCTTCCAGGTAGCAGCGCTCAGCCCGAGTGTGGTCTGACAGCTGCACGTTCCAGACGCAGGGCAGGGGGTGCACCAGGTGGGGGTGCTCCTTGATGACCGCATTGAAGATGTCCTAGGCAGTAACAGCCACAGCTCTGCCTTGGAGTTCACATCTCAGTCCCCAGCCCGCCCCTCAGTTCTCTTCCCATAGATCCCCCCCCATACCTGGTCAGCCAATGAAGTGGCCGTCAAAGTGAGCAGCTCTCGTTTAGCTGTCAGCTTCCACAGCCGCTCCCAGCCAGCTTGCTGGAGCCTGTCCAGCCACAGCAGGATCACACCTGCCAGCAGGGAGAGAGGTTGTTGCCATGCCCACCGGGGACATCCGAATCCATCCCGAGTCTTTTGAAATGTTCTTTTTGTAGTATGGGGCAGGGGGAGCCTCTTACATTCAAGACAGCCTACCACTGAACTATACCCGCCAGCCGCTTTTTCAATTTTGAGGAACTAAAGAGATAGATTGATGATTAAGAACACTTGTTGCACTTGGGAGGCAGAGACAGGCGGATTTCTGAGTTCGAGGCCAGCCTGGTCTACAGAGTGAGTTCCAGGACAGCCAGAGCTATACAGAGGAACCCTGTCTCGAAAAAAAAAAAAACAAAACAAAAACAAAAACAAAAAAACACTTGTTGCTCTTGCAGAGGACCCAGGTTCGAGACCCAGAACCCACATAGTGACTCACAGCCCTCGTAACTCATTTCGGAGGATTCGGTGCCCTCTCTGATTTCCATTGGTTGTAGGCATGAATGCAGTGCACATACATACATGCAGACTAAACTTTCATACACATAAATCTTTTTAAAAATATTATTTTGAAATAGGACTTCACTAAGTCTCTCCGACTGGCCTCAGACTTGCCATCTTCCTGCCTCAGCTCCCCAAGACGCAACACCACACCAGTCTGCAAGGTCTGAATTGTACAGGCGGTCACCTAACGGTGCTTTGGCCAACACTATAAAGCATACTCTACAGATGGTACATGATTAAATGAAATAAAAAGTTAGCCGGGCGTGGTGGCGCACGCCTTTAATCCCAGCACTTGGGACGCAGAGGCAGGCGGATTTCTGAGTTCGAGGCCAGCCTGGTCTACAAAGTGAGTTCCAGGACAGCCAAGGCTATACAGAGAAACCCTGTCTCGAAAAACCAAAAAAAGAAAAAGAAAAAAAAGAAAAAATAAGAAATAAAAAGTCACCAGCTAACGCTGGGGTGTCATGCATAAAGCCCTGGCTTATGGCCCCTGCTTGGCATAAACTAGGGAGCATATACCTGTGTCCCAGCACTGGGGAGACAGAGGCAGGAGGATCAGAAGTTCAAGGCCATCCTCGGGTACATAGCTAAGTTCAAAGACAGACTGGATGCATGGATCCTTGTCAGACAGACCAACCTACTTCCACCTGGTACGTTTCCTCCTGCCTTTTCCAGTCTCAGCTCTACAGACACTTGCCATTGAACTACAGTTGCTTGTCTATAAGTAGGCACTCAACCCAGTAACACGCCTGGTGTTCCCAGGCCACACCACAGCCTGGAGAAAAGAAGGCTAGCCCATCTGGGTGCATGTAAACACACCCTCTGGTGTTTGCACAGCAACAAAATTGCCTAATGGCAAATCCCTCAGAATATGTCCAAACTGTTAACACAGGACTATATTTTCTGATGGTTCAGACGCAATGGCCCATAATTCCCTTGGGTAGAGAGGAGCTGTATATACTCCTCAACTCACAGAAACCTCCCCACGTCAGGGTTATCTCAACTCTTCCCATTATATGGATGGGAAAACAGAGTCTCAAAGGGAACAAAGAGCGGGCACCACCATTTGGTACAAACACAAAAGGTGGGTGAGTTCTCTTCACACACAGTCTGGTCCAAAGCACTCTTTTGAGAGGGCTTCCTAGCATTCTGTGCCCACCCCACCCCTGAGGCCCACAGCCCACCCGATCCTGCCTCCCTCACCACTGTCCCACCTGTGTTAAATCCCCTGCCCAAGGCAGGCCAGGGCCTATGGTTCTTCCAGAGGTTGCCCAGGTACCAGTCGCTCTGGTTCTCCACGAGACCGACCACCTGCTTGTCTGGGAGGGGAGAGTGGGAGGGAGCTGCCTGGGGCTCTGGGCTCTGGGCTCATCCAGAGCAGTGGCCTGGGGAAGCTGGGGAAGGGGCAGACTAGGGCAGGGTTGCAGGTGTCTCACCAGAAAAACGACCAAAGAGTGCCCAGAGCTCCACAATGTCAGAGGAGAAAGTGACGTCGGTATCCAGGACGATGACGCGGGCCAGGCTGGGAGGCAGGATGCTGGGAAGTACTAGCTTCATTAGCCCATAGAGGCCAGAGTAGTGCTTGTTGGGAATCCAGGAGACCAGGGGCTGTCCAGAGTAGGGGGACAGAGAACATAGCAAGTGGCACAGCTGGACGCAGCCATCGCCCCCGCCCCCAAAGGATGAAAGATTTCAGCTCCAGGAGGTCTGATAGGACAGAGTCTCTCCTCTCCCACCACCCACTGCTGGAAGGAAAAAGAGGGTGGGCCTGGCTGGGCAGGAGCGCGGAGGGGGAAGACTCCTTCCTGCCTTGAGTTCTTCTGCATCATAGAAGCTGACCACCACAGCTGGCACCATCCATGTTCGGAAGAGCGTCTCCAGGATGTTTCTGGCTATGGCATCCGTTATCAGGTGGAGGTGCAGCGGATTTTTCCTTTTGGGTGGAGAAAGTTAGCCTGGCAGGGCTGTGCAGGAACAATACAGGATTTTCCCCACAGGAGGAAGCCCTGTCTCCTACAAGGAGCTCTTGAGAATGTTCTGATGTCCCCCTTCCTAAGAAAGGAAACTTCAGTTTTCTCAGCGTAGATGAGGAAACTCAGAACAGTGGTGCTTTGTTATGGGCAGGCTTTTGAGCCTCATCCAGGCCTGTCTGTACCTGTAGAATAGCAGGGACTTCATTAGGGTAATGATCTCTCGGCTGGAGTTGTATCCGGCACACACCATAGCCACATGCAACATCTGGGGAGGGGACACCAAAGTCAGCAGCGGCCTTCAACTTCTACTAGCTAGCTTAGCCATCATGGTCTAGAAGAGTGTAGCTCCACCTGGCATCCGAGCGGAGGTGGGGATGGGGGGAAAGGGTGCCTAGATGCAACCCCTCAATTTCATAAGTGGGGAATCAGAACAGGAGTGGAGGGCGTGCGTTGCAAGCGTCCTCAGGTATCCCATCTGGGTAGCCAGATGTCAGATGCTGTGGTTCCCACAAATGCCCAGATGGTTGGACTGGGGGCCAGGAACCTCAGGGATGGCAGCACTTGGCACAACTACCTCGCACTTGGGTGGCAGTAGATGCTGCGGGCTGGAGGAGGAGCGGTTGCGACTCCCGTACGGGTCTTCATCGAGGGTAGCAGTTGTGCCTAGTCCATCTGAAAAGACACGTGGCGTGAGCAGGCAGCGATCACACAGGGTCCCTTCTTCCCCTGCCCAGCTCGGGCGCTTACACTCCGGGTCCCGGCCGAACAGGAAGAAGCCAACCACTAGCAACAGCAGCAGCAGCACGGCGGCCCCCATTGCCCGGGGGCGCCCTCGGGGCAGCATGACTGTGGGACTCAGGGTGGGGCGCGACCCCGGGCTGCGGGCTCCATCACCGACCCTGCGGACCAAGAACCATAGCAAGATGAGCACTGGGCCGCGGGGCCCGACGGCTGCTCGCCCTGCTGTGCGCAGCAGCCGGCCTCACCTGCTCCAGTGGCTCTGGGAAGGCCCTGTTCCTCGTTCCTCCTGCGACCGCCCTGCAGTCAGGTCCCGGACAGAATCGCGAACTAGCCCCGCCCCCAACCTGGGCTCAGGTTTCACCTTTGCTTGGCTGAGCTGGAAGAGGCGGGGAGACCCCCGGCAGGGCCCCGCCCCTGCACCGCACGGTCTGGGAACCTTCAACCCCTTTTAGGGTGGTTTTGCACCGTGGCACGGGGAGGACTGAAGGCCTTAGGGACAGCTACCCAGGGTGGTCCTGTGCCCACTACCTGCAACTTCCTGGCTCTGGGACCCCATTCCTAAGGGGAGGGACCGATGACCCTCAAAGAATTGGCAAACACACCGCGGAAGTCTGGGAAGCTGAGGGTGGTGGGGATGGGATTGGAATGTCCAGCCCAGGGGTTAGGGACACCTGCTCAATTCGACGACAGGAGGCTGGGCCTGCTGGGGACACCTGTAGCCTGCACGCGTCCTCCCTGGCCCTTTGCCCTACCCAGAAGCAGACTGGAAGATGCGGGCACTGTGACCTTTTGAAGGCCACCTCCCCTCTTGCTGGCAAAGAGCCTCGTTGCCGCCAGGGCAGGACCACGCATCTCCCGCCCTTGTCTAGAAAGCTGTGATTGTGGGGGGCTCCAAGGTCTGGATTTCTTCCTCCCTTTTCTCTCCACCCCTCAGCGGGCCTCTGGCACGCCTTTTGCCCTGTAGGGGTGCGGGGAGCTCTGGACTGTGAAGGAGACCCGCCACGGTTGTTTGAGCACAGACTGAGTGCCAGGCCCTGAGCTAAGTGTTTGCCAAGTCTTTACTCAGGTAATCCTCACATTACCCAGAGGACACGAGTTGAGATTGTCCCTGAGGAGTGAAAGGAACCTACCTATAGCCTTTGGCTACTTGCTAAGCAGGCAGCCTTTTACTGCTCCTGTAGGCTCCCTGCTGGGTCGGCTTTCTCTGTCTCCCCTAAGGGTCTTTTACCTCAGGACCTGCCCCCCCCCCCGCCCTTCCTCCTGGAATGTAGTTTTCTCTACATCTCTTACTTATTTTCCCAGGTCCTCAAGGGAGGCCGAAGTTGCCTGTTTGTTCTGGGAGGTAGCCCCCACCTCCCACACGTCCACACACATTCCAGGCGTTCACTGTGTATATGGAAACTGGGTGGGAACTTGGACCTGCCCTTTAAGGTAAGGGCCTCACCAGCAGCTCAAGTTGGGCCTTTTAGCGGGAAGGTCCAGCCGTATATAGGGAGGCAGATTCATAAACAGTAGCCTGGGGTTGGCTCCTCCCTCGAGTGATCTGAATGCCTTTCTCTGGGAGATGGGGATCAGCCTGTAGGTCTTTAGAGGTTGCTATGGAAACCCAAAGCCGCCTCTTGGACTTTTAGGAATGAAGAGAAAACCCTGGTGTGCAGGGCTTTGAGTCCCGGTGCGCCATTGTCATCCTCAGCCTGCTGTGCAGTTGGGATCTGGGTCAGGGGTGGATGAGAGTGGCCCCTCAGCCCAGAGCAATGGTTGTGGGCATCAAAATGTGAAGGAGCACGGAGGGTCACAGGCAGAGCCTAGACCAAGGTAAGTCTTCCATAAAGAGAGCTGAGCCGGTGGGGATACTGCCTCTGTCGATCCCACTCGGGTCACTCATGTGGATCCTGTGGAAACTTCAGCACTGTGGGTGGCAGAAAGATCTGCTGGGCTCTCAGGAAGCCCTTTGAGAGTCTTCAGATGAAAGGAAAACCCAAGTGAGCCTTGTTCTTAGGAGCTGAGACCCTCCCTCCCACCCACCCCCATTTGAGCCAGCTCTTCCCAGGGCTTTACTTTGTGACCTTGGACCTGTCCCGCACCCTCTCTAGGATTCTGCTGTCCTCATCTGGGCCTGTCCAACTGGTCTTTCTTCTCCCCGTGGTTTGGGACACACTGAAGGTGTGAGGACCCAGCACAATTTATCCCTAGGCCTTTGCAGCCCAGCCTTGCCACTAGGTCCAGGCAGGAATCCAAAAGGGAGGGGCCTCCTTTCAGCCTGCCAGGCCTGCGCACACCTCTGCTCTTTGTCTCTGGAGTCTAATCAGCCTCTAGATCTTGAAGAAAGAAAAAAAAAAAAAAAAATTCAGGCAGCTCTGTTGCTGCCGGCCTGGCTGGGCCCAGTCCCCTCTCCTGGAGAGATGGGCTCTTCACTGCTGGGATATGGAGGGGGAGGGGAGGTGGTACCACTCTGTCCTCCGGGCCCTCTCTTTCCTTCCCAGAACAAAAGAGCATCTGATGAAATCTTACATCTAAGTACTTGCCGGCATGTACACACAAGTACAAACACATATGCCTTCAGTTCAGCCGCAGCAGAGGGCTGGCGGAGTGGCCCAAAAGGTAGTAAACTCATTGACTCCTTGAGGCCAATTCCTAAGCCACACTTGCCTCGTCATGTCATGGCTCCTCTGGGCTAGAGGACACTGCTAGAGGCCTTTTGGTCAGGGCTTTGCTACACTACCTAAAATAAGTAGTTGGGCCTCCTTGGGCTTCATCTGTGGAAGAGTTCCCACCAATCGCACAAGGTTGACTAATGACTTACTTTCTCATGGATGTGACAAAAGAAACACCTGGCAGAGTAAGCTTAAGTGGGTATTTATTTTGGTTCACAGTTACAGGGTACAACGCATCCTAGCTGGGAAGCTGAAACCGGAGGCAGCTGGCCACATTGTATCCACAGTCAGGGAACAACTCAAAGGCAGCGCAGGTGCTCGGCTTGCTTTCTCCTTCCTTCCGCTCAGGACTCCACTCCAAGCGATAAGGATACAGACATCCAGACTGAGGCCCCTGGATTCAGTGGTTCTGGGAATACATCCATGGATGTGTTGCCATAAACTCGGAGCTATGCTGCTACAGAGATTCCAAACCCACCAAGCCCACAGCGAAGATTGAGCTATCACAATTGCCAGTAGGGTGAGGAGCACGTGAGGCCTCAGGATAGGGTGAAAAACGACTTCCACAGTTCCCATACCACAGACTCTTCTGAGGCTCACCGCACCTTTCCTTGAATCTTTGCTGACACTGGCACCAGTGGTTGGCAACTATGGGAGCCTGGCTCCACATGGATCAAAGAAAGGGAAGGAAGTGGTGACATGTTGGGACTTCCTGGTGAGTGTGCTGCTTAAACCGCCTGGCTCTGGCTCAGGCATTCCAATCACAACCAGACACAGCAGGTGCTTTGAAAATTAACTTCAATTTGATTTTTTTGTTTGTTCGTTTGGTTTTTTTCGAGACAGGGTTTCTCTGTATGAGACAGGGTTTCTCTGTATCGCCCTGGCCGTCCTGGAACTCACTTTGTAGACCATGCTGGCCTCGAACTCAGAAATCCACCTGCCTCTGCCTCCTGAGTGCTGGGATTAAAGGTGTGCGCCACCACGCCCGGCTCAATTTGATTTTTTAAAACAAAATCTTACTCTAGCCCAGCCGACCCTGGAACTCACTACATGGGAGAGGCTGCCTTTGAAACTGCAGCCACCCTCTTGACTTTGCCTCCCGAGTGCTGGAATTACTTACAGGAATGTGGCACTATGTCCAATTTTTGATTCTAAAATTTATTTCGGGCTGGAGAGAGAACTCAGCGGTTAAGAGCACTGACTGCTCTTCCAGAGGTCCTGAGTTCAATTCCTAGCGATCACATGTTGGCTCACAACCATCTGTAAATGGGATCTGATGCCCTCTTCTGGTGTGTCTGAAGATAGCTACAGTGTACTCATATACATTTATAATAAATAAATCTTAAAAAAATTATTTCATTGTATGCATATGGGTTTTGCCTGCATGTCTTTATTCATGTGTGTGCCTGTAGCGGTAGTAAGAAGGCGTTGAATACCCTAAAACTGGAATTATGTATCGTTGCAAGCCATCATGTCAGTCCTCCTCAAGAACAAGTGGTCTTTTACTTCAAAGTATCTCTCCAGCATCATGCCCAGTTTTTTAAAAGATTTTTAAAATGAGACAGGATTTCTCTGTGTAGCCCTGGCTGTCCTGGAACTCACTCTGTAGACCAGGCTGGCCTCGAACTCAGAAATCTGCCTGCCTCTGCCTCCCAAGTGCTGGGATTAAAGGCGTGAGCCACCATTGCCCAGCTAAACAAGCATTTCTTAATCTCTGAATCCATTTCTCCAGATCTCTAATGAGAATTTTTATTAATTGTGCAAAACAATGTGCTTTGCCTCTTGTGCTGGCCCTTTGGAGGCAGATGTAGGCAGGTCTCTATGCATTTGAGGCCAGCCAGGGGTTCACAGTGAGATCCTGTCTCAAAACATGCAAACCAAAGTAATGAGCTTCATTATGACATTTTCGTATATGCACGTAATATAGTGGATGGGCGTAACTGGGCATATTCTTTGTATACCATAAATTCGCGGGCGGAGTCCGCAATGGCGCAGATTTGCCAAGCCCCCTCTTCCCACAGCCAATCAACTGCTTCCCAGGAGGGGTTCCCTCCCTCCATTTCTGCAGCACCTTGACTCTAGCAGCATTGCAGCTCAGTTCAGGAATGGATCCTTAGGAGTTTCCACCAACCCTTGGAGGCCAGCTGAGAGCCTGGAGGTGCATCCAAGGGCCAGAAAACGATGGGATTCATTCCGAGTTCAAGGTCCAAATCGGGCCCAAGTAATTTTGTAGATAAGGGAACCCGAGGTGCAGATCAGGGAAGCTAATGCACAGGGTCGTCCCTAAACGGAGAGCAGAAGGATAGGCCAGGGCATTCTCCAAGGAGGTAGTCATCGAGTACGGGTTTTGGGGGTCCACGTGTTCTGAAGGAGCTGGAGCCGAAGCCACTGTTCTAAATCTGCTGGTTAGGTTTGCCCCAGTTTTCCCGACACTGGTTTTTGTGAAAAAACTGGAGACTGGCGGCTGCTGAGACCTATTTACGACAGTTTCAAGGTTCCCCGTGCCTTAAATCCCAAATTCTGCTTCCCGACCCTCCCGTTCGAGCTCTCGGCGATCGGCTGAGAAAGTCTGAGGCGTCGCAGTACCTTCTCTAGGATGAACTGTTCAGCCTGCCGGCAAGTTGTAACTACGCAGGCGCCAAGACAGCCAACCAAAGGAGGCTGCAGGTCGGGTGCCGGAGGTTCTAGGGAGCTTCAGGGCGGAGAGAGAAGGAGCCAATGGCTGGAAGGAGGGAGGGTGGGAGCTCCCGGTCGCGGGGAGGAGGCGCTAGAGATGGGGTGAAAGGGCGTTCAGGGGCTCCGCGCGTCTAAGTCGTCCTGGGCTGCGGAAGTTGAGCAACCGGGAGGCGGGCTTAGGGCCGGAAGCAGGAAGGAGGGCTCAGGGCGCAGGGCGCCGCTACCAGCCTTGCTGTCGGCCGGTGGGACTGTCGGTGGCCAGAGCAGGATGGAGAAGCTGCGGCTCCTGAGCCTCCGCTACCAGGAGTACGTGACTCGTCATCCAGCCGCCACGGCCCAGCTGGAGACGGCTGTGCGGGGCCTCAGTTACCTGCTGGCAGGTGCCACACTGACCTTTGACCCATTTCTTGGGGACTCTGACCCAGGAGCCCTGTGGCCCTTTACCTGCTGACCCAGGGTAGTGGTCGCGGTGCTTCAGTTCTGTCTAGGTCCCTGTGGCGTAGAGGAAACTAGAGAATCAAAAGCCGCGGGGTAAAACAGACGCTCACCAACGCCTTCTATCCCTTCTTCCCTAGGTCGCTTCTCCGATTCACACGAGCTGTCCGAGCTGGGTGAGTTGGACTCTGGGCTGGGGAGGGAGAAGGCTTCCAGAGGAACCTTGACTGAAGGTCCTGAGCTTCCCTCTAGATCCGCTGTCCATTGTCCAAGACACTTGGTGTCCCCAGAGTCGGGCGACCTGTGAGAGCTTTGACTGGCTCCTCGCTCCCGGTTTTGCTTAGGATTAAGCAACTTTCCCGACCTTGCTAGTTCATCAGACCTATGAGTATGAGAAGGGCGCTGTTGTTCTGTCTAGCTGAGGGAGTAAAAGTTCAGGAAAGTCCTTGATGCCAGCACCGGTATTCAAATGCCCCGACCTCCCTGCTGTAAGGGCAGTGCTTGCTTAGTGGGGGTAGTGAAGATCATGAAAGAATGAGGGAGATTTTGAAAGGTAGGTGTGATGTAGCCCTTCAGGGGGGACCATCTGAAGAGAGCAAAGGTGAGGTGGTGGGGCCACACACTTGGCTGTTTGGAATGTGACAGCTCAGTAACCAGTGCTGCCCTGCAGAGCAAGGGCTGGCTTGTCACTCCCATCAGCCCATTTCTTACCGGCTCAGATGTCATCCTGGAGAGAAGGGATCTGAGGTAGTGGGTGGAGAGGCTTGTTGGTTTCCTCACAGTCTGTGGGTGGCTGTGATCAGCAGGGTTCTAGGGTAAGGGTGAGGGGGGTGAAGGCCAGGGCAGAGCCAGCCTCTGAAGACCACACTCTGCTTCTCAGTGTACTCCGCCTCGAACCTGCTGGTGCTGCTCAATGACGGGATCCTAAGGAAGGAGCTTCGAAAAAAGTTGCCTGTGGTGAGAACTTTGCCAGGAGCTGAGGGTGGGGAAGCTCAGGGACGTGGGAAGAAAGCAGCAGTGACCAGTGCGTGGTCGTCGTCTCAGAGTGGGAGGCATGGCCACATGAGTCTCAGACCAATTGTTGGTCGTCTCATGCATGAAGTTTCTTTCCTTTAAAAAAACAAAACAAGCCGGGCCTGGTGGTGCAGGCCTTTAATCCCAGCACTCGGGAGGCAGAGGCAGGCGGATTTCTGAGTTCGAGGCCAGCCTGGTCTACCAAGTGAGTTCCAGGACAGCCAGAGCTATACAGAGAAACCCTATCTCAAAAAACCAAACCAAAACAAAACAAAACAAGGCTGGATGTGGTGGCACACGCCTTTAATCCCAGCACTTGGGAGGCAGAGGCAGGCAGATTTCTGAGTTCAAGGCCAGCCTGGTCCACAGAGTGAGTTCCAGGACAGCCAGGGCTACACAGAGAAACCCTGTCTCGAAAAACCAAACTAAATGGGACAGGTGTCTTTTTATTTTAAAAGTTTATTTACTTTACATATATGAGTACACTTTAGCTGTCTTCAGACACACCAGAAAGGGGCATCCGATCCCATTACAGTTGGTTGTGAGCCACCATATGGTTGCTGGAAATTGAACTCAGGACCTCTGGAAGAGCATCTCTCCAGCCCTCATACACGAATTTTTAGAGAGCTACACAGACTCGTCCTGGGCCAGCCAGCCTGGTAGCAGCGGGTTTGGTATTGAACTGAGGCGTTAGGCTTAGAAAGGAGGGAACCCCCCGCCAGGGCAGCCTGCTTCTCCTAAGACTGCAGTTGCGGCTCGAGAAGCTCCCTGACCTCTGGGCTTCTTGCAGTCGCTGTCCCAGCAGAAGTTGCTGACATGGCTGAGTGTACTGGAGTGTGTGGAGGTGTTCATGGAGATGGGGGCTGCCAAGGTTTGGGGCGAAGTAGGCCGTTGGCTCGTCATTGCTCTCATCCAGTTGGCCAAGTAGGTTGGGCTGTGGAGGGCAGGACTGAGGTGGGGTGACCCCGTCCAGCACTGGGGATGCTCAGCAGATTGCTACCTGCTCTCTAACCGCCGTGATCCCCGTCCCAGGGCTGTCCTGCGCATGCTCCTGCTGATCTGGTTCAAGGCCGGCATTCAGACGTCACCCCCCATTGTTCCACTGGACAGGGAGACCCAGGCACAGCCCTTGGGTAAGCTGCTTCTCTCCCAGGAGTGGAGTGGAGCATAGGGCTGCTCTGGGGCTCTGAAGCACATTTCCTGTCAGCTCAGTACTCATTTATTCTATAAGAAAGAAGAAGGCAAGGTTTGGAGAAAATGAGAACTTAAACTTGGGAGTTTATGTTTGAGGTCCTGGCGATCAAATCCAGTGTCTTGTACATGTGAGGCGAGTGCTCTACCACTCACTGAGGTACACTCCCATCCCTGAACTTGGGACATGTGCAAGAGTCCTTTTCTGTTGTGGGCTGCAGGAACTAGGGGTAGCGCATCAGCACAAGGTAGGTGTCCTGCCAAAATTGTCTTGGGCCTGGTTCTGTATCATGAACCGTATCTTCAAAAGGCAGGGTACCTGGCTGCTCTGGGCCCCTCCATCAGCCTCAAGTCTCCCCCCTTATCTTGAAAGGCGACAGTGATGTGCCTTCCACATGAACTTGACCACAAGAGATTGAGAGAATGCAGCCTCATGGTCCTATAGCCCTGACAGATGTTGATGGGCTGGGCCCTCCTATCCTTCCTCCAGTATCTTGGAAGCCTAGGCTCTTGGTTGACTGACTGTGAGTGATGATGGCCTCTTCCTGGGCCAGGGTAGGTTCCAGAGTGCTTCCCTCTATGGAAAGGTTTTTGCCAAACCAGCCTCTTAGTTCAGTGCTGCCTGAGGCCAGGCTCTTGGGTTCTGGTAGATCCTCAAGCATTCACTGCACACATGTTCTCTGCGGGCTCTGCTAGGAATGTGTCCCTCTAATGTTATGCCCTGTCTATGCCTGCTAGATGGTGACCACAATCTGGGCAGCCAGGAGCCATCATATGTGGGGAAACGGTCACACAGAGTGGTGCGAACCCTGCAGAACAGTAAGTGGAAGATGTAGCTGGACTGGGCACCTAGGTGCTGAGGTCAGTGTGAGCCCGTGGGACTGGCTTTTGTCATCACCCACTCTGGCTCCAGGCTCACTGCCCTTGTCCTTATGTTCTAGGCCCATCCCTGCACTCACGGTACTGGGGAGCCCCTCAGCAGCGGGAGATTCGGCAGAAACAGCGGCAGGAGGAGCTGAGCACGCCCCCAACACCTCTGGGGTTGCAGGAGACCATTGCAGAGTCTTTGTACATCGCCCGGCCCCTGCTGCACTGTATCCTTAGCTGTGCTGGAGGCGGGCTGGGGAGGAGCTGAGCTGGACCCCGCACTGCAGATATCCTTGACATCTTGACCGTCAGTGCTCAGCCTGGGCTTATGGGGTCAGCGATCGTGGACACCCTGGCTACTGTCTGGCGTGGTAGATATGACTAGGTGAGAGTGGGTGAGGATATGGAGTCCCATGGGGCTCTCTGCCTGCTGTGTGGCTTTTTCCTTCTCAGAGTCATAGGTCATCCTTGTCCCTATGTCCCTTCCCCTATAGCCTGAGTCTCCTGAGTGACAGGAAGAACTTGACCCGGAGGGAGCGGCTGGAACTGAGGCGCCGCACAATCCTGCTGCTGTACTACCTGTTGCGCTCACCATTCTATGACCGCTTCTCTGAGTAAGGACGGCCTTCCTCCCATCACCAGGGTCCTCCTTGCTGCACGGAGGGACAGGCCAGTGTGAGCTTGCGTACTTGGTATTGAGAGACTGCTGACAGCAGAGTACAAGATCTGCAAGGCACAGTAGGTGCAGACCGCCCCTCTCCAGTTCTTTTCTCCATGGGACATTCACTTCTCAGAGCAGGCGCTATGCTTCAAAGGGCAACTGGGCAACTAAGCAGGCCCCAACTAGGCTGTTACTGCTGGGCCCATCCCACACTGATCACTTTTGAGGATCAGAGCCCCTGCATTAGCCAGAGAAATCTCTGAAAAAGGCCTGCCGGGACTCTATGATGTATGGTGGGATGTCTAAGCAGGACCTGGGCTCATGTCCTTACCTGTAAACAGGGACAGTGATGGTGCCCGGCTGATAGATTGTATAGCATGTGGTAACTGAATGTGTTTGCCTGTGCTTGATATATAATGACATGGTGAATGTTAGGTCTTGTCCCCCCAGGACTGCTGGGGGTGAAGCCACAGGCCTCATGTTAAGCGAGTGTTCTCCCCCTGAACCACACCTCCAACCCACACATGTTCTTTGAGTATTCCCGCCCCAAGTTCTCCTGAGGGAAGTCCTATCTTAAACAAGCCTCTCTTTGAGGCAGAGGGGACCTTCTTAGCATTGTCCCTTTCCCAGACCCCTGCCTACTCTGAGCATTGGCTTGTGAGGTTTCTGTGTAACCAGCTTCCTTCCTTCTGGAAACTTCCAGGGTACAGACTCTGAGTGGCCCCTAGGAATACCAATGGTAGGAAGGTAGAAAAGAGGAGAGGGGAGGGGTGTGAGTGACACCTGCCAGCTGACAAGCTGACGGCTGGGAACAAGGGGTGCAGCTGTGGACAGATGGAGTGCCGGTGGTCTAGCCTTATGTTGGGTCCATCCTAGTCCCTTGTTTTCTGAGATGGCTGGTGGCTTGGTAAAGGCCTTTAGCTCCTGGTGAGCAGGGAGCCGCCCTGCCTGCCCGCCCCTCAGCCTGCTGTTCTTTTCCCCAATCAGAGCCAAGATCCTCTTCTTGCTCCAGCTGCTTACAGACCACATCCCTGGCGTGGGTCTGGTGGCAAGTAAGTGTGGAAGGACAATGTGGTTGTGGGACGCCCCTGAGGCACAAAGGGCCCGTTTTAATGTTTGTTCTGTCCTTTTTTGGTTTGATTAATGGGCAGTCAGGAGTGAACCTGAAATCAGTACTGGGAGGTAACAGTGCCAGGGCCTTAGGTGAGGCTGTGGCCAGAATTGTGTCTGCGTAGGATTATTAGGCCATATCAGGTTGGCAAGCCTCTTCCTGCCTTTGGGACCTGCATATTTGGAGGCAGACTTATCTGGGAAGGCAAGGAGGGGCCTTGGGGCTTGCCTGGGTACCCAGCCATAAAGGAAGACATGCTGAGCATGCTCCCTGGCAACCTGGGATCCTTGTCTGTGACCCAATCTCCAGTATAGCCTCAGAGGCAGGAGATGCAGCAGGAGGTGTGTTCGTGAGCTGCTCTGATGGTGGCAGTGTCAGAAAAGGGCTCCTCTAACCACCTCCCCTTCCCTCCATTGCAGGGCCGCTCATGGACTACTTGCCCTCCTGGCAGAAAATCTATTTCTACAGTTGGGGCTGACAGCCATGCAGAAGCTGGGGCAGAGGGCCATGTGCTGTGCTCTGCTGCCATGGGCAGGGACTCTCAGCCCTCCAGTCCCCCCAGGCCCCTCTTCTCTAATAAACCTGACTCTGGTAGTGTCCCGCATGTGGCTCTGTGTCGTCAGCAGCTCCTCTCCTGTAGCTCTGCTCTTCGGCCCCAGTCATCGCAGCTGTTCCTCTTCATACCATCCTGGAAGGAAGCCACTGCCGTCTGCTCCTCGTCACTAGGCAGGAGGTCTCCATCAGGCCCAGGGAGCTGCTGTGGCTTAGCCTTCTCCAGCATGGGTCACTGTTTGCTTAGCTGCCTGACTAGATGCTTCCATCTCACTGGTCCCTGGTAAAGACGAGCTGAACTGGGCCATGGATTACCGTAGTAACATTCCTGTAGCCAGGGCCTCCGTTTATCCTTTCCCCTGCAGGGCTGACCAGCAAGCCCTAGGAGACGCTCTTTTCTACAGCAGGAGATAGAGTGTGACCCTGAGTCTGAGGAAATGGGCAGAGGCTGGGGGTGTTCTGGAGTTTCCCTCCGGGACACTTCCCTACAGGCTGACTGGCTGAGGAAGACTGAGATTGCTGGAGCCGTGCCAGCTACTTGGAGAAGACAGAGGAGGGTCTGACAGACTGTGGGTCTCAACTCCTCATTCCTTGTCCTTTGCTCTCTTCCTCTGCCCTTTCCTTTTAGACAAGAGACGCGTGGACCTCTAAGTCAATGGCAATCTCATTGTGGGACCATAGGGCTAAGCTGTCACACCTACCTCCTGTCCTTGTGTGGACTGTTGCCAGCAGTGCTGCCAATGGCCTTTGGAGAGCACTGTCTGCACCTGTCACTCAGGTCTCCCCTCATCCAAGATGCCCTCATAGTCCCAGCCTTAACCTGACATGCTTGTTACATGACTCAGAGACCCACAGATGCCTGCTGTGAACCAGGGCAGTGAGAAGGACAGTTTGTCTGTTTGTTGGCTCTGGAACCTGTGACCCTCTGCTTAGCCTGACAGGCGTCCTCTGGGTGCTTACACTGTAGTGGGCTTAGGTGCCATGCAAGGCATAGTTCCAGCCCCACAGGTCCTGACTACCAGAGGAAATCCATGTCCATACGCTGCTGGGATCTTGGAGATGGAAGCAGTGTCAGGCAGCACAGTGGCGGGTGCCTCCTGCAGTGATAGCAGAGGAGAGCCAAGCTTCCCATCAGGCTGTGAACCAAAACCCAGCACAGTCTTGGCATTTTGGAGCTGGGTAGAGACTCAGCCACCAAGTTACACTAGCCCATAGCCATTGTAGACGGTGACTGGAATCTGGGTGGATCTCACTGAAGTGCTGTGCTGTAAGGGCAGAGGACTGGGTGGCCTGAGGCCCCAGGGAAGGTCTGGTGTCATATACTTGGTATGGTGGGCAGTGGGGAAAGGAACTGTTGACCATATCTTTAGCACTTCATGGTGAATGGGTCAGTGGGCAGAGAAGAAAGTGCATGGGTACTCTTGACAATCGGGTATGACATGGGAGAGGCTCAACCAAGGTACTGGGATGGGAGACAGATAATCCCAGAAGACCATGGGGACGCCATGTGGGTATGGAGGACTGTGGTGGCATCCAGTAGTCTAGAGTGATGGACAGGGCTTTGGAGTTGGATAGTAAGGAACTGCAGGTCCCTAGAACTGAAGGGAGGTGTGTCCTGGCAGGGACATGTGTGGTAGTGCTGATGTTGAACCCTGGAATTAATGTCCTTTGTGAGGTGGCCCTGAGAACTGGCACCAGGTTCTGTCGAGCTGGGGGAGGGGCAGGTAGCCCCCACAGCAGGGACTGGAGACGATGGTTCTCGCCATGCTTGGGGCTCTGTACCCCAGGGCTGGGCTCAGTCTCTTCCTTTTTTACCTCATCCTGGCAGGCGCACTCCTTCGACCTCAGCCCCAGAGGTAAGGCTAGAGCCTCAGGGCCTAGAAGACTCTGGAAGGGGCTGACCATTATTCTGGGAAGGGTTAGTTCATGAAGTCTTCACCTTGGACTGTCCCTCACAAAGAAGTGGCCTTTTGGGTTAGGGCTCAGCACAGCAATATTTCCCATAGGTCTCAGCAATCTGTTCCGGAGGAATTTTCAGCCCCGCTGGAACTGTTGCAGCCTCTCTCAGGCCTGGTGGATGGTAGGGTGGTATTCCTCTCCCCTCCCCCACCCTGCATAGCAGGTACCCCTAGAGGACCCCTAGGGCTAAGCCCTACTTCTCCAACTCCCAGACTGCCTCTTGAGAGCTGGCTGTAGCCCCACTCCCCATCAGCAGTATTTCTTTCCACCCTTCCCTCTTCTCTCTTTAGACTATGGGCTCAGACCCAGGCACCCAAGGCCAGGCGGGCCCCGACCCCTTCTCTCCCAGGCCCAGCAGCGCAAGCGGGACGGGCCCAACATCGCTGACTATTACTATGATGTGAACCTCTGATGGGAACCCCGCATAAAGCTATTCTGGGCAGCAAGTGCTTGGCTCCATAGCCTGTTTTGCGCAAGAAGGCCCAGCAGGGGTCCAAGTGAATACACCCACTCTGGTCCAGACAAGAAATGGCACTTTAATAGTAGTCGGGTGACAAGACAGTGACCGGCTGGCTGGGGCCAGCTTAGAGGCCTCCTTTCCCTGGCAGACGGGGCTTGCTGTGGCCCTCTCCTTGCACACACAAGCTTGCGAGGACCTGCGTCTAGCCAGGCTGGAGGCTGGAGCTGCCCAGAGGCCCCACAGATGAGAACAGGGTCTTCACTGTCACACGTTGCCATTTCCTTACTGGAAAGTCCTTTGGAGGTGCGTGGGCTCAGCCTGAGCTCAGGGCTCCGGTCAAGGTGGGGACAAGGGAAGGTGGACACTTCCACGTGGCATGGACTTTGTCAAGGCAGGAGCCAAGAGCCAGAAAGCCAGGGCCCCTAGCATGAAACAGGCCCAGGATGGGACAGTGCCTCTGTTCCTAGGGGATCCCTCTGTGGCCAGGGGCCTGACCCCCACCCCCCAGTTCCACCCTTCCCCAGTTCCCAGAGAGCCTGTACTGTCCTCCATAGATTAATCTAACCCCATATATTACAATAAACTGCATCTGCCTCTCCCCAAACCCCGGCCCCCCCGACCCAACAGCCCTCACTCCCCCATTCTCTAGTGGCAGTACCACATCCTGTCAGCAGCCAGTTGTCCTCGCATTGGCCTGGGGCTGAGGGGCTGCAGAGAGTGGGGGTGCTGCTACTCCAAGTAGATATCTTCTGTAGGACAGGTATACTCCACAAACTGCTTGTAGAACTGCTGAAACGCACGCCTGGGAAGTGGGGGACACGGGAGTTACCAGGAGCCTCAGCCCAGGCTCTGCAAGGGAGATCCGGGGCTGGGGACAGCTTAGCTGTCCTCTGGGCAGTTACTGCCCAAAGAGAAAGGGCCGAGGGGGAGGGGACCAGTGGTCCAGAGCCTGGGCTTCTTGGTACCTCCCAGCCTCTTCCAGGATTGGGGCTTCCAGAACTAGAGGGCAGGGGTGATGCTGACAACTGAGCATGAAAACAGCATGTGCGCATGCATGCACACATGCACACACACACACACACACACACACACACACACACACACACACGTACACACGTACACACGTACACACATACCCCACAGACTCCGCCAGGGCTTTGGTGGAATCTTCAGACACAAAGACATGGCAGGCAAACCGGTGGTCAGCAGGGTGCTTAGTGATAAACCCAAAGTACCTGTGGAAGGCAGGCATCTGTGAGACGACATTCTGAGCCCTGCCCACCCACCATGTCTGAAGATGACCAATGGGACTCTCATGTCTGCCCCTTTGTACTCACTTGTTGTTCTTTGGATGGTATCCACAGAAAGAGATGTTTTTTAGCTGGAAGAAGTGGCTACATTTATTTCCCTACAGGAGTGATAGGAGAAGCCAGAAGTCAGCTTGTAGGAAGTAGGCAGGAAGGACAATGCAGTCTGTGGGAGAAGGCTCACAGGGCAGGCAAGAGACCAAGGGGGAGGAGAAACCCATGGGGCAAGAAGGCAGGGGCTTGAAGGAAGTCAGTCACCTTGGCCTCCAGAGCGTCATCAGCTTTGACACCTATCTTGACACCCCTAACGCTGATCTCAAGGACACAGCTAGAGGGCGGGTTAAAGTGCACGGTGAGCCGGCGGGTGGTGGCGATCTGCACGAAGGATGGGCTTCTGTTGGAAGCTGTCTCACTGTGTCACAGCACAACCTCCAGATTCCTGTATCCTTTTCCCCAATAGTGTGGGCTGGCTGAGAATAGGCAGCACCCCCCCCCCCCAGGAAGAAGCATGGATCCAAATGTGGGTACCTTTTGCATAGCAGCACAGAGGACATCATTGCCCTTGTGATAAGGAACCTGGACAGAGCCCAGGAACTTCACCCGGAACTGGTCAATCCAGTCGCTGTTTTTGGCAAGGGCTGGAAAGCAAGCATACGAGGAGGAGTCTAAGAGAGCCATCAGCAAGGGGCTCCCAGCTGAGCAAAGCAGAGAGGAACATGAAGAGTGACTCAGGCAGCAGAGGACGACGATGCCACCATCCCCACGGGCCCTGACTTGGCTGGGCCTCACTTAGTAACTGTGAAATGGAACTGAAATGACCTTTCCTCTTCTCCCTGGCTAGCTAAGACGGGGGTGTGTGTTCACTGGCAGCAAGTTGGCGGGCAGATGGCAGGGGTGGGTAAGACCAGACTTGGGGGAGAGTACTACCTGCCACGTGCTCAGGCTCCTTGGTGACCTCAATGGCATAGTAGGCAGGGAAGACCCCACGGGCTCCGGTGCGCATGTTATAGGCCTCGTACCAATAGTCTTCTGCCTGCAGCTCCACCAGCAGGGGGTCGTCCACTTCCAGCTCAAGCTCATCCTCATGCCGAGGCACAAACCTGTCCCCAAGGGCACGGGAGGTGCTGCTCACAGAACACTTTAGCCAGGCCCAGTCTGGGGTCCTGAGCCGCTGACATTTGCAGATTACCCATGGGCCCGTCACAATGCTGACTCCAAAGGAACACGTAACACTCATATCCAAAAACCCAGGGGCCAGGGAGAAGGGGAGCCTAGGCCATAAGAAATTTAAATGAAAGCAAGCAGCTTGCCTAGGGTAGAGGTTCTGTGTAGGATGGGCATCTCTCCGGCCCCTGGCCAGGTTAGGTGTATAGTCCTAGCATCTATAGTTCACGGCACCTGGCACTTTGTCACTGAGCTGAGTTCCTACAAGGGGGTAGGTATGGTTCCCTGGCAGCTGAAGGGATGCCAGTGATGAGCCAGCAGAGGCAAGGAAGGGAGCAGCCCTCACCTGAATATAGCCCGATGGGTTTGCTCATGTTCCTCCCCATTGATGACGCAGGAGAACAGCCCAAAGGACTCGGCACCTGCGGGAAGGCAACAGTTTGGAGGAGGTGGCTTGGAGCAGGTAGAAAGCTCTGTCTTGCTGTCTGAGGCCCCGTTCAGGTCCCCACACTGCTCCCCCCATTCACCGACTCACTGGAGGAACGAGAGCGGCCACTCATGAAGACATTCAGAAACTTCTTAGAGAAATGGACATCAGGTTCATCCGGGGTGGAGTCCTCTGAGAGGCAGGTGGGAGGCCGGGGCTGAGGGGCCTCCTCGTACTCCTCACCAATGGCTGACTCGTAGGGTGAGGAGGCAGAGGCACAGTTGTCATAGACAGTGGCAGAGTCGCTTTCGTCACTGTAGTCTCCAAAGCACGGCCGCAGGCTCACCAACTCAAGCTGGGCATGTTCATCCACCACCAGTGTGTACTTGACCGAGTCGTAGGACAGTGCGCTGGTGTCTGAGCTCAGGGAGGCCCGTGGAGGCGGCGGTGGCTCCCCGAGGCTTCCCCGCCACCCTCCACCCGGTGGCTCAGCTCGCTCTGGGGATGACAGGCAGTCGAAGCCCTCATCTTCTTCACTGATGGAGGGGTGTGGCCGCCCTGCAGTTACAGAGTAAGCGGCAGGGTCTGGATCCGAGCTAACTGACATCCGGCTCTCCGTGGGCTGCATGAAGGTGGAGGTGGGTTCTGCCGGGTCCGGGGGCCTCTGCACGGGGGTCAGGTAGATCTCCTCGGTCGCCTCGAGCCGCACATCTGCCTGGTAGTGGATTCGGTCTCGATGGGAGTGGCCCCGGCCACCAGGCGCGGCGGCGGGGGGACCGCTTGGAGGTGCCATCTGGGTGGCTGCACTTCGGCGACAAGGGCTGTCGGTGGAAGTGCCGCGGTCCTGGGTGGGAACGGGACTGCCCTGGGGCGGCAGCTCATCACTCAGGCAGATGTGTTCGTGTGGCGGCGTCTGCTCTCCTGGAGGACAGGCAGGTGGGTACTGAGGGCAGAACCCCTGTACAGACACCTGTCCCTCCTCTTCCCAATTGTCCTCTGCGGCCAGCCACTGGTTCCCAGGGGACCTCAGCCCGGGTAAGCCCGGTGAGGAGCCTGGGTCGCCAGCTTCGGGAGAGAGGCCTGACTTACCTGTCTTCAGAGGGGAGGAGGAGCGAGACACACGGTCCTGCCAACTGTGCTTTTTGCCTAAAGAGTTATTATTCAGCGTGTCCTGTGCAGAGAACAAAAGGCTCTTAGGAAGAAGCAGTGGTCAGCAGTGCCCGGCACAGGGAGGCCCTGGTCCTGCCCCCATCAGGCCATTCCCTAGGCTGTTCCCACCCCCTCTTGCCTTGCCAAAGGCCTTTCTGCCAACCATCCTCTAGCAGGCAGGCAAGCAGGGTGGGAAGTTAGCACCCTCTCCACAGGCCTGCTGGACTGGAGACAACCCTCAAGAGATGCAGTAGTGCTGGCCAGTGTGGGTGCTGAGTATAGCAGATGTTGGAGGGAGAGGCACAGCTCCCAGGAGAGCCAGACAGCAGCCCAGACACTGGCAGGAGACATGTTCCCAATGCGCAAACCCAACCCTGGTGAAGAACCGGGTGACTGACTCCCTGTCCTCCAGCTCAGAAAGCTGGGGTCTAGCGAAGTGGCAAGGACATCCTGGCACAAGGAAGGGTCTCCCCGGGAGTTGCCTGTGGGTCTGGGTGAGTCATTCAAACCATGACTCCAGAACACTCACCCCCACGTGAACCATGTGACTGAGGAATGGCAGATGTAGTATCAGCAGCCCTCCTTCTTGCATCTCCCAGGATGCTACTGCACCCCACATTCTCAGCCTCCTGAGACCCTGAACAGTGCCCCTGCACAAGGCTCTCCACACACAACTTGGGCTCCCTCCCCAGGGAATGCCATAAGCAACACACACCATTGATGAGCTGGGCTGCCAGAAGCCATGCCAGAGGATACTGGGAAAGGGACCAACCCCTTCCTTGAAGCCCCTGCTCCATCCACCAGCAGCCCTACCTCCCCAGCTCCTTCCCTCCCAGTATCTCTCCTGCCTAGGCCTGTAAGACAATGGGTCCAGGCAGCCCTCCTTGGCATCCAGCCACCGGCAAGGGGCCCTAGGCCCCCCAACTCAGCTAAGCAATTCCACCCCCCATCCCATCTCTATTGCTGCATTCTGGAATGTCCAGCTGCTGAGATGTCCAACTGGAGACAGACCCTGAATTCCCTTCCCCACCTTCATCTCATTTCAGAGGCTCTTTTACCCCAGGGCCTGCTGCTGCCTCAACCTTCCCAGACGTACTAACCCAAAGAGGACCTAACTGCAGGACCTCAACTCCTTTGTTAGTTCTCTGCAACTCTCCCTACACAAATCCCTAGCAGTGCAGGCTCCATACCCAGACAGCTGGATTCAGTCCCTATCAGGACAGACTTCCCTGTCCCTTGTCAAGCCCTTCCTCTATCCTTCCCTGCAAGCCTGTCCCTCCCCAGCATCACCAACAGGCCCGCACCCCTCCATCTTTCCGGTCCACCCAGGGCACCGCCCCCTCTCTCTGCCCAGGGTTGCGAACCTGAGACCGCGGCACCTGCGGGAAAAGGTTGAGTGTGGTAGGCCTCTTGGGTCGGTAGGTGTCTCCGCTGCCTGTGCCCGGGCCCTGGCCCTGGCCCTGGCTGCGAGGCGCCGGATCCTGGCCGGACTCCGCTTTAGGAGGCCCCACTCCTGGTCGTTGGGCAGCGAGCTCGTCGTCGTCCTCCTCCTCGTCGTCCTCGGCGCCCGGAGTGTCACCTGCCGCGTCGATCAGGTCCATCTGCAGCATCTCCGCCTGCAGCCGGCTCCCCGCGCTGCCGCTGCTACCCGCAGACAGCAGCCCGGCGCGCGGGGGCTGCACGGCGCGGACGGAGGGGAGTCAGGGGAGGGGCCTTGTGAGCGGGGGAGGGGTCTCGCAGGAGGGGTGGGTCTGATGCCTCTGTGCCCCGCCCCCCAATCGGACGAATCCATTCTGCGGCCACAAGGGGAGGAACACTGGGAGCCAGGCAGAGACAGAAGCACTGAGGCCTCTCCCGTCCGCCACCCCTCCTCCCCCCGGAGGCCGCATCCCTACGCCAGCCAGCACAGAGAACCGCCCACGCCTTTCCTCTCCCACGGTTCCCCCTCCAGATTTCTTGCGCCCTTCCGTTCCCTTGGTAACGGCCAGTGACCTCACCCGGGTTGTAAGCCGAGCCCAGAGTGAAATCACCACTGTTGCCATGGAGACCTAGGGGTCGCCCAGGAATTCCTGCCCCAATAGGGATGAGTGAGACAACTGGCATTTGAAGGGGACACTGAAGCAAACTGGGATAAGTGCATGACAGCCAGGTGAGGAAGACCGCAGTGCGGACCTGAAGGGGAACTTTAAGGGGAGCCCTAACCGGAACTCATCCCTAGTCTTGAACTGTGCTACTTCCAATGTTGCCTCTAACTCCTGGCACCTTGGACAGATCCTCTCTGATTCTTCAACCCTCAGGAGTTGACTGGGCCTATACTGCTGTCCTCCGGTTTACCGAGAGCAGAGGACACACAGCGTTAAAGACGCTGAGACCTTGACTAGTTTCCCACCAGGAGATCACCCTAGTTAGTCTAGTACTGCCAGGGGTGGAGGGGAGTCCTGGCTATTGCAGAAGACCTTCTGCAGCCCTACATACGGGCGACAGTCGTTTCAAAGTTCAGAGCAGGTATAGGACCTTAGAGAAGTCATGACCTAGCTCTGGGACCACTCCCCAAGCCCAGTAGCTTCTGCCTCTATCCTTGCTGGCCTGGTAAGAGAGTGAAGGATTATGAGACTGTGGGAACCATAAGGTCATCGTCCCAGCTTGCTTTCCTTTGCCTGGAAGTTTCTAAAAGTGCTAGGGATACTGGGAGGGCACCACTAAGACAATCGCCACCCCCCCCACCCCCGCCTCACATCACAGCCATCGAAAGGCCATATCTAGCTCCTCAACTAGCTGCTATGGATAAAGTTCTGGCTTCCGATACTGAGCCCTGTACAGTTGCCTTCCATATCCTGCAAGTAAGTCCTTGCTTTGTGTTCTGACAACAGAATGGGGATCCCCATGTATCGGGGTACCCTGGCACTCAGATAGGAAGACAGGAAAGAGTCTGTCACTATGGTAGAACCCAGGGGCTCCGAGCAATATCAATACTGGAACAAGCCCCCAGCAGGGCCCCCAAGAGCCTAAAAGGCTGGTGGTGCGGTCAGGGTGGTGCAGAGGCAGCAGCCACAGGAGCTAGCCCAGCAGCACCCGGGTTCCTCTTTCCTGCCCCAAAGCACTGCAGAGTCCACCAGGCTCCACCCTGCAGGCCCTCTGCCAAGACGCTCCTGAGAGGCCCTTCCCTTCACTCTGGCCCTCACTGCCACTCTCCTACATCTCAAGCCCCCTCCGGTCTCTCTCCCTGTGAGCAACTGAAGGAACTGCTTCTGGCTTTAGCACCAGCAAAACAATACAAAACATTAAATGAAGATTTCGGATTGAGCATACGAGATGTGTCAAACGTTATGCCGGATGCCTCCTGTATTGTTATTTCACTTCCTAGGAGTGACACACACACTCAGAAACTCCTTTTGTAGATACTGGGGTGCCCTCATCTTTGTCCCCACCCTCCCAGCCCTTACCCGGAGAGACAGGGTGTCTTTGCACTGCAGACTGATGCCACACTCGTCAGTGATCTCCGAAAGGTCTTCATCCTCAAACTCCTCCAGGCTGATGTCATGGGTGAGCCTGGTGAGGACAGAAACCAAAGTTATAACCCAGGGGGCCATAGCCCCGACTAAGCCTGCAGGCATCTCCCTCTTCTCAGGGGAAGACACTGGGAGTCAGGTAGCAGCTCCCAGATGAAGGACTCAGTCTGTCAGCACAGTGGCAGGAGAAGGATTTGGGGTTGGAGCCAAAAGGCATTCCACCTAGGGTGGTGGAGGAGGCAGCTCCAGGTTTCTCCAGCATCGCCGGCTGGGAGTTCTCCATCCTGCTGCCAACCAGAAGGCAGTCCTAGAAGGCCCAACTGTGCAGAGTTTCGACTCTATTGGAGAGATGCCTCCATGGCCAAGGCACTGCCAAGGCCATCGCAACACCAAGAGGTACCAGGGCAGGGAAACCTTTGCATTCCACAGTTAGCAAGACCCAAAGAGCCACCAGAAGGGCACAGTAGGTGCCCCTTTCTCTCGCCCACAAATGACACCATTGAGCCATGGTCACAGTGAAGGGGATCTGGGACTCCCTGCTAATGTTCTTGGTGTCATCTCTTCAACTACACAATCTCAGCAAACGTAAGGACCCTGAACACATGTGGTCAGGGAAGACCAAGGTCAGGGCTTGTGAGAGACCATGGAGAACACTTGGTAGTAGAACACTAACAAGCTTCCAGAAGCCCAAGCTACTCTGTGTGCCCACCTTAGAATGCAATGCTGAGACTGTCACTGTGGTGCCGGCCTGTCCCCTGCACCGGCTCACCCTAACCCTGGTACTCTGTCTGGCTTAGTATAAATGGGACATCTGGGGACTTGGAGAGAATGCCTCAGCCTCTTCCCAGAGACCAGGAGGTTAGGTACATAGCAGAGGCACACAAGCTCATCCAAGGTCACCCAGGAGAGGAAGGACAGGGTGCAGCTCCCAGGGATGCCTAGAAGGCTCACACCTCTGCCTTTTACCTCACTCAGTCTGAACAGGGCTCCTGAGCTCTGTGGAGCGCCTCCCGACTCGCCCTTCCCCCACGAGGCCAGCCAGGCCCCAGGACCCTACCAGTGCTCCCACTGATCCTCCAACCAGCTGTCATTGTCTGGGCTCGAATCCATCTTCAGTACCAGCTGCATGGAGAGCCCTGCCCGGCCAGGGGGCTGCGGGGCTCCAGGGCTGCCCTCTCATGCCCAGAAGGGTAGGGGGGCCAGAGCTCAAGGCAGGGCTGGCACTTCTGGCCTCCACCAACTGGGCCTGCCTTTCTGCATCCGGCCGGCTGCAGAAGCCTGGGGAGCTCATTAAAAATAGATGGGCCAGAGAGGAGGCCGCAGCTGCCGACCCAGGCCCCAGCCCCAACTCTTCCTGGCCCAACCCTCAGATGCGGGCAGCTTCCTCCCTTGGCAGCCCGACGCGCAACGCTGTCGTCGCCTCCCCCGCGGGATCAGGTTACTGCAATCAATGCTACTGGCTCCACCTGCCCTTCCAATGCCCCTATTGGGGGCTGGAGTGACCCCTCCTTCCCTCCCAAGGCCAGGCATGTAAGTAGACAGCAGAAAGCTGGTACTTTTTTTTCCCTCAACGCCAGACCCTGATCTGCTTTAAAGGGCCAGCGCCACACTCAGGGTGCCAAATGGGAAGATGGAGGGGGCTCCCGAAGGGCCCTAAGAAGGGACACCTGATTCCACACAGACACAGGCTCCGCCTCCACACCGCCTCAGCGAGGCTCTTGCAAGCCCAGGGCCAGGGTGGTTGGGTCGCGGACTGGCGCTCACTGGAAGGATGCGCAGAGAGACAGCAGTGAGTACCACTAGAGTTTGCACGTCTTTGGAGCAGGGTCGGGAGTCATTTGGGAATGACGTTGACTGAACATGGATGTCCCTAGTGACAACTGCCCTGGAAGATTCAGACCCCAAAGGTAGCAGGTTCCCAGGCATGGGGGCGTGGCTACCAGCTGGTGCAGAAGTGGCAAGGGGGCTGGTCCAGAGGCCAGGGCACCACCCTCAGTCTGGCCTCCTGGCCCTGTGGCTAACGTTAAATGCTGTGGCCTGCCTGTAAGGTCTGGGATCCAGACAGCATGGCAGTTCCTGGGTCCCACTAGACGTCTTCTCTGGGAGTGTCCTCAGATGCCCCCAGCTCTGCTGGCGTCTGCACACACCTGTCTCCTTATTGCCACACCCTGGTCCAGTTCCTGCATCTACCACACCCACCACCTTGCCTGCCAGCCTCAGTCTCCCTAGACCTCACTGATCCCTCCTGTGGCCATGAGACAACGTCTTAAGGGACACCACCATCCCGCCTCTCCTCACTCAAAAGCCCTCCAGGGCTCTCTGCAAGGGGAAGACTCCAGCCTTGTGTGTTTACTGAGCCTTGCCCCAACAGTGCTTAGAGACGCCTTCCTCCAGGAAGCCCTCCTAGCCTGCTCAGGTGTCGTCCTCAGGTTGGATCCATCAGTGAGGTCCTACCCATCCTGGCTACAAAGCTGGGTGGGGTGCACCTCTCTCATCATCTATCCGTCTCCTTTCCTGGCTCTTATCTCCCGGAGGGCAGAGCTGATGAGGGTGTCAGGCACACACTGCGTGCCAGTAGACACATGCCGGGTGTGGCCACAGGATGACCTCAGTCTCTACCTTTCCTCAGACTGAAGGGCTTACGGTGGGGCTTCAGGATTCTGCATGGCTGCAAGCTGTGTCTGTGTGACTATGTCCTCTCAGCGTGGTCTGATAAGCCAGTCCTCTGAACAACAGGTCTGAGTGGGGCCAGACCAGATGAGGGCACTAGGTTAACTGGGCAAAGATGAGAAGGGCTCTCTGGGCTCTGGTCAGGAGCCTTCCATTAACCCTTAGCTCCCTTGAGGGCAAGGAGGGTGTTCTCACCTTCTCTCCCTCCTGAACTGACCCATGAAACAAGTATCTGGGGATGACACGTTTCATCCACTTAAAACCCCTTGGTGTCCTTACCCTCATCTTACTTGGGGTGCTTCTCCTAAGCGGGGAGGGCGGCAGGATGACACGATGTCAGGCCTGGAGCTAAGAGCAAACCCTCACTCTTTTTTCAAGCCGCCACCAGCCCGTGGGGTCACAAGGGGCCAGAGACGGAGGCTGGTAGGCAAGGTGGTGTGGTGAATACAGGAACTGGGCCAGCTTTCTCCAACCCTGCTACATGTCGTTATTACCCTGAGTAGGGGTCTGGGCCATCTCACAGATGAGGCGCCCTAAGGCTCAGGTATAGGTATTATAAACCTCAGTTCCCTTCCTCCCAGCTACCCCAGGATAAGATGGAGCATCTGAATTATACGGGAGGGAGGAGGTCACTACCAAGGAGGGGGCAAGACTGGCTAAGGGCTAACCTCTGCTGTCATCCACTCTCCCCTAGCCACCATGGGCTAGATCTCCTGGGCAGAACCAAGAGACACTTGCTGAAGGGAAAGGAACCTGCATCTCCGTGTTCAGGGATACCAACAGTGGGGTAGGAAGCAGGAGGGTGGGCACATGGGAAGATGGGGGGGGGGAGGCTGTCCTCCTGACCTCATCCAAGACATTTTCTTGGAAATCTGAGCCCTGGTCTGGGAGGTGGCACAGGAGAACCACACAGCCTGGCAGGGCAGCAGTGCCTTCCCAGGGGTTATCCTTGGGCAGTCTCTCAGAGCAGCAGGATTGCACCCATCAGCCCTGCTTGCCCACGTTGGGTAGACACACAGAATAGTCACATTTGGTGTCCCTGTGCCCCTGGAGGCCAGCATGACTCTGATGTCTGTCTTTCTGCAGTACACACCCTCTTGAAGTGCTGGTCTCCAGCAAGACCTTGCTAGGGCTCTGGCCATGAGCACTCCCCACAGTCCCCACCCTGCCCAGGCCTTCTCATGTGTTTCATGCTGCCCTGCTACCGCGGTCCCCTTATCTTTGCATCCCTCCCCGCAGCAGTTCCAGCTTCCCTCACCTCCTCAAGGAACAGGCAGAGACGGACGGATGGACGGACGGTCACACACAGGAAGTGAGGACCATCACTGAGTCAGGCCGATGGTAGCCAGGTATGGACTGTCAGAAACACTCGAGCCTTCGATTTCCAGCTTCCTGTCCAGCCATAGTGCCCTGTGGGCTTCCTGTGATGGAGCCCACTTGAGATCCAGGGGTCCAGCCTGTCCTTACAGTCCTAAATCTCACAAAGCTGGCTTCCAAGAGGTTCTGAGGGTATTCCACTGTTTAGCCTCCTGCTCCACCACCCCCAGGGCTCCTCTGACTTAGAAGAACAGGGCAGTCCACCTTTCTGGTGGCTCTTAGCCCCTCCTAGTTGTAGTTAAAGAACAACTCTAGATCCCCCTTTGGGTTGTAAGGCCCATGGTGTGCCCCAGCCCAAAGGCAGCTGGCCAATAATGCCCTTCACCAGGTAAGGTCCCGCCAGTAAGAGTTCTCAGTAAGTGTTGAACAAACTACAGCATCCCTGTATCCTTCTGTATTTTCAACTTGCTAATGTTTAGGTAAGTTCCCTTTTGAATACCAACTTGAACTTCAAGTTGGTAAGGACCCACTTGAATAGTGGGCGACTCAGCCCCTCGAAATCGGACAATTCCACCTGTCGAAATCTCTTCTACACAGAACTGTGTACGGTGTTGTATGGGGGTGGCACCCAATTTGTGGGGCTCTTTAGGCAGCAAGCCAGAACTGGGCTGCTAGAGCCAGGAGGGAGAGTCCAGCCCAGGGCCGGATGGGAAGTGTGGGGTGTGGAATTCCACTGAATAGACAGTTTATGTGTCTTCTGGAATGAACATTAGCGTGTCTTTGCCTGAATGTGGAAAATGACAACCAATAAAGTAAGCAAAAGGGCAGGCCGGGACTGGAGACCGCTCCCATCATACCTGCACCCCTATCGAGTGCATGTAATGAGGTTCTGTGACCCCACCATTTAGGAGATGGCAACAAGGGGATCAGGAATGCAAGGTCCTATTAATTACACAGTAAGTTTCAGGCCAGTCTGGATGACATGAGACCTTGTTCTATCAAAGGTAGGGGTGGGGGTTGAAGGATGCAGACTGAAGGGCCCACAGCTTCCCTGAGAAGACCCACATGGATGGGCCGTTATGCGATGGGTGAAACCTTGCTTTACTGGGCAAACTTCTGGTTCTGGTTCCCAAAACCCAGCCCCAGACTCCCCTCTCTAGTCTCCCCACTGTCCGCCTAGCCTCGGTCTCCTAAACTTGTTCCAGCCTATGAGAGCTATATACACGCAGCCACTAATGAGCTCCCGTTACACGCTGGAAGCCTTGGCTACCTGGTGGGGACAGGAGCAGTGTGGCCCTTACTCACGTGTCCAGGAACAGAACACAGCCCCCAGGAGAGTTTCCCAGACTGTGAACAGGGCCAGGGGACAAAGATGACATTCTAGAATGGATAAGACCCCTGAGTGGGGATGGGAGCGGTGATACAATTTATAGAAACCTTAGTCCCCAAAGGCAGAATTAGGTTGTGCCATTTCCCAGGGAGCCAGAAAACCAGGTGAGGGCTGATACTAGGTGTCTGGGGTGGACCTCCTTCCCAGGTGTGTGAGGCTTGCAGGCTAGCTCTACGCCACAGGCTCACCAGATAAGCCAGAGGCAGCATTTGTCATTCTGCTTCCCATTCTCACCATGTCCTAGGTGCCTCCTAAGGTGACAGTAGTCTCCTCTGAACAGTGACACTCCCAGGACCGTGGTTTTAACACTTCGCACTTGCCCTCCCAAAAGCTCCTTACCTAAACCAACTGCTCACTTGACTACAGCAACGACAACAGCAAAGATCACCAACCTGAAATCCGGCATGCACCACGGTGCTACCCTGCTGCCTGACTCCCCTCTCACGTCCCCAGGAGCCCAGGCACCACCCTGGTTTGTCGCTACTGCATCTTCTTTACCCTCAGACCCGTGGGAAGACCTGGTCTGCCCCGTCCCCTAACCATCCCCTATCCGGAACCCATTGCCTTCTCCCCTGTCTGAAGAATGGGCAGGATGGGTGGTCCGACTACAGGTCTCCCTGCCTTCCCATCCACGCTGCTCAGCAGCCAGAGTAAGCTCACACCATCCACCAGCTGCTGGCAGTCCCTGTCTGACCCCAGGATAGCACCCACTGCACAACTCTGCCCTTCCCACTGCCAAACAGGTGTCACCCTGCCTATCTACCTGTTCACGAGCCTATCCTTCCCTGTGAACCTTCCCCCTCTGTGAGGATTGCTTGACTTTCCCCTATGGGACCTGTCCCTGCACGACCACGACACTCGGCCTATCTGGGAAGACACTGTCACCTGCGTGGGGGGTCAGACTCATGTCAGGACCTCTGCATACTGCTCCTCCCAATGAACCTGGCAAAAGGTTTGTTTGATGAGCAATGCATATGGCTCTGTAAAGCTGTAAATGAGGCCCTCTGCTCTGAGGTGAGTGCCTCTTATCCAGCAGGGTCGTCTGACATCACCCAGGTTTCCGTCTGGGTCCCGGCTCCATCCCAACTTTATTATTAACTTGCTGTGTGTTCTTGGGGAAGTCACTGCCCCTTCATGTTTCTGCATAAGAGATATTTACTGGGCCATTTTTCTGTTTCTGTTTTGTTTTCTTCCACAGTGGACCCTAGGCCCTCCAGCATACCAGGCAAGCACTGAGCACCCATCCCCCAACCCTGACAAGTGACAGCCGAGGTCTCCCTTTTCCAGGACTCTCGGGCATAGACTTACAGCAGGCTGTTCATATTGCTTCCCATGAATACTCCTTTGTCCTGCTGATCCTTCCACTTGGGATGACTCTCCTTTGTTCCAGCCCTTCATCCCACACACCCAGGGTCAACGGATCCATTGTGTAATGCTCTAAATTCCCTCCCCTAGAGCTTTCTTTATGAAGAACATGATTAGTTAAAAATATCCTTTTTGCTATGCTGTAAGTAACTCAGTAACTTATATACATACTAATCCAAAAATAAGAAACCAAATGGTACCTAAACAGGTAAAGTGGAAAACGAAAAGTCCTCACTCCACCCCACGTGCAGATAGATATACCACTAGGGACCAGATGGAAGATTTCCATAGTCAGAAATCCACCCAGCACATACTCATTTAAATCAGCTTCCAACAGACGCTCCAGTCTCTCAAGGCCACACATGCTTGCCCCCCAAAGGTGCACCCCAGGATGCCAGGGCTCGCTCTTTTGGTAGCAGAGCTGAAATGTCTTGGTTTGCATCCGCTCCACTACTGACGGCTCTATGCCTTGGTTTCCTCCTCTGAAAGCAGTGGTAATACTAACCCACTCACACGGTTACAGCAGCACACACGCTGGGACCCATGAGGTTCTCAACGTGGTTCTTCCCACTACTCTGTTCTCCAGGAGAAATGGCCCCGTGCGTCCACTCTTCATCTGTAGTAAACCAGCACTGCTGAGCACCTGTTCTGGACTGAGTCGTGCAGAGAGCAGAGCACTGATAGAGACTGCTTACACATCCTAGAAGCTCAGAGTAGAAATCACACACACACACACACACACACACACACACACACACACACACACACACGAGTTCTAGAACCATCCTGATTAGTGGCAGACATTTTGAAGGAAAAGCAAAGACCCCAAGGATTTAAGTATGCAGTAGTGGTGGAGTACACAGCTGTAAGAACAGTTGAACCCACAACCCTACCAAAGAGTCACGAGATGGGCATTGCTGCTCAGGGTTAAATGGAACCAGACCAGCGGCTGCTGAGGCAGGACAAGAGAAAGGGCAGTGGGGGTTGTTGAAGTAGGCAGTAGGCCATGCAGGGCCCAAGACACTGCCCAGTGTTATCTCCAAAGCCCGCTTTGTCTCCCAGCCAGGGCACAGTGTCCTGGAGGCCAGCCCACTCCTCACTCAGCCTTTTGCTATACTGTTAGCCCCTGCTCTACATAGCCCAGAGTTAGCCATACATTTCCTGGCTGGTAGCCTTCATCTCGGCTTCTCGGGCCTGTATGATAAACAGTTCCCTGCCAGAATGGGATGTGAGCCTACCCTGGACAAAGGTAGGGCCTATAGGGAGAAGGGACAGAGCAGGCTGAGACCTGATTCAGGTTCCAGTCCTGACCTTCCAGTCAGACTTTTCTGTGGTTCCTAGGCTAGCCCCTCTGCCTTCCTTATCTTCCATCGCCTCAGCTTAGCAAAGGGCAGACCAGGGTGCACCCTCGGGATGGTGGTGAAGGTTCACTGAACTACACTGGAGAGACACTTTGATAGAAACAAGCTGTACAGATTTCTGCCAGTGTGGCCAGCTACCTGTTGAGCAGGGACTTGGTGCATACTGTCTCCTTCCCAGGCGGGAATCAATATTAATTAGCCCACTCCACAGACGAGACCAAAGACAAAAAGCACGCTTGGATCAGGCAGTGAGGAAGCAGTGGAAACAGGATTTGAACCTATGTCCCTCACAGCTAATTCTCTTCTCCTGCAAAGGCCTGACCTGCCAGGGAGAATCTGAAGCATTAGCCTGGAGGCTTTCCTCAGGTTGGAACCTTCCTCTGGTCCCCTCCTTCTGGTTCTCTCAGCTGGGCTTAGGGCCTCCTTGGAGGATTCAGGGCCTGATCATACCATTTAAGATCCCGTGTGTGCTTGCTTGTATGTGTGTGTGTGTGTGTGTGTGTGTGTGTGTCCACCTGAGGACCTGGGAGCTAGAGACCCCTTCAATAGATGACAAGTTGGCGCCAGAGCCCAGCTGGGGCCTGGCTGGAGCAAGGGTCCCAGGAGAGAGAAAGGCGCCTGCTCCTGATGGGAAACAATGAGGTATGTATGTCTCAGTTTCTAGATTCTGGAGCAGTGACACCCTTCTCTTCTTCGTCACCCCCCCTCCCCGTGTGTGTGTGTGTGTGTGTGTGTGTGTGTGTGTGTGTGTGAAAAGGTGAGGAGAGGGCAGTCACCGGTTCAACACATCATGCCTTACATCTCTGAAATTCATTCACACCTGGTCTAACATCAGATGGGGGTTAGGGGGCAGAGAGGAGCTCAGTTCGGTGTCCTGAGTCTTTACACAGTAGGGACCCCCAACAGTATCTCTGGATATCCACAGGCAGGTTCCTCAAACAAGTTGGGTTTCACTGGTTACGGCCAATCCTTCTGCACCTGTCCTGAGATACAACTGACCAGGGAGCTGCCCAAATTCAGAAGACCCTGTCCAAGAACCGCTAGCAATCTGACCCATCTGGCAAAGCTAGCTGAGGGAGGGGCTCACGACTCTCTCCTTAAAGCACCAAGGTTTTTGAATTGGGGCCTCTGGGCCCCCAACCCCCTAGCCTACTTCCACCTTGGGTTAGACACCTTGGAACGCGGCAGGATAAAGTCTGGGCGGGTGGCTGCACCGGGAATTCCATTCAAACCCCAGACCCACTCTCAGCGCCAAGGTGGAGGGGAAAGGCAACCTCTCAGGTTCCTGCCCCAGATCCACCTCGAGCACCCCACCCCATGACACGGAATGGCGGAAGGAGCTGCGGGGGGCCACGCGGTGGCCACCAACCTGGACTGGAGGTTGTGGGGGCTGGGGGCTCGGCCGGGAAAGGACGCCGCCCTCAGGGTCCCCGAGGATCCCGAGATTCCGGGCCTCGATCCTTACCTGAAATTGGGAGGCGACGCGATGTGCAGTCCCAGGAATGGGGAAGCGGCCGGTGGGGACGCGGCGCCCCCGCCCAGGCCGCTCTCTCGCTCCGCCATTCCCGGGCGCAGCCCTGGCCATCCGGGCGGAGAGCGGCGCGGGAGGCGGCGGCAGCGGCGGCGGCGGCGGCGGCGGCGGCGGCGGCAGCGGAGGCGCGTGGAGGAGGCCGCCGCCGCCGCGGGGTTCGGAATGAGCTGAGGCGGGCGCGGCTCCGGACCGCGCGCCGCTTTGCCTGCGGCCCCTGCGAGAGCGCCCCGCGCGCGCCCCCGGGCCGGCTGGGGTCTTGTGGCCCCGCCCCCGCCCCGCCCCCAGCGCTCTCCGAAGTGCTGACGCTTCGGTCCAGTGGCCCTGGGTCCACTCGGCTTCCCTCCACATCCCAGGGACTCTCCAGGCACTGGCAAAGATTTGCTCTCCTGAGAGCTGGACCTAGATCGAGGGCATCAGCGGATGGCAAAGTCCTGCTCCCCAAGTCCGTCTTTGGCCTTTCGCAGCAATGGTGGTGGGAAAAGGGTTGCAGAAGATGGCTGAGAAAGGAGAGATGGTGGTGGAGTGGGGTCCAGGAGCAGTCAGCTACGGAGCCAGGTGGCCTAAGACCACAGCTTGGTTCCACAAGTGAAAAGGCATGAGGACTTGCATTGGTGACCTCATAGCTCGAAGGCTTGTCTTTCCCTTGTGTGAAATGGAATATGATCCCTCCATCACCGCGGGGAGGAAGAAACACAATAGAAATGCTTGTTCCTGGGAGCTGGGAACACCCACCTGTGCACTGGGATCATCTCCCCCAGAAGTCTCTGAAGGGGCACCTCTATCAAGACCCCCTTGAGCCTTGGCCACCCCTAATAACCTGAGCGATGCTTTGGGTTTCTTAGCCTTGTGAAGCCTCTGTATGCCAAGACTCACTCCCCCATCACTTGTTTTTCTTTAATTTCCAGGTTGTCCTGGAAGTTACTATGTAGCCTCAGCTAAGAACTGATGACAATCTTGAGTCTCCTGCTAAACTGGTGGATTAGTGTGAACTCCTATGCCTAGTTCTCAGCACCTGTCTTCCCACTACGGGTTTTTTTTGTTTGTTTGTTTGTTTGTTTTTTTGTTTGTTTTTTTGAGACAGGGTTTCTCTGTGTAGCCCTGGCTGTCCTGAATTCACTCTGTAGACCAGGCTGGCCTCGAACTCAGAAATCCACCTGCCTCTGCCTCCCAAGTGCTGGGATTAAAGGCATGCAGCACCACGCCCGGCTCCCACTGCATTTTCTACCTAGTGGTGTTGTGTGAGGAAACCTAATACAGAACCAGGAAGAAAGCACAGCTAGACCCAGAGTGGGTGCAAGGAGCAGAAGCAACCAAAAAGCCCTCAAGAATCCAGCCCTGGGGACGAGGAAGGTCCTAGGCCTTAGGGTAGGAGAGACCAGTTTAGGACTGTGTGAGTGCAAAGGGGCACTAGGTGCTACTACCACCTGGCCAAGCCAACGGTTCTTAAAGCACAGCTCCCGAGTCAGCAAACCCTCTTTGCCCCAGCCTCTCTCTTCTATGTAGCTACATTTTAAAAAATTATTTTTTATTTTTTGAGACAGGGTTTCTCTGTGTAGCCCTGGCTGTCCTGGAACTCACTTTGTAGACCAGGCTGGCTTCAAACTCAGAAATCTGTCTGCCTCTGCCTCCCGAGTGCTGGGATTAAAGGCGTGCGCCACCGCGCCCGGCCCACTTGCAAATCTTGATTGCCTCCTTTCCCTTCCTAGCAAGAAGCGTAGACACCTACCTTGTAGTACTCAGTCACCCTGCTTCAGCCCCAAGAACATTCCAGAACCTAAAGCCAGAGGCCTCTCCCCTCCCTGCCACTGATGCTTCAGGAAGTAAAGGTTTGGTCACTTTAACTCTCTGCTCTGGCTCAGGCCTGTCACATGAGGCTCTGCCCAAACCATCTGCCGTTAAGGTACCTTCCTTCCTTCCTTCCAACCTGGAAATTAAAGAAAAACAAGTGATGGGGGAGTGAGTCTTGGCATACAGAGGCTTCACAAGGCTAAGAAACCCAAAGCATCGCCTAATTAGCAAGGTTAATATGTGCTTGTCTCAGCTGGGCAGCATCCCCAGGAGGTCAGAAGTGTGTGAGTGTGTAGGACAGTTCCCTCTCATAGAACCTCTGCTCAAGAACAAAGGTATCTCAGCTTCTCCGGCCACGCCACAGCTACATGAGGAGCCCAGAGAGGGAGGCCAGTCTTAGTAGAAAGTAGGCCAGAAGCTTGGAGGCAGAGCCAGGACTGAGACGTGCCCTAGAGTAAAGCTCTCCTTCTGTTTATAGAGCAGACTGATTTTCTTTGGCTTTGCCTGAGCCCCTCTCGCACCAGGAACACCCATGTGCACAGTACTCTGGCCAGATGGTACAAGACAGAGCCAGCATCCAGGCCTCAGGCTTGGCTGCAGCTTCCTTAACTGTGTCTAGAGGGCACACATACATTCTTAGCACATCATAAAGAATGGATACAGTACCCTGGATCTCTGAAGGCTACCCAGTGCTACTGTGAGGTGGCACCCAGAAACTGGTCTTGGAACCCTGTGTGGTTTGGCCTGAACTTTGTTGGGTTCTGACCAAACCCTAGGACTACTGCTAGCAAACCACAGTGGCTTACAGCCTCCTCTATCCCAGGGAGAATAAGACCCTTCATTCCAACAGGCCCAACATGGCCTGGCTTAAAGTTTTACCTGGGTTCAGCCTCAGGAGTCCAGGTCCCAGACCTCCCACAAGATGAATTACACAACACAGTTTTACTCAGACAGGATCAGACATTTATAAAACAGGTAAATATTCACAAACAAACTGTGGGAGAAACACAACCTCCCAGCAATAGGGAACTCTGTAAAGTGCTTCTTGCCTGCAACCATCTCTTCCCCATGTTAGGTCCCAGGAGCAGGACATGGGGCACTGTTCTGTGAGTCCTTAGGGCCACTCAGGCTAGGCAAAAAGAGGCATGAAGTCACCCCAGGGCTCCAGGCCACTCTATCTCACAGCTGTGGGAGTAGACTGCTCCATGCATTGGAAGGCTGGCCTGGGAATGGGCCAACATGTCAAGGAGGTGGAAGGACAGATGATCTTGCCAACTTGTACCTTGTGGAGAGAACCAACATCAAAAAAGCAGAGAAGGCCACTGTCCCCATAGCTGAAGATGTTGCAAACTAAATCCTGGACGCAGACTTCGCCTTTGCTCCCGAGACTGGTTCTCCGGGCTCACTCTACCTTCCCTCCAGCAAGGCACTTTGGCTCTTTCCTCTTGGCCTGGGCTGAGGAACAGGGAGGTCACACCCCCAGAGCTCTGAACATGGACACCACAGGTGCCCTGATTCTTCACACGATCATAGGATGCTTCTAGTCAGAATGATGGACACAAACAGTTGGACTAAAGGCAGCTCTCTGCTGAGAAAAACCTGAGGCCATCTCAAAAAGAAGCCTGTCAGATGTGCTAGACAGCTGGAGAGGGGAGCCTGACCCCAGGCTTCTGGTCTGACAGGATAAAGGCCAGGGCCAAGGGCATTAACAACTCTGAGGCTAGGAAAGGTCACAGGGGAGGTAGAAAGGAAAAGGCCCAGAGGCCAGCTTAATGTTACATGTGAGAACAAAAATCCAAACAACACACACACACACACACACACACACACACACACACACACACACACACACACACACACACACACACACACACACACACACACACACACACACACACACACACACACATTCTCTTTCTCCCCACACATACACTGTGGCTCAAGTGCAGGCCACGGGGTAGAAGGAAGACTTGCTCAGGTGCCTCAGATCCTTCTTTTCACAACTTCGTTTTCCACATGACCCAGCAGTGGGCGGGAGGGCTAGCTCCCCTGGAAAGCGAGGCTTGACTTCTCTAGGCCAAACCTTCCTCTGCTGCTCTGAGAAGAGGTTGGTGTGCCAGGTGTGATCTCCAACCTTTCGCCAGCTGCCCCAGACAGTGTCCCACCCTCAGTTTCTCTGAGTCCCCTGAAACTCGGTCCTGGACTGACAGACACGGCGGTGTGGGTGCTGACTAGTCCAGGGTGGGTCCTGGAAGCCTGCAGAGCAGACTGTCCCGCTTGCCTGGCTGGGTAGCAGCAGGACTTGCTGGAGCAAGTAGTGTCAGGAGCATGGCCAGAGGAACCAGGGGCCTTCAGCCAAGGGACGCAGATTTCTTCCATCGGCTCAGACCCTGGCCTGTCCATGGCTTCTAGAAGGCGGAGACTGGGCCTTAGCTGGTGGGGAAGGGACAGAAGACTGGGAGTCTAGTCCCCACTTGGCTTCTAGAAGGTTCTACACAGACAGATATGCTGTCTGAGGCTGACATAAGCAGCACGGCACACAACACACCAGTCGGTCATCTCAGACATCAGGGAAGCCTGCTAGTAGCATGGGGTTTTACAAGACTGGCCAGGCTATTTAAGACGGGACGGGTACTCCAGTCTGCTCAGGTTCTAGCGTCAGAAAGTGGGAACTAAGTCAGCAGGACTCTGGCTGCCTCTGAAACTCTATGCTTCAGATGAGAGACAAAAAATGTGGCCCTCCAGCTCCTTGTCTGAAAGGAGGAGGGAGGAAGAAGAGGCAGGGGAGGCAGAGGCCAGAATTTGAGCTAGGGTACTACCACCTTACTGGGACAAGGAAGGGGCTCCCAGGGACAGATGTGGGCTGAAGGTCACTGCTGTGGCTTCTAGTCTTGTGTCTGGAGGTCAGGAAGCAGCTCTGGTAAGAAGGTGCGATCTAGGGACTCCTCCAGCCCAGGCAACATTCAGGATCATGAGAGTGTAAACAGATGCATGCACACACAAATGTCACACCACACCTTCCTCTGCACACACGCACACACTCGCTGGCTCGCTCCATCTGTTGGCGATTGGCTTCTCTGCAGATTGCACTCTGTGGCCATGGCAGCTCAGGCACCCGGGCTTTGCTCACGGAGCAATGGCTCTCTAGCTGAAAGAGAAAAACATTTGCAAAGGGGGCACTCAGGAGGCTGCTCAGTTGCCCAGGCACCAGTTCCTCTGGCTGCTTCCCTGGGGATTCCCAGACAGAGAGTGGGACAGCCCAATGCACATGCTGCTTAGGCCACAGTCCCCAGGGCCAGATGGTTGCTGGGCAACCATGAGGGTAGTCGAATACTGCAGCTCTGAACCCAGGGTAAGTGCTCCCTAAATACCTTCTACTGAGGGATAAGGACAGCAGAAGACAGGGCTACATGTCATCACTTGACACCTTGAGGAACATTTGTTCAGAAATGACAAGAGCACAGCCATTGCTTCCAGAGATGGAGGGTCAGGGAAAGTGGTTGTGTGAGAAGTGATTCCACAGAGTAAGGCAATGACTGTGTTTAGAACCAGCAGGAAGGCAAACTTCCACACACCAATCACAGAACCCTGGCACAGGGCTATGGGGTGGGGCAGGAAGGGGAATAGGGACACAAGGTGACTCATCTTAAAGATCTGGGGTAGAGAGAGAAGTGGCCTCATCAGAAGAAAGGGTAAGCCTGTGATAACAGGCCGATGGAGTGGCTGCAGGGCAGGCATGTTCCCGTGTCCTTTGGCTCGGGTCTTGACTTCCAGTACCTCAAAGTGTGACTCTCTTCAGGTAAAACTGAGATGACCAGACTGGCCTCACAACCAAAATGGATAAAGAACTTTGACCTGCACAGGACAGAGGGAAACCTCTGCAAGCACAGAGACCATTATCTTGGACTCCAGACACTAGAACAAGGATGTGCTTCTGTGGTGCTTGGCTATGTAGCCCCCTTTCTTTCTTTCTTTCTTTTTTTTTTTTTTTTTTGTTTTGTTTTTTGTTTTTTGAGACAGGGTTTTTCTGTATAGCCCTGGATGTCCTGGAACTCACTTTGTAGACCAGGTTGGCCTCGAACTCAGAAATC
>NC_034592.1:77555987-77561381 GCF_900095145.1 Mus pahari
TTTTTTTTTTTTTTTTTAAAAAAAATCAGCCCCCTTTCTTATGGCTCCAAGTCAGAAGCTGAGCTATACCTGGATGCTCTGCAGACAGGAGCACAGGCCCAGAATGTAACTCTCTGGGAGGGCTGAGCTGCCTCCATCTCCACACTGGACAGGTTGTCAACAACACACCTGTGACATACCAGTTGAACAAGCGTCAGAGGACAATGGGGGCTCTGGAAGCCACGGTCTAGGTGGGGAAATCTCAGCATAACCATACAGACCAGTGAGGGAAGGGGCTCCCTGGCCATGGCCCTCTGTGCATGCAGGGGCTTCTCTTCAAAGACTGTGGTGCAGTGCTAGACAGGGAACTGACGCACAAGCGCTGCCCTGCGGTAAGATCACCGGACCAGCGAGAGAACCAGTGCATAACAGGATGCTGATGGAGCCGTGTCAGCAGCTCAGGGGCTTACGGGCACCAGCTGACAGGACTGCTATTTGGAAGCTCACTGTTTTCTCTGTTCAGTTTAGTGAACATTATAAAAACTAAATGTAGAACATTCAGTTGGCGTGGGTTTGAGGCAAGCACGGAACCTAGAGATGTTTTTCTGGAGTACTGATTTAAATTGAAATGACTGCTCATGAGACAGCAGGCGCACAGTGCGGAATAGCAGAGCTAAGAGACTGACAGCGAAGAATGATTACTCAGACCTCGGCCTCAAGCCCAAGTCACATGACTAAAATGGACAGAGGATGGGCAGAAGGTCTCTCATCCATACAACTCTGCTCTCTGTGGCCCACGAGTCATGTGATCAAAGTCACCCTGAAGCACATGTAAGGCTGCCTGAGTGCTCCCCTCAGTTAGACTTTTTACATGAGAGTTTTGATTTTTCTCCTTGACATCCCAGTATGTGGGTCCCAGCAGTAGGGCAGCTGACTAGAGCTACAGAATGGTTCACAGATGTGAGGGTTAATCTTGGCTGTCATCTTGATTGGATTTGGGAGCACAGGGCCTAGTCTCCGAGTGGGTCTGTGAGAGCGTGCCCTAGAAGGACTAACTGAGGATAGGCATCTCCCCAGGGCAGTGCCTTCTAGCAGTAGCCCAGATATGGCGTTCCAAGAGAAGAGCTTCTGCCTGACTGACTGCGCTCCTTGATGCTAACTAAGTGCATCTACTCCACTGCTGCTGCTACTGCCGTTCTTCACTGACATCAGAGCCCAGCTTCTCTGACGTATGCATATTGAAGACCAGAGGCTCTCCAGGAATCCCTCTGGCCTTCAGCACCTGCCTTGCAGAATGTGCAGTTCCTGGCTTCTGAGTCTCTCCACTGTGCAGTTGGCCACTGTTGGACTCCCTCACCCTCTGAGTAAGACAATCTAATATATTCCTTTGTAAACATGAACATTCTGTAGGGTCTGTTTCTCTAGCAAGCCTAATACAACAGATGAAGGTCCCAAGGCCCTGATGCCCTAGCCTGCACTCTTTTCTCTTGGGGTTTCCAGAAACACGGTGCTCCCACTGTCTGTCTTGGAAAGAGCTCTACTCCTGTCACATCGTCTGGCCGCCTGGTTCCTCTCTCCATCTTCAAGAACATTTCCTGGCTTAACTACGTTATGAAGATGTAGGGCATAAGCTGTGAAAACCAGCCCCTGGGAGCTCAGTAGGTGACAGACACAAGGCAGGAAAGGCTCCTCTACCTGGTTGATGTCACTTGACGTCAGTATCAGTCCTCTGAAGTGGCTCTCGCCCACCTGGCTCTCTGTAGGGCCATCCAGTGCTTAGTCACTTCCACATGCTGGTTTGATCGTCCTGCTCCACAAGCAGCTTCTCTCCCAGAAGTCCCTGCAGGGTCCCTCGCTGCCCAGTCTAACCGTCTTCCAAGAGCACCAGACCCAAGGGCAATAACCCTGATCACAATCATCCCAGCAGGGAGCACTTCAGAGCTAGGCCCAGGCTGTGAGGCCTACACGCTGTGTGACACTGCTGGTGTCTACCATGATCTATACTTCTTAGCTAGCCACACCCAGGCCATGGGTCTGTACGGGACAACAGTCTAAGCCAGTGACTCTTTTTTGTTTGGTTGGTTTGGTTCTTTGAGACAGGGTTTCTCTGTGTAGCCTTAGCTGTCCTGGAACTTGTTCTGTAGACCAGGCTGTCCTCAGACTTACTGATGTCTGTCTGCCACTGCCTCACAAGTGCTGGGATAAAAGGTGTGTGCTACCACCACCTGGCCAAGCCAACGGTTCTTAAAGCACAGCTCCCGAGTCAGCAAACCCTCTTTGCCCCAGCCTTTCTCTTCTATGTAGCTACGTTTTAAAAAATTATTTTTTATTTTTTGAGACAGGGTTTCTCTGTGTAGCCCTGGCTATCCTGGACTCACTCTGTAGAGCAGGCTGTCCCTGAGGTCACAGACTGATTGCCTCTGTCTATCGAGTACTGGGATTAAAGGCATGCGCCATCACTGCCCGGCTGCATTTTTTTTTTTTTTTTTTTTTTAAATAACACTTATGGCCTCTTGAAACTAAAATACCTCGCCTACACTGTCTCCTCTGTGAGGAGTATGATCCAGAGTGAAGGCGGGGCAGGGACTGCCAGTGTAGTTCACAGCACACTTCAAGCCTAGTGCCTGTCATGGGAGTTGGGAACATGCAGTGCACATTGAGTGAGTAGGGACCACAGCATCCCTGTTGTCCTGCCCACCTTACAGAGGCACCGAGGCTCAGCTGCAGCAGCCATCTTGGACCCACAAAACCAAAACCCACAAGCCTCATCTCTGAGCCCCCTGGAGGTAAGATAAATGTCCCTATCTGTCTTAACCAAGCAGCGGGGCTTGGAATCACAGGCTGAGTGTCCATTATGTCCAGGGTTTTCTGAATTTAAGGAGATTTGCACAGATTTCCCTGTTGACACTCACATGGTTTTCAGAGCCTTTGCAATCTGGGAACTGGGACTTAGAGATGCTGAGCCTACACCAGCACTCGCACGTCTCTTGACTGCATCTGCACTTAATCTTGGGGACAATGACCTGATTTCAGGAAGGAAACTATCCTCCTGGAGATGATGTCATTTGTACAAGATCATATAAACTCTGAATTGGTTTTGCTGTGATGTAGAGTTGTCTCACGCTCAGCCCATCAACAGCTCTCCAATAAGCCAAGTCTGCAGTTTTCTAGGAACTGTAGGCTGTTCGGCTTCCTCTCCTAAGTCGCTGTGGATGGACCCACATTGATGTGGCATGCATTATATGTCACCGTCCCTGTACAGCTGCTGGCAACACGCCCCTGCTGTACTATACACCATCAGCTTACTGAGCAACCTTGACTCATACACCTAATCTTTCTGTTTGTTAATCTTGCCTCAAAATTAGGGAGTTCAGCCGCCATCACGCTCTGTGCTTAGCACCAGAAAGCATGGCATCTATGGTGGTGGCTCTCCCAGGGACAAGGCAGCACAACCTTGTCCTCCCACTGGCAATGTCTAGAGGACAAAGCACCAAGGGCCTGCCACCTCGATGAGCAGATAAACGGAGACACTGCAGAAGTCTCAGTGAGGCCGAGTGATCAGAACCAGAAAAAGCACCAAGCCTCCATGGTGAAAAGCACCCTCCAATCTCCTGATGCAGATGTTCGGGACAGCCTGCCAGGGCAGATGTTCAAGACAGCCTGCCAGGAGAGGGCTGTCCACAGCCCGAGGACTGCAGTCCACACTTCTCCAGTACTGGCCTAAAAGCCTTTCCTGCCTTAGGGAAAGAGGGACAGAGGAGGAAGCCCGACTGACTCTCATCCCCTCTGTTTCTTTTCTTTTCTAATGATTCAGGAACCTTGTAGAAAAGACGAGGATGGACTGGCATGTGCACAGCCAGAGCCCTGTGAGAAGAGACCCTGTAAGCAGAGGCAGAGACAGCTTCCGGGGCTGGGCTGAGCCCTTTCCTGCCATCTGAAGCTCAGTATCGCCCTCGCTTGGCCGCCTACAGAACACAGCCTTCTACAGGCTGCATCACAGAGTCACAGCCAGGTCTCAGAGTTTGCTCATGTTACGAGCCAGAAAGGTCAAGTAAACAAACAGAACAAAACTAAACCCCTCGCCAGAAATCAAAGAGTTTCAACTTCTAAGATTCTTTCTTCCAAAATAAACCCTCTTCCTTTAAATTTTTTTTCTTTTAAATTTTAGAAGGTAAAGTAGACATGGTGGCTCATCTGTAAAATTCCAGCCCTCAGGAGGATACAGCAGGAGGATTGCTACAAGTCCAAAACTATCCTCAACTACCCAGTGAGGCTGTCTCAAACAAGTAAACAAAGACAGCCACCCCCCCACCCCCGCAAAGGTTTAGAGGAGTGGTTCTTAGCCTGTGGGCCATGACCCGTGTATCAGATCTCCTAACTACCAGATAGTTACAGGATGACTCTTAACTGTAGCAAAACAGTTCTGAGGTAGGTTTGCTTGTTTGACCCTCCAGCTAGCAAGCAACAGCTTTTTAAACCACAACTCACTCTCAGGAGTCCTTGCTTGGTGGCTCTTGGGCAGGCATCTCCGTCACTCTAGCCCGCTTGCTCAGTTCTTCACCAGGAGGTTCCTCGGCTGCTTCCAGCTTGCGTTTGGGGGAAGTTGGGCCACTGGATAGTGCTCTGGGGCCTGTGGAGAGGCACAGAAACAGGTCATAGTTACTTACCATAATGATCTCTTGCTGTGGGGACAGGAAGCCCTGGCCTGGCCTCCTTTGCAGCAGTGACCTCACTTGGAACTGTATGAGGAGAGCCTGGCCTGGCCTGCTGGCAGTAGGGCCAGCTACTGGTGCTCAGATCCCTGGCACCAGGCCAGAGACTGGTCTGGCCTACCTGCCGTCCTTGCTCTGAGGCGAGGGTTCCCTTCGCAGTCCCGGGAAAACCCAGGGTTCTGGCCCCTTGCACGTTGTGGAGCATTCCGGACCCCCTTGCGTGTTGTGGAGCATTCCGGACCCCCTTGCACGTTGTGGAGCATTCCGGACCCGACCAGCGCCCTTGCTCCTCCCTGTCGCCTCTCCTGCCTAGACCCCTGAGCACCTTATTCCTCATCTCCCCACTGTCTTCCGATTATGTGGCAGGCAGTGGGGTTTTACAACCTCAGTGGGACTGTGCTTTGCCCTGCTGACCTCCTTCAGTGCAGGAAGGCAGGGTGACTTGGGAAAGGCTGCTCTGGACCTTTCTGCTCCTAGAGTGGGCTCTGCTTGGGCCTGCTTTGGGGCCGTTCTCGCTATTTCTTTTCCTGGTTCTTATGGAGATGATGCTCAACAGTGCTGAAAGAGGTGCCCTTGGGCTGCTCCTATTTAAAGTGGCCCACATGAAGCCACTCAGTGCTACTTCCCTCCAAAACCCTTAACGTTCTTATGTGGCGGTCTTACAGTGAGCCCTAGGTGGGATATAAGCATGTTTTTTTTTTTT
>NC_034592.1:77561386-77564231 GCF_900095145.1 Mus pahari
TAGCCCTGGCTGTCCTGGAACTCACTTTGTAGACCAGGCTGGCCTCGAACTCAGAAATCCGCCTGCCTCTGCCTCCCGAGTGCTAGGATTAAAGGCGTGCGCCACCACTGCCCGGCTGGATATAAGCATGTTCTTATGTGACGGTCTTATAGTGTGCACTAGGTGGGATACAAGCTTCATCAGCCACATGCTCATTTTGGCCTCAGCCCTAAATGACTAATGTGGTGGTGACCCAGGCCACAGAAGGCCAGGGAGGCCAGAGGCCAGTGTAACTGACTGGTCACCTGTGTTGCTGATGCTCCCAGCTTGGCTCGAACCAGGCTCTGCCACAGGGTGACTGAGGTCTTCCACACAGGAAGGGACAGATGCCAACAGACCTGGGGGATTGAATGCACACAAGATTAAGAGGGCTGCAGATTGTGAGAAACAAAGAAGCCAGAAGGGCAGGACCAGGACCATAGCCGCTGTGGCAGCCCAATCTGGTCCAGCCTGAAGCATCTTTTACAGCCTGGGGGCAGCCAACACCTGAAAGAGCTTTCAGGTTAAGTCCTCCCCTGTGAGTGAGATGCCAGTGCGGGTAGAGGATCCTTACAGAGTCCCCGGTATCTCGACAGCTGTTGGTAGATCTGCTTCATTCGCTCAATGTTGAGCCGACTAGTCTCTGCATGATTGACGATGGGCCGTGGATAGTCCACTCCAATGATGCACTTGGCGGCCTTCTGAACTGACTCGGGGGCATTCCAGGGCTCATAGATGTATCGAGAGGGGAAGCCTTTCAATTTGGGCAGGTATCGCCTGAAACACACACCAGGTAATGTATCAGCACACTGTGACTCTTCTTTAAAGGGCCTAGGGTACCCCAATCCAGGAGGAGGCCACAGTGGTCCAGAGCCAGAGTCTGGTGTGCATCCTTACCGGATATAGTCCCCACTGGGGTCTGTACGTCGGCCAAAGCCCACAGGGCAGTAGCAGTGGAAGAATTGTTGGAAGAAAGCACTGCAGGACAGCCACATCCAGCTGCCTGCATTCACACTGAAATCTGCATCCAGGAGCAGCTCGTCAAATACCTAGATGGGGGAAAACCAGCCTCCTTGGAGACCTGATGCTCTGGCTCTTTCCACATCTGTAATACTGTTATACCCTCAGGGAGCCAGAGCCCTGCTGTAGAGGGCCCAGGAATGCAGAAAGGACCTCCTGGACCCAAGGATCCCACCCCAGCCCCAACCTTAAGGAGCTGCCCTTGGCTAGGCCTGGTCACAGGGTACAGGCTAGCTTGCACTCACCCGGACCCCGCTCTCCCAGCTGACCCAGAGGTCCCCGCGGGTGAGGAAGCAGGCCACAGCGTGCCGGGCCAGATGGTGGATCCAGCCCTCCTGCCTCAGTTGGGTCATGATGGCGTCAATCCAAGGGAAGCCTGTCTTGCCCTCGGCCCACTTGGCCAGGGCTTCGGGGTTGCGGTCCCAGGGGATCTGGATGCAGATGGGGTTCCCCTCCATTCGGTCAAACCTGGGGTTGTTGGTGGCCGCTGTGTAGAAGAACTCTCGCCACAGGAGTTGTCCAAATAAGGAGAGGGGGGGTGTGCTGTTCCTCTTCACCTAGGGGTGGGCACAGTGCACAGAGATGAGTGTCTGCCTGGTTCTCAGCACTGTGGTGATGCTCAGGTCTCCTGCACAGAACAACCTGGAGTGTCTCCCAAGCACCATGGCTCCACATCCCTGAGATGTGCAGAGGGACTAGACTTAAAAGATTCACAGTGTACAAGATGCAGCCCTGCCCTGGGCACCAAGCTCTTCAAGACTACTCCAAATTCTGTGGCACAACCTTCTAGAAAGCTGAAGGGATTTTACACGTCATCAGCAATTTAAAATATGAAATCTGAACAGCTAAATAACTCACTGAATCCAGAGAGGTGGAGCTGTTGTTGTTCACAATACTGGAACGTACTCTGCATGCTACCAGAGGAGAACGGTAACCACCAACCAAGTTGTAAGCCCTCTGATCTACATTGGTGCCTGCCCGTGACACACTGGTACAAGAGCAGCACACACACGGTGGGAGTAACCAGCCATTATGTGACTGAATAAAGGCCCATTCCATGAGATGGGGCCATCCCTGACACTGTCCAGGTGATCACGAACCTATAGGAAAACCAAACACTATTGTTCTGCTAAAGGAATACAGGAATAAAATGACTCCTAATGACATGCTGCTATACGCAGTGCCTTGCTCAGCCATCGTCAGAGAAGCTTCCTCCTGCGGTAGATGGGAACAAATACAGTGACCCACAACTGGACAAAGTGCAGAGAGTGAGGCTCTTCAGAATACTCAGTCCTAAACAGGAACGTCTCCGTCAAACCTCTCCCCTCTGCTCAGGGAACTCTTTGGAAGAGGAGATGAAAAGATCGTATGGGGCAGAGGGGATGGAAGACGGCATGGAAACAAGGCCTTCTAGACAGCAGGACTGAAGCACTGAGAGCTCACAGGATGGCGGCTGCCTGCACAGGCCAAAGTCAGACAAGGTCCCAGATCAGAGGAAGTGGACACTGCCCTCATCCCTAACCCACAAGCTCCCTCCAGCTGATAACTGCTCACAGAGGGAAATTCGTTTTCCGCAATGGAGTCTTATTGGGTATACAAGCTGCACTTAAGGGCAGCAGTAGATGCGAACACAAGTAAACTCAATGGTGCTTTTGGAGGATTTTTTTTTTTGGGTGGGAGTGGGGAGCTCACAATACTTGGGCTGGGCTTGCTCTGCCTCCTTTCCTTTTTCCTTTCCTTTCCTTTCCTTTCCTTTCCTTTCCTTTCCTTTCCTTTCCTTTCCTTTCCTTTCCTTTCCTTTCCTTTC
>NC_034592.1:77564576-77593447 GCF_900095145.1 Mus pahari
CTCTCTCTCTCTCTCTCTCTCTCTCCAGGATTGCTCTGTGTAGTCCTGGCTGTCCTGGAACTCACTCTGTAAACCAGGCTGGCCTTGAACTAAGAAATCCACCTGTCTCTTTTTCCTCCTTTTCATTAGTTTTGTTCAATTCAGGATTTTTTTGTTTTGTTTTTTGTTTGTTTGTTTGTTTCTTCTGTTTTTATAGATGTCTGTTTGTATTCTAGTGAGAAAGAGAAAGAAAGGCTGTTGACTTGAGTGGGCAGAACATAGGGAGAATCTAGGAGTCAGAGCATGGGAAGCTGTGATCAGAATACACTGTAAAATTGCAAAGTACTAAGTCTGGATTTTGGTTAAATAATGTATAAACACCCGTCTGAGACATGAACGGATTAGGTTGGGCTCTACACAAACCCTCAAAGCTACCCCATCCCATGAAGCTGACACTGGCCGGGCTAGAGAGAGCAACACAAAAAATCCAAGGCACAGTGTGAGCTAAGGCGCGTCTCCGTGGAATGCTCTGACAGCCTACGGGCTGCATGGCGCGGTCCTGTATGCAGCCCTCCAGGACAGCCCTGGACTCCCCTTAGACTTCAGTCCCAGCTCCAGTGACGGCAGCTGTGCCTGTCTTATGACGCCTCTGGCTGAGACGCCCACTTCCCACCCCAGGTCCCTTCACTTATCAGCTGTTAGTGGATATACCAGCTCCGAAGCCCAGCTCTTCTGTCTCCAGAACCACAGAAGAAGCTGGGTCATTCACATCAGCGACTCAGTTGTGCCCAGCTGTCACCTCTAGGAAACCAACCACCTCTGGCTTCTCCAGAACTCTCACAGCCCAGACCCAAAGCCAAAGAGAAGGGGCCTTGTCTCGGATGACTGGCAACAAGTGCTGTGCCTGGGCGTGACCGTGCGTGCGCCCCGCACCTCACCTTCTTGTATAGGTCCCACAGGCGGTAGTAGAAGAGGCGGCAGGAGAGGCATCCAAAGCGCAGGTAGGGGCTGAGGCCCGTGGGGCTGGCCAGCAAGGAATTGGCATTCATCCGAGGTCTCTCATAGTTGGCAACCCAGGCCTGCAGGAGAGAGGTGACAGGAGGTCAGGACTGATGTGACAAAGTGAGGTTTCTTCATCTAAGGTGAAACAAAACAAAACAAAACAAAACAAAGCCAAAGAAAGGTCCTAGAACCAGGCCTGCAGCACTGTGTGCATCCCTCTTCTGCCTGGGGACTCTAGGAAAGAGAGATGGCCATGTTCTTGTCCTGACTTCATGTTCAGTCTGTGGGACGACTGTGAATGACTTATTTAGCTTCTTAGCTATTTAATGAGAACATTCCCCATCTCTGGGGAGTAACTGAAGTAGGAAAGAACACTGAGAACACGGAAAAAGCTCTGCAGTAACACAGAAGGTGGGAAGGCTTATACCTGACAGAAAACAGTGCTCCTAGCTTGGTCACCAGAAGCCTAAGGCTGCCACCGCAGGATCTTCACATCATTGTTAAACAACACAGGAAACTCTCAAAGTTCCAAAGACCAACAGATCCACTCACTTCTGGGGCCTCTTGTCGTCCATTACTGGCCGCTTTACTGCTCTGCTTTTCAGAGACACCATTCTGAGGAGGATTCTCACTAGACTGTAAGAATACTCAGAATATCAATTATGCTATCATCTTCTACAAATAGAGTAACTGGGATCAAAATACTTCTGTGACTTTCTTGGGGTCAGGGCCCTGGTAAGAGACAAGTTGCAGAGAGCCTGGGAGTCTCACTTTAGTCTCCAGTCTCCATGTTACCATCTCTGTCCTGACACCTTTCCTTCCTGCCCACTCCAGTACCTCCCTGTCTCACTTCAGGTGTCCTTCATTCCTGTGGCAAGCAGGCCAAGGGCAGCTTATGAAAATCCTTACCCTTCCTCGCTAGTTGGGGATAAATCCTCAACTTTCAGAGACCCAGTATCATTGATAAGCTCTCCAGCACCTTCTTCTCTCAGAATGAAAGTGAGGATGTAGCTGCTCCAAGGTACGATGGAGAAGGATGTTATTGTGGATAGGAGGGAAAGTTCATCCAGAGGCATCTGGAAGAGTCCAGGCTGAACAGGGCCATGGGAGGAGAGGGGAGGGCCGGAGGAGAGCAAGAAAAGAGGAGAGGACAAGTGGACCAAAAGAGGAGCTGAAGTCCAAGAGGCCAAGAGAGAACACAGCCGAAATGGCTGGATCATATTGGAATCAGAAGCTGGGGGAAGGGAATCCCAGCCCTGGGTCTGGAGAGGTTTAGGGTGGGGGTGGGGTGAAAAGTACCAGGAGGAGCCAAAGCATTGAGGGAGTTGTCCCAGGTTTCTTTGGGGTCTGACACTCTCCCCTAACAGGTTCCATGCCAAGACTATGAAATAATGATATCATTTCTCCTACTCTACAAACCAAACAAATGACAAGCAAGTCATAGGGCTTGTGATAGCCAGTGGACCTCTTGCACCAGGCCCTGTCCTCTACAGCCAACCTGTGTCCACCATCCTCTCACCTCCACTTTCCATCTACCTAGGCTCTGCTGTTTGACTCTGCTGGTGCTGCGCTGACCCCAGGCACTGCTGCCCTTGGATTCTGGGTGCTCTCCCCAGCAATCAGCTTGCTGTTCACGGCCCCCATCTGTCTCCAACCCACAGGTCTCTCTGGACCACTCATGTGCTGCACCTGCTAGCTGCTATTCACTTTAGGTCAGTTGCTCTCAACCACAGAACAACCCTTTCACAGGGCTCACATATCAGATATCCACATCATGATTCATAGCAGTAGCAAAGTTACAGTTAGAGTAGCAATGAAAATAATGTTCTGGTTGGGGTCAGCACAACATGAGAACCTGTATTAAGGAGACACAGCTTTAAGGTTGATAAGCACTGCCCTGGGTCCTCTGTAAGGTCCATCTCTTCTCCATCCCTCCAGTGTTCCAGCCCCAGGCTCTGTCCTTGGCCCAGGCCCATCTTTTGGCTGGGTCCACCTGGATGCAGAACTTGCTCTGTTGCTTAAGCTCGCTCCTGTGCTGGGCTCTTCACTGAGAGGGTGACTTTATTCACTTCACTGCCAGCCCCTTCCTCGTCACCACGTCCTCAATGTTCCACCTAACGCTCTCTATGTGCTTTCCAGCCACTGCTGCTAAGATAAAATGTAGCCTGGACTGTGCAGACAACCTCCTCTAGTGTACTGTCCACACTGGGAACGGAGTGTCTGGGCTGCCGAGAGGACTAAGGAGGGGACACGACAGTTCACACCTCTCTGGCCTCTCTGGCCACAGTTCCTCAAGCCTTGGCAGATGTGGTTCTCTCTGCTGCTTCTCTCCCCTGCACCTTAAGTGTCTCTCATCAGACACTGGGTACTTCTGCCAGGACATCTCCTTGTTCCCCCGACCCTTAACCCTGCAGTTTCAAGCTTTATAAAACACTTTATCTTCTTTTTCTCTGTGTGTACATGTGTGCAGGTGTGGAGGTCAGGGGAGACACTGGGTGTCTTCCTTGTTTTCTTACTTTTTTTTTTTTTTTTTTTTTTGGTTTTTTCGAGACAGGGTTTCTCTGTGTAGCCCTGGCTGTCCTGGAACTCACTTTGTAGACCAGGCTGGCCTCAAACCCAGAAATCCACCTGTCTCTGCCTCCCAAGTGCTGGGCATTAAAGGTGTGCGCCACCACCACCTGGCTCTGTTTTCTTACCCTTTTCCTTGAGCCAAACACTCTGCTAGAACTTGGAGCTCGTTTGTATGTTTTTGGGGGAGGGATAGATTGTGGCAACCTTTCCTGTAAGAAGTTACAGGTGTGTGAGATCACAACTGGCCTTCTCTTTTCCTTTTTTGGCCAAAGTTAATTTTCCATCTATTTTAAAGTATGTGACTAGCTGTGTATGTGGATGCGAGGGTCTGAACTCAGTGCTCTTGCCTGTGAAACAAGCATCCTCCTCTGAGCCACCTCTCCAGGCTCCGTCTTTTTTATCTTAAGTGAAACAGACACAGAGACACACAAACGTGCAGCTTCATAAATTCTTCTAAAGGCAATACCCAGGTGAATTCCGGGAACAGGACCTTGCCGGTCACCCAGTCTGTGCTCAGTCCTCACCAATCTCCTCCCACCCCCTGGTGACGCCAGCCCCAGCTTCTGTAATTATTACATTTTGAGATGTTTATATTTTTTTCTGCTTTTGCAAAGTGTGTTTGGAGCCACCTCATTCTTCCACAACTATTCTTGGATTTCTGTGTACCTGCTTGTGCCCTCTACCACCCAAATGTGCACCCTCGGCCCTAGAGCTTAGCCTTAGCCATAGAAGAAGTATTATTTATATCAAGTTTCTCCTAAGCATATATATCCTCTCTGGCACCTCTTCCTTTTCCTTCTGATGTCTGGAAGGACACAGGGACATAGCTCTTGACTCCCAGCCTCGTCTTTCACTGGAGGAACTTGTTTTACCTTCAGCTGAGAGAAATATCTGGATGGGAATATTCAGTCTGCTGAGCTGGGAGAGGCTGGGAATGTCACCATAGCCTCCAGTGCTGGCTGGCCACTCCTGAGGCTGGGAAATCATTCTTCCTTAGCAGACTGCCTTGGGCCCTTGATCCATTGCTAGTACCTAGCTGCTGGCAAAAGACCTTGTCACTTGAATGGGGACAGAAAAAGCTGTGCTTTTAAGGGACAGACTACAGAGAGACTGCAGGGTCAGGGAATTTGGAAGCAGGAGTCCTCAAGTCCATGGATCCTGCTCTCCTTCTCTGGTCATAGGGGGTGAGGACCACAGACGCTGTGGAATGGTGCCTCTGGGCCTCGGCCTCTCCCTCTTGCTGATTCCCACTGCACAGAAGGTAGGCCACTTGCTATCTGGATCTAAGCAAATAGGAAATAAAGCTATGGAAGAAACCGAAAGAGATGGGGAGGGGGACCCCTGACACCCAATAACTGACCTGATGGGTTTGACCAACTCAACAGTGTTATTGCTTCCTTTGAGACAGTCTCACCCTGTAGCCCACTCTGGCCTGGAACTTAAAGCAATCCTTTCGCCTCGGCCCTCTTCAATATTGAGATTACAGGCATGCATCAAGCCTGGTTGGCTGCCCTTTCCATAAGCAAAAGCTGTCCACAGAAGAAAGTCAGTCTGGTGCCAACTATGTGATCATGTGGAATTGCACCTCCCTACACTGCTAACCAATGGTGTGACCTCAGGCAGGTTACTCAACCTCTCAGCCCAGGTTTATAATCTGTCAGATGGAGAGCCTAGTATCTGCCTGCTGGACAGACAAAGGGAGATGATGCAGTCAGGCACATAGGCCAGCGGCCAGCACAGGATGGACTTTCCAACTGGGAGCTGCTGTTAATTCTGCCATCAGGAAGAATTTTTAGTTTTCAGCCCTTCAGACACGAGAGACTCTAAGGGAAAGGAACCCGACCCACATCCCTGTGGTCCAGAAACAGGGCCATACCTTCCGTTCCAAGTGCTTGTCCAGGCGGGCCAGAGCTTCTGTCTCTCCTCCTTGCCAAACAGCTGGGCCAAGTCCTTCCGTGGGGAATCCTACAAAAGGAACGGTAGGCTGTAGCACTGCAGGTCAGGTCACCTCAGAAACAGCTCAGTACACACCTTTAAGGTGATTCACAATTATAAAAATGATCATTTCCACTATTCAGACTGATCTGTTCTTTAGATGGAACCACAGACCTTGGACTTGGTGCTATGAGGACTGAGAAAACCCTTCAAGGGCAGAAGGCTAGCTTTACTCAGATCAGAAGATGGTGTGGGCAGGAGGAGGGAGGCAGGAAGGTGGGCTGGATACCGAAAGCCTGGATTAGTTATCCTAGTGAGGAAGTCCACTGACCAGCACTAGACAGTGCCTCTACTGATGGAGCGAGGGAACTACAGAAAAGAGGCTTCAGCGACAAACAGCAGCCGCCTGGCCGGGCACAGGCAGTTCAGTGGTCATGGTGGTGGACAGCAGCAGCCTTTCCTGGTTTTCCTTTCTCTTTGCCTTTTAAGATAAGGTCATGTAGTCCAGGGTGGCCTGTTCCTCCTGCCTCTGTCACTCAGTTCAGAGATTACAGGCGTGTGCCACTTGGCCAGTATTTTCTAGCTTTTGACAAGGAAACCACAGGAAGCAGCGGCCTGTGTGGTGTGCTGCAGGGCACACTCACCCAGTTCCTCTAGGGAAGGCACGCCATAGGTGTCATCATGGTTCTCCTGGATCTCAGCCCTGCAGCTCTCCATCTGCTGGCTGCTCACAGCCACCGTGGGCTTCTTGGGCAGCTCCATGCGGCTGATGAGGGCCTGAAAGCGCTTGTAGGTAAGGGGTGGTTTCTGCCCATTCAGTTCGATGATTCTGGGGAGCCCAAAGCAAATCTGAAGTCACTCCCGAGACCCTTTATTTTGGGGTCCCTGACCACCCCCAAAAAAGAGCACAAAACTCAAGAAGTTCTGAGGGTCGCTCTCCTCATCACCTCATGGTCCCATCCCTGAGTAGGAAGGGGGCACAGGGGAGGCTGTATCTCCATTTTACCGAGAGGGAAAATGAAGCCCAGAGAGCTGGAACAGGAGCCTCAGGTAATGGAGCAAGGCAGGGCCAGAGCTGGGACTCAATTCCAGGTTCCCTGGTGTCCACGTGGAGCCGCCTAGAGACAGAGACTGACCGTATCTCTCTAATCAGACAGAAAAACCCCATGGGCCTCTGGGCACCTGTCTGACCACACCAAGGGCTTCTCTCTACACCATTTCAAGCCTCTGAGGGATGTACAGTGAGGGGTATAACATGCTTTCTTGGAGGATCATTGTCCTGTTAGCCCTGTTCACTAGAGCAGAGATGTAAAGGCCAGCTGATGCTCCCTCAGTCAGAGTCTGGGGCTATGACTTAGCAACAGTAAACAGCAACAGTATAAGAGTGCTGCAGGGGCTGGTGAGATGGCTCAGTGGTTAAGAGCGCCGACTGCTCTTCCAAAGGTCCTGAGTTCAAATCCCAGCAACCACATGGTGGCTCACAACCATCTGTAATGAAATCTGATGCCCTCTTCTGGAGTGTCTGAAGACAGCTACAGTGTACTTACATATAATAAACAAGTAAATATTTTTTTTTTTAAAAAAAAAAAAGAGTGCTGCAGTGTGCCAAGTACTTCTCATAAGCAAGAAGGAAAGGCAGGGCACTGGAGAGATGGGCTCACTGCATCTGTGAGGATAAGTTTTGATCGTTTGTAGCCAGATTCCTAGGCTCTCACTGGCCAAGAAGGATCTTATGCAAGGCCTGCCTGTCGGGGTGAGTTCATTTCCCAGTTTGTTCTCCCTGTGCTGCCCCCATTAGCTCAGATAGGAAGGAGCTAGCTGCTGCCTCTGCAGTCCCTTCCCTCCCCTGGCACGTGGCAGGGGAGGGTTCCACACCAAGCCTCTCTTCCTGAGGGCTTGGCTCACGTGCACAGCTGTGTGACCCAGCCTCCTGGCAGCCAGCCCTTGGTTGGGAGGAGGGCAGGGAGCAGCAGCAGCTACAGAGGGTGGCATCGCCAGTAGGGAAGGGGAGACAAAAGCCCAAAGGTTGGCCCCTGGGGAAGGTTGCCAGCACCCTGCAGGGGTCTCTAGAGCCCCCAAACACTATCAGAATGGACGGCCCGGAAACCCAGATAGGCCAAGCAGACCCGGGATCATCCTCAAGAGGAAACTAGGTCTGAGAGAACAGAGGCCTGCTGGTAGGAGTCTGATGGGGTCTGCCAAGGTTAGGGTTCTGTAGTTTGGGAGCACAACAGAGGGCGGGGAACATGAAGCTCTGTGAGCCAATGACAGATCTATGAAGACTGTGTGGAGACAGAGTCCCCTGCTTCCATAGCCTGGGCCTAACCAAGCCTCTTTGTTATCCCAATCGGGTAACCTCTTGGTGACTCCTTTAAGCCCCCAACTCTGGCCCATTATTGTCCAGTTCAGTTAGCCCTCTTGCTGAACTGGTCCAAGTTCCACTTAGGAGAAGCCCCAGTCCCCAATCTTCACTATGGGCAACCTTACCGAGAGCCCCCGTGTCTTACCTGTCTAGGTCATAGAGGGTGTGAGAGTTCTCAGTCACCACCTCCACACCAGCCTCCTTGGCCATCTTCATAATGGCTGCGTCCCGTTCTTTCCCAAAGGGTTCAGAGTCATATTCAAAGGTCAAACGGGTCACCCCCCATTCCTGCACAGAGATAATCTGTTATGCTTGGTTCAAGAAGAGGGACCTGGGTACTCAGCTTCTCTCTGGGAGTGAGCAGGGCTAACCTTGAGCTGTGTTAGAATAGCTATAGAACAAAGACAGGGCCTGGACAATAGTTTAAATCAGAAAGCAAAGAGCAGGAGCCCCGGCAAGTGTAGAGCTGTCAGCCAGGATTGGGAGGCCAAGCGCACTTCGGTGGTGGAGTCAACAGAAAGGCCCAGTGTTCACTGTAGCCTTGAAGTGGGGGAACGAGGCTATAAATACAATGTTCCCAGGGGAGCCCTCAGCCCACAGAGAGGCACTGACTCACAGTGGAAATGGGACACACACACACACACACACACACACACACACACACTCTCCAGCCTGCTCTGCAGCCTTTCCCAGGTCTCCTCAGACTCTACAAACTTGTGGCCTAGTTTTCCTGGCAGACTTGTGCTATGTAAGGTGTCTTAATGGTTTCCACAGCAACACTCCCTAGGCCAGAAGCAAACAGAGCTAATGGCTTTCAGAGCTGGAGAAGGAGGCACTATCCTGAGTCCAGAGAAAACAAACTGGAGGGGCTACAGGTTGTGAAAAGGGGAATTTTTTTTTTTCCTGAGCTTTCTGTTACTTCGGTCTCCTAGCAACACCAGGAGAAAGCGGACCTGGTGAAAGCTATCTAGACAAGCCATAGAAAGCTCTATAGCACGTAACTAGCAAGACGGAAGCAATCTAACCAGTCTGTGGTCACAGTCCCTTACAGCTTTGGACCACTGGTCACTATCCTAATTCAGGCTTGCCCAGGGGAGTGAGTTCTTAGCAGGGTGGATATCCAGCTCATCTACATCCCAATGCACTACATATTTATTTAGCCTTTACTGTGCTGAGTGGTTACTCATATAACCCTGTGAATAAGAAGATTCTCATTAAATGACAGCCCCCACTCTGTGAGGGTGATTCTCCTGTGCCTTGTCCTGTTCCTATGACAGCACTCGTCATAGGCAGTGAAGCTGCCCATCACTGTGTGAACTGTTCACACTGTTTTGCCATCACTGTGTGAACGCAGAGTAGAAATCGCGCTGGGTTGTACAAGCATTGCTATCGCCCTATCAGCCAGTACGGGGCCTTATGCTAGTAAAGGCTCAATGAATATGCGGTGAGTGACTCAGTGAACAGCGAAGGCATCTACAGTTCTGAGCTACAGACCATTTGGCCTCTGAGCTCCTGGGAGAGAGGAGCAATGTGGAGGGACAGGAATGACAAAATCTTTTCTATTACCATTGTTTTGGTTTTATTGTTCTGGGGATGGGACCAGGGCCTCATGCATACTAGGCAAGTACTCTACCACTGAGCCACAGGCACAGCCTAACAAAGGCATGTACAGGGTATGCCAGGGAAATGCACAGTTCTATGTCAGAGAGCCCAAGAAAGCTTCCTTACCTGTGAACCGGGGACAGCAGAGCCCACCCCTCCGGGCTGGGGGGGGAGTGTTAGCACATGGTAGCAGTTGGAACACGACTCAGTCAGCCCTGGGAGAGGCTAAGGATGAGTGTCCATGGGTGTGTGCAGAATTATGGGGGGGGGGGCACACTGTGACGCTATTTTCTTAGATTTTTCATATAGCACTTGGAGTGCTACTGAGGATGAAGGAGAATGGTCTAGAGAACTTTTGTCTCTGATTGGGCCTTAAAACATGCATTTTAAAGAGGCATAAGGAAATGGGTTTGCCTCCAGTATGGCCCCAGAATGAAGATTTTATTCATTGCTTACCACAGGAAAACAAGGATGGCTCCCTCAAATGCCTGACTGACTTTTTCCTTAATAAGCAGATCAAGATGAGGTGGCCAGCACCCCTTGTTAGACAGGAAACCCCACCCTCAAAGTTTTGGCAGGAACAAGCTCTAATGAAACATACTGGCTTGAGCCAAGGAACCAGGAGGAAGCCAGCGGCAGCAGGGTGGAAGGAGTCACGCTCTGCGTGTCTGGGCTGAGCTGGGATATTTCCAGCACGACACTGATTTTACAGAATTTTTTTCCCTTCAGTTTCCACCCTGCTGGCAAATTTACCAGCTGTCTCTGCTTCTGACCTCCCTAGCAGCCATTTTAGTGGCCAGACAGGCACCAGTATTTCCATTTTGCCAGCCAGAACAGCATTTCACTCTGTGGGGAGATGCTAAGCAGCAGAAGGTCCCTCTCAGCCCTCAATGCTCACCTTGAACAGCCTTGGGAACACATCAGCTGGCTGTCCCCGGACTACAAACAGACGGGAATTCAGCTTTCTTAAGCTTGTGTCCAGATCTTCTAGAGATTGTAGTAGGAACCTGCAGATTTCACAAAGACCTCATTATTAGCATGGCTAGGGTGGAGGTGGTAAACCATCTCTCTCTCTCTCTCTCTCTCTCTCTCTCTCTCTCTCTCTCTCTCACACACACACACACACACACACACACACACACACACACTCTTTCTTAACAAAGCCACTGTGTGTGCAGGGCTGGGGCTAACCACACCCGCGAGCTGTGGGATAGGAGGCAGTTGGCCTCTTTACTTGCTTTCTCATCCATGCCATGGAATTGACAGTAGAGCCTGTAGACTCGCTAAGACGTTACCTCATGAAATCGCTAAGAAATAAAATCAGAGAGTGCAAGGAAAACCCTAGGCACGGAACCCACATGATCCCTGTGAGCGGCTCTTGGTGCTGTTTTACATGTCTGCTAAATACTAAAGTCACAACAACAGGCTGGGTGGCCCTGAAGGTTTGTTTGGTAGCTCACTGTCCATGCCTCCCGTGCGTGACCCACAGTCCCTTGAGCCTCAAGCACGGTATACTTGTTTATCTACTGATGTAGTTCAAACTCCCAGTGACAAATGGGTACTGAGTACACTATCATCCCTTGCTTTCCCAAGTCAACCACGGTCATCAGTTTGACTATGGATCTATTCTAATTCCTAAGTACTTTCATAATTTGACTCCCTCAACACAGTTTGAAGGAAACTGAACTATCCCCATTTTGCAGACAAAGAAACTGACAAGAGAGGTTAGGGAATTTACCAAAGCAGATACTATTAGGTGACTGAGCTGGCATAGTGGCCCAGGCAGACCAGACTCTAAAAGCCTTGTTTGTTTTCAGTGGTCCATTCTAAACACTTCAGTCAAGGGCTGAGAGTCTCCTGAGCCTGGAACACAAGCCTCACCCAGACAGTCTAGCCACATGCCTATCTTCCTCCTCAGGACCCAAGCCTGAACAGGCCAAGCTTCTCATGTCAGGTTTCCTCCACAGAACCTGCTGTCGATCCCTGAGCTACATTCCCCGACTACTGGAGGTTTACAGAAGCCTTGAGGGTGCCAATCAGAACTAGGCCCCGCCTGCTGCCTCTGACGTACATAAAATGACATAATCCCAAGTCCAATGCTGTAGACCCACATTCCAGTAGAAGCCCAGCCCAGAGCATCACTGAGCTAAAGAGCACGTAGGCTTACCCAAGGGGTTGAGACAGGAGGCTGACAGCCTAAAGGTTGCTCTGAGAGCTCCTCAAGTTCTTCTGCAGTGAAATTTCTGATTTAGAAAACCTGACACACTTTAAATGTTAAGCCTGCTTAAATTTGGATTTGCAAGCCTGCTTAAATTGGTCTTGGGGGGTTGGGAAAGCACCTTGCTGCTCATCCCTAACACACACACACAATAAAAATAAAGAAGACTCAGGGGAACAGATAGCCCCAGTCACCTGAAAGAGGAGGCTCTTCTAGGCACAACTCCACACCTCAAGGCAGAGCTTCTTCCCATCAGAAGATGCTAATCTGTCCCAGCCATAAGGGTCTTTACCCTCACAACTCACCACGCCTCAGAGACCTTCAATGTGCAGTTATTAAGGCTGAAATGCCCAGGTAGTATAGATCCCAGGGTATGCTGTCGCAATCTGTTTTCTACGCACCTTTATTTTTAGAACTCATTTCCTAACGGAGAGCTTCCAGCAGCATCTCTCCAGGAGAGATGAATACCCTTGTCTTCTCTGACAGGAAACAGAAGGTAAAGTCTATAGCTAGCAACAAAACAATGCTGCAATTCACAATGGCAACAGCCACATTTACTAAGCACTCCCTGAGCATGGCTCTGTTGTCCCACTTGCTTTGCATGTATTATTTAATTATCAAACAACCCTGTCCCTGGATGTCCCCGTTTTATGGATGAAGAAACTGACATTCAAAGATTAAGTAACTTCTCCAACATAATATATGTAGTAACTGGCCAGAACTAGGAGCCCTGGGACCCTACAGCTCAGCGTTCACTCTCAGCCGCCAGGCTCCTGGGCCTCAGCCGTGAGTATACTCACCACTCTGAGCAACACACACTTGAGGTGGGTGATACTGCCTAGGGGTCAGCTCTTAGAGTACCCAAGCTCAATTAAAGGCTAACATCTTTTCTGCAGATCTTTGCTCCCCAAAATTGTAGTGTGAGGAGCCCTAGCTGTGCATGATCAGAAACTTGCTAGAATACACATACACTCTTGGGCTCCATCCTGGACTGCTATGACCAGAATTTTCCTGGGAATTCACTTGTTCATGAGTATTCAAGAAGCTCCACTGTGGCACTTCAACTTGACCTCAATATTGGTACTCTGCACATTTTTGTTTCAACTTTGCTTCTACTGGGTTCTACTCCAACCCCATCAGATAAGGCAATTAAGAGACATTTAACTAGTGGGGTGGTGGTGGCCCTTGCCTTTAATCCCAGCCCTTGGGAGGCAGAAGCAGGCAGATCTCTAGGAGTTGGAGGCCAGCATGATCTATAGAGTGAGGTCCAGGACAGACAAGCTACAGTGAAACCATCTCAGGCCATAACCACCACCAAGAAGAGGAAATGCTGAGCTACTCCCACCAACCATGGTCCCCAGGATGGACCAGAACAGCTTCCCAGGCAGGAGGCAACAGGAAGGAGACAGGGAGAGCCCCCAGGCAGCCACAGACAGGGAGGCCACTGCCATGACATCACCTTTTGTATTTGCTAGGTGATAACTCTGCAAAACACCAAAAGAACTGGAGCTCGCTGCTCCTAGAGAGGGCCCACCAGCCAGGCCTAGGCTGCCATAACCAGGGAGAACTGGCCTTTCCCTCTGTGCTCCCTTCCAGCCCTCCTCTGCACATGCTCACATCTAAACGGGTGAGCACTGGAAGGGCTGGTGTTGGGCTCACGGGGCCAAAATGCAGAGCCCAGCCCCTGAGGGCGCAGTCACAGACCCTAAGGGTGCGGTCAGAGCTCCACCTTTTGAATAGCCTTGCACCAGAATTTCCTAAGTTCCCTGGAGCTAGGTAAGACAGAACTGGAGAAAACCAAACTGGGATTTCCAAAACTACAGGGAAAGCTGTCATCCAACAACTCTAGGAGGCGACCCCTTCAGGACAAGTGAGTTCCATATTTCTACTCGGGGAGATCTTTTCTGGGGACAGAAGTGGCTGTGTTGAGAAACACTTGGTTTATCTGTTAATGGAGTGAAAGGTAGGAGTGGGTGGGTGGGGTAGCGAAGTCTTCGGGTTCAGATGTCCTTGACCAAATTCTTCTGCTTCAAGCAAGCTTATCTAACCATAACAATATTATAAACTGGCAGACTGGTGACAGGATATTAATAGACAGAAATTCACTCCCAAGAAATTAAGAGTTTAAGTCCCACCAAAAGGAATACTCCAATCCCACAGTCTACAGCAGAGACTGGTTCCTAAATCTCATTCAAACAGAAATAGAGATTTTATTTTTTTTTTCTTTTGCAGGGTGCTTAATTTTAAACAGTGTGCGATCAAAGTTGTTTACCCCCCTTGGACAACTGGAAATGTGCTCTTGGCTTACAGAACAGTGAAGCCTCTTGCTAGAGCTACAGTGTGAATAGCTTAATAGCTCAAGGAACACCAGTCTCTATACTAGCAACTACTGGTCCCAACTCCCCACTGACCGAGTCCCCAGGCCACCCTCTTCGATGGTGCAGCTGTCCAGCTGCATTCAAGTACTGGATGACAAGAGTCCCCATCCTATATCATTGGCTAACTTTTGAGAGAAATGGCTAAGAGAGAAGACACTTCTACTAACTCCCTCTGTTCTGGAAGTTCCTAAAAAAGATGCAGCATAGAGCCAGAGACAAAATGATTTCAACAGAGTAGGAGGAGAATTCTGGCTGACATCTAAGCTGTGACAGAGAGAAGGAAATTAACACTGGATCGAGCCTGACCCATTTTTAAAATCTAGATGCCATTCACAGCTGCCTTTTGTTTTGGTCTTGCCTGCAGCACCTCCTTTCCAGATACAGCAAATTTGGGAAAGGAAGGACAGAGGAAAATGGCGAAAGATGCTAGAAAAACATTCCTGGGAGCCACAGAGCTGGAAGTGGTCCATAGACTTCCTATTATCTCTAAGGCAATGGGTATAACAGCCTGCTTCTATGCCTACATGCACATACACACACACACACATACACACACACACACACACACACACGCACGCNCACACACACACACACACACACACACACACACACGCACGCGCACACACACACACACACACACACACACACACACACGCACGCACATGCACACGCACACGCGCGTGCACATGCACATTTTTTCCTGGTTGCCTTTCTCTTTAACACTGTGGCTATTTTAACCAGATTCCATCTGCAGGGAGGCAGTCAGTGTAACAGAGGTGACAGAATCAGATCTCCCACTGCTGCCAGATGGGCCCCACCCTTCTAGAGAGACGTTTCAGAGTAGGTTGCTGAAGCAGTAGGGGGCAGGGCCATTATGCCGCAGCACCATTCTCTTAGACTATTCCCAAGCTCAGAAGCAGTGCCGGAAGATTACACATACTGTAGTTATGCAGAAATGTAGCTGAGGGGGGCGAGGCGGGGGAGGGGGGGAACTCCTCGCCTCCAACCCTGTGTACCAAATGGCATCCAGTCCCGCTCTCAAACCATTGGGAGCAAGGCAACGCTGCTGGAGCGAGCCTGCTGCCAGGCTCAGGAGCAGTTTCCATATTCGATCTGTTTTTGTTATTTCCCCTTGTCCTCCTAAATGCCAAAGCTAATTAGACTTCTGGTCAATGCACTGAAGCAACACACTCCTTGGGTTGTCTGGCTCGCTATAGTTCCTTAGTGCAGCACTTCTGAAGCTTGGCTGCAGCGGTCAAAAAACCAAGGCAACCTAGGGCAGGGCAACTGAATCAGAGAAGCAGAAACGGGGGAGGGGAGCCCAGGAAGCTTTCAAGGGTCCTTAAGTGATTCCAACGTGAAGCAAATATTAAAAACACATCTGTAGTTTGTGTCCCCTCACCCCCACCCCCATCTTTTCTGCTCATGGCATTTAGGCCTCCTCCATTTATGCTTGTTTGTCTTTCTCTACTCAGATGCAGGTCTCTGGAGGCCCTGGGAGCACAACGAGGCCCAAGGTTCACTGCCATGCTCGGCAGCGGCCTACCAGCTACAACCCCTGAAATCCCATTCTCAGTATCTGAATCCCCACATGACTTGAGATGTCACCCAAGCATCTGAGCTGCCTCGTTCCTTTTCTGCTTCATTCTCTCCAAAGTGCCACTACAAAAAGGTGACCCACAGAAATCAAAAAATAAAAAAACATAAAATCAAGTATACTGGAGTTCAATCTACTTTGTGAAGGGGGGGGGGAGGCTCTTTTATCTCCACTACCACAAAGGAGTAGGTGGCAGTCATAAACAGCGCTCCCCCAAATCCCAGTTAAAAAAAGAAACATCTTCATGGCAACAGAACAAATAAGAGTCAGATTCCATTGACTCTGCCCACATTGGCGCACTACCAAAAGGAAGGGGAGGGCAAAGTCTGAGGCCTGGTTTAATGTCCACAGCAGAGACGGTCATTTGCCGGTGTTTGTCAAATGCAACCTCCTATCTATGGAAACTGGAGACAGGATAATAGCCTTGTCTGCAAATGGCGTGGGCTGGCGCTCCACAGGACTAGCTGTAGCTGTTCCCTCTGTGTAAATGGGGCAGGAAGGGGAATTTAATAGGCGTGCTACTAGGAACACTTGCTCTCCTAGCGGGCAAACCCCTCTTGGAGAGGAAAGAGTGGACGCTGAGAGCCACGGTCTCCCGGGAACTACCTCACTCATCTATGCAACAAGGCCATAAGCAAACATCTCTCGTAACAAGGCAAACAAACCAATCTACTGCAGGAGGCCTTTAGACAGTGATGGGTACACGGTGTATCAAAACGTCTTGTTTCTGAATACTGGTTACAGAGAAAATACACCAGTTACCTATTTATTATGTCACAGCATGCTGGGAAAGGGTTCCGCCACCCTATCTTCATACTGTGCTCTTGTTTTCCCTTACCCTTACATCAGCTCCTAAAAGTCTCATCCGGAATGGCCCAGCTCTCCTAAAAACCACTTCATGACAACAGGCAGAAGGGTTGACAGGTGATGCAACCCTCTTTGAATATCTTTCTAGCAACGTTATAACTACAGAGGGATCCTCTCAGACGGGTTAGGGGACCTCTTGAGAGATTGCTCATTGGGTAAACGCACCCTGCTTTCCACCCTGGATCCATATGATGAATGAGAACCTGCAAGTCGCCCTTTTAACTCTATACACTGCCATGTCATGCGTGTCCTTTCCCAATAAATGTTAAAAAAAATTTTTTTTTAATGCGTTAAGAACACAAAAGTGCCATTACCCGATGATGCCCTTGGGGTCTTTTTAAAACTGGCTAAAGCTAAGCTAGGTTCCCTAATCACCACCACGGCTGTCTGTGAAGAGAGGTTACCCATGATGGGAAAAGGGGCGTGGGGGAGATTCAAACAAATCCGAGGCTTAGGGAAGCCTTGGGGGGGGGGAGTGGCAGCGAGGGGCTACTTCTCTTGAAGAAGGTTTTTCTCCGCCCCCACAGCACACCCCTAAAAGCCCAGTCCCCATTCTCCCAGGGACTGGCTGCAGGTCCTCCCGCATGTTGACTTCGCGTTTCTGACGAGAGTCTCGTCAGCATAGAGGGACCTCTGTCCCCCAGGCCACCCCGGAGTTCAGAGAGGGCCAAACTGGGCAAAAACGCTGTGTCAAGAGTGGCCGCAGGCTGGAGTTCCTGGGCCCAGGGGAGTCCGCTTAGTGTTGCCACCCCGCAGCATAGGGTCCCCTCACCTCCATCGGTTGATGCCCACAGACGAGGAGGCCGCGAACCACGGGTCGAGGATGTAGACGCAGCGCACACAGCGCGCCCCGCGCACGGCAGCTAGCAGCGCGGGGTTGTCGTGGAGCCGTAGTCCTTTGCGGAACCAGTGCACCGAGGACGCGCCGTCTGCGGCCATCGATTGCGCAGGGACCGTCGCTGCCACCACAGCAGCCGCCGCCATCGCCGCCAGGACTGGGTCTCGGCCTGCCGCTCCGCCCCTGACCACACCGTCGGGCCCGCCCAGCGCCCGCCCAGCGGCCTATGATGCAGCCGCTCCCTGGCATGGCTCCGCCCCAAGGTGTCTGGATCGTCTCTGTGATTGGGTGAAACTCGGTGGGACCCTCCCTCTGTTCCATTGGTCAGCAGCGTCGGCGCAGGCTCCGCCCCCTCACGTTCCCACCATGTGTGGTGCCGCTTGGTAGCCACCCGCCGGTGACGCAAGATGGCGCTGCGTCCGCCCCGCGTGGGCTGAGTCTGGAGGGACCTCGGATCTCCTACGTATTTCGCGTCCCCGGGAAAGACAGGGGTTGCGGTGACTCCGGCCGGTGGTTGACAGACCTGTTACCGGGCCTTTTCTTGCAGTTCGTTGTACTGTTCATATGCGGTGATTGCCTTACACAAACCGTCCTATTTTCTATTCTCATCTCATCCTGGTTACGTTCATTCCTTAAACACGAATAAAACAGATGCTTGTTAGTCTTACTATGCAGATGAAGTAAGCTTAGGGCGCCCCAGTTTGAATGCCTTGCGCAATACCATGAATCCAGTAAGATTCCACTCTGAATCTTCCGATTTCAAAGCTTCTGCTTTTAACCCACTTCCTCGCAGAGAATCTTGGTATTTGCATAAGAAAGGCATAAGGATGAAGGAGACGCCCTTGTATGGGCCGAAGTGGGTTTGGGAGAACAGGCAAAGGTTCCAGAGGATGTGGGTTGAGGCAGTAATTATGCCCTCAAATGAATTCATTTCTTTTACGTTCTGTTTAGTAGACACAGTGCAATTATTTTGCACAAAACTCTAAACTGGATTCTATGTGGGAATCAGAGACGGGCAGGGCAATATTCTCCTATCTCTCCTTTGGGAACCCTTTGATTCTTTAGAGACTCTGGCACAGGGTTTGCTGATTGAACAAGTGCAGCAACCATTGCACTTGGGCTAAGATGGGCTAGTTGGGGTGGAGGGCTGGAGCTATCCAGCAGAGAGCTGTTCCGATTTGCCCTTGTGTTGATCCTATGCCTAGACACCTTCCCCATCTTGGTATGAGCAATGAAAGGATCTAGAATTTAGTCAGCAAGTTAATGGCATTAATTGGCACCACTCTCTGACCACAGCGTCATTACGATCCTCTCATTTCCAGGGCTTTGGACATACTGTTCTCTCACATCAATCATGTGCCCCAGCCCACACCCTTGTGCCTCCTGTTTTCCCTGTGACAGATGTCATTTTCCAGTTTCCTGGGCCCAACCTGCACAGGGGCTCACCTCATTTGGTGTCTTCCCCCTACCCTCAGGTTTTAGCACATAGTACTGGAATTTTTAGCTATTGTATGTCAGCTCCTTCAGACTATAAGCCCTGGCATGCAGGGACCTTGGCAACAGTCAGTTACATTTCCCAGGTCTAGCTCAGTACTTGGCACTGAAGGATCATATGACTCAAACATAAGAGGCTTGCATTGGCCAGAGCCTTAGTCGTCAAAGTCTCTGCTTGACTCTCTCCTTTGAATGTCTTCTGCAAGTACTTGATGAATGAACTGATGTTCCCTATACTTTTCTTTAAATATTTGGTTTTTTTTTTTCATTTTTTTTTTATCTCATGGTTAGCTGTGTGTCTGCACACGAGTGTGTGCCCATGACCGCAAGTGTCTAGTGGACCCCGGAACAGAGTGTTTCTGGGGACTGGAGTTACAAGGCTGTTGCCAGCCTCCTGGTGTGGGTGCTGAGAAGTACCCCCAAGTCAGGTTCTCTGCAATGGAAGTACACAGTTAATCTCTGAACCATCTCTCTAGCGCCCCCTCTCTTTCTTTTGAGGTATTGTATGTTTTTCTCTTTTTTTTTTTCTATCTCCTTGGGTCCCCCTACAAGGAAAAGAACAGGGAGAATAAGGGTGGTCTGTTCACAAATGGCCATTCAGGGAATAAATTCTTCTCCTCTAAACTCCCATAATACTGTGTTTATAAACTGTGAGCTCTCTGCAGCCAGGGGCTGCTCTATCATGTTTATGAAGAAGCTGAACTCAAATTCTGCTTGCTTGTGTGTGGCCCTGGACAAGCTGGTTGACCTGTTGTTATTGTTTATTTTTATTATTTTATTTATGTGTATGTCTGTCAGTGGATGCCATCTGCATGTGGATGTCAGTGTGGCCAGAAGAGGGCATTGGATCTCCTGCAGCTGGGGCCTACGCGAGGTTCTGAGCCACCTAACGTGGGTGCTGGGATCTTCCTCTGGAAGTCTTACTTACTCTTCTATTGCATGGCAAACCAGCATGACCAAAGAAACTTATAAAGTATTTAATTTGGGGTTCGTGGTTCCAGAGAGCTCGAGTCTCTGGCCATCACGATGAGGAAAACGGGAGCAGGCAAGCAGGCACAGCTCTGGAGTAGTTGCAAGAGCTTACATCTGATCCACAAGCAGGAGGCAGAGGAGGCTCACTAACAATGGCTTTAGCTTCTGAAACACTAAAGCCCAACACCTCTTCCAACGGGGCCACACCTCCTAATCCTTCCCAGACATTCCCACCCACTGTGGATCAAGCATTCAAGTATTTGAGCCTATGGGGGACATTCTCACTCAAATCACCACAAACAAGCAGTTCTTTCAACCACAGAGCCATCTCTCCGGGCCCCCTCACTTCCTTAGTAGATACAGTAGGGTAATATATAGTTCCTTGGGCACAGTGAGCAGTTTGCTATTCTGGGAAGCAGGCTCTGCATCCAATTTTTCCTTCTTTGCAATTTCCAGGCCTTTTCTTGCATATGACCTGTATTCCATAACTGACCCAGTGAATGAGACTTTTAATCATTAAAAAAAAAACCCCTCAATATTACAGCAATAATGCAAAAATAGAGATAAGCCTAACAACTCAGCCATTTCTCACGGACACATAAACATCTGAGCCAGAGGGAGGAGCAGTGTGGCCTCAACTGCTTGTGAACTGGTCCCACCGCGCTGTGTCATTGCCTTTGTTTTGTGTGACTTGCGTATTCAAGTTGATAAGGGTGAGTCATTCACAGAATGGATGTCCAGGGTTTGGGTAAATCACCTGGGAGACATTCAAGGGTCAGAACAGCAGTTCTGGCTCCTGAAAGGACACCAGAGGACAAAGTTCCCTTTGTAATTTTGTGCCTTAAAATGAGTACGGCGGAGATACCAGAATGAGGGCACACACACGTGCACATGACTAAAGAAGCAGAAATTTGAATTCTATTTTGGTCAGCTCGGAGCTTCCCACCTCCCTCTTTAAAAGGGCCAATGGCTGCTCCAGTTCCCACTAAAGGCAGAAGGAAGGAGAGGAGGACGTCCCCAAGGGGCAACCTGGTACTTCAAGGAAGTAATGGGTCATCCAGAAAGTGAATGCTGTCTTCCCTGACGACCTTTAAGACAAATCAGTCCTGTTTTATTTGTTTCCTTAGGTCAAAGAACTCTGTAGAGACCTTATGTGAAAACTTTCTGTTTTGGACCAGCCCTTCCTGTAAATATTTGATGATTGGTGGAAAGGTGACGACTCAGAGGGCGGGTCAAGCGTGGCGATTTTAAGGTGCTCACGCCCTCTAGTGGCGGGACTTTGAAAGCACGAATCCATCTGGATCCCAGTCTTAGTGCAGCTTCCAAGAATACACTCCCAAAATATATTCGTCCTTTCAACTATTCAGTTTGAGGAGCCGCTAAGCTTTCTCTTGGTTTGGTTTGCAGTTCCACCATTAACTAGTAAATGGTGTATTTAATCGGACAAGCTTCTTAAATTCTCTTAAGTTACCTTCATTCGAAAAATAGCCTAACCAGATGTAGTGTCACATGCCTTTAACCCAGCTGCCTGGAGGCAGAGGCAAGCAGATCTCTGAGTTTGGGGCCAGCCTAGTCTAGAGCGACTTCCAGGACAGCCAGGGCTACATGAAGAAACTCTGTCTCACCCCCCCCCCCACACAAAAACCCAAAACAACAACTACAACAACAACAACAAAAAAAAAGAAAGAAAGAAAGAAAAGAAAAACAGATGAGGAGAACGACAGGTGCTGTGTAGGATGAGAAGAAGGTAACTAGACAAAAGGCTCCTAATTGAGAATCCAGAAGTATATAAGAATGAGTGGACGACTGCTGAGAGGTGGCTCAGCCTGCTCTTGCAGGGAGCTTGGCTTTAGTCCCAACACCCACATGGTGGCTCAGCCTTTGTAGCTCTAGTTCCAGGGAATCTATGCCCTCTTCTGGTCTTTGCAGGCACCAGGCACACACACACACACACACAAAACACTCAGTCACATAAAATAAAAATAAAAATGTGAACATTGTATTCATGACATGATATCGCTGTGCAGTGTGGGAAAATGGCTTTTGTTATAATGGTAATGGGTCAACCCAGTACCCTAGTGGGTCCCTTGGAACTGGAGTTACAAGCAGTTGTGGCCTGCCATGTGGGTGTTGGGAACTGAACCTGGGTCCTATGCAAGACCGAGGCAATTTCTCCAGCTTCTGATCCTCTTGCTTCCATTTCCCAAATGCTGGAATTACAGGTGTGCACCATGGCATCCAGGTTTTTATGTAATGGTGGGAGTAAAACCCAGGGCTTTGTACATGACCAGCAAGCACTCTATCAATGAAGCTACTATGTCCCAGGCCCTTCCCATTTATGTATGTATGTATGTATGTATGTATGTATGTATGTATTTTGGTGTGTGTGTGTATGAGTTATTCTGCTATTGGAAAATATGCACAACACAAATTAACATTTTAGCCACATTATATCGTCCCCCATAGAAGCCCTGTACCCGTCAAACAGCACACCGCCATGCCTTCCTGCCCAACACCTTAGTTTCCTCTGCTCTGTTGCCAGCTCCTGAAAACCATTCCCCCTCACATGTGGAGGCGTGCAACATCTGTCCGTCTGTGTCCTTCTGTGTCTGAGTTTTCCCCCTTTGTCTGTTCCCAAGTCTCAGCTATTGCAGAGCTTTGGGGTCCGGCTTAAGTTTTAATGATAACGACATGGAGATGTCTGTATTGTATAAGGCTGCTGGCCTTTTCCCTGGGGCAGTCTCTCAGCAAGTCTCTAACTTAGCCCGGCTTCTCTGCCACTGCAACCTGCTGCTTGGCTCTCACTGCTGTCTTTCCTGCTCTGTCCCATCCTGCCTCTGTCCAGCTCTGCCCCTCCTTCCCTCCTTCCAGCCTCAGCTGCCAGCACTTTATTGCTCAAATACCACACTTCTTTCTCACACAAGAGAGCTCTTAACATAGTGGGAGAGATTCCTCCCCCGGGGCAGCGTGACTTTCTTTTTGGGCAGGTGAAGCCCTGACTAACATTTACCCATCCTGTCAGCCTGGCACCGCTGGCCCAGCAATCAACATGCAAGAACACAGGGACATACCTTACAACATGTGTGGGGTGGGTTATCTCAACACCTTCCCTTTTAGACCAAGAAATGGCTTTATCTCTATCAGTGAACTATCTACAATAAGAACAAATATGAGAACTATCAGTGTAAGAGAATGCCCTATCTTGGTGAGTCCAAAGTTCTGTAGAGGCTTTGCTTCATGTGAGCACAATGAAAAGTCTTTTTAAGTCTATATTTAGAAGACAACCAAAGGAAATTTAAGATCGCGAGCTTGTGACTACGATAATATTATCAGAACTCCATTGATCGATGTTAAAGCTCTGAACTTTTGAAGTCTATCACTAGTCTAAGCTTCAAAGCCATCAGAAACCTGAGAAGGATAAATTGCACCTGTGTAAATAGGACACGCAGAGCGAGCAGCTTCCAGATCTAATAAAAATGACTGAGACTTACTGGCTACCCAGCCAGTCTCCCAAGGTTCCCTTGTGTCTGCGGGGCATCCTTCTTTGGCTGCCAGGCCCAGAAGACCTGACAGGCTTTCCTATAGAGCAGGACCTTAAGGGGACCATCCCATTTTGTCGACTTCCCTATGTCCTGCCTGTCCACAGTGCTGTCAGCAGTCGGGGTAAAGGGCAGTTTACACCCCAGTGTCTAGCTTTGCCACATTTGAAGCAAGCGCCAGGTGGACATTCTTCTGTGCCCATCATCTTTGAGGAGATTAGGGTTGCTGCCAGGAACTGATGTATCTCTCTGTCAGGATAAGCCTTTTATTACTGAAACATCTCAAATGCCATATTCTGCAGATCTCTGAAGTGTTTGAGGACCACCTATCTATCTAAAAATATACCTAAATAGACAAATTTGTCTGTTTCTAGTTACTTGGTTTTTGCTTAATTTTGAAAACACTTACAGGAGGCTAATAAGGTCTACCCCTGGAATCAACTACATTTGTACATAGCATGACTACAAGTATAATTCTGAATGCATTAAAGGATTTGATTATTTATAGGTGAATGACTACTAACTTTTCTTTCTTTCTTTCTTTCTTTCTTTCTTTCTTTCTTTCTTTCTTTCTTTTTAAGATTTATTTATTTATTATATGTAAGTACACTGTGGCTGTCTTCAGACAGCCCAGAAGAAGGCGTCAGATCTCAATACATATGGTTGTGAGCCACCATGTGGTTGCTGGGATTTGAACTCAGGACCTTCAGAAGAGCAGTCGGTGCTCTTAACTGCTGAGCCATCTCGCCAACCCTCTTTCTTTCATTCTTAAGACTTATTATTTTATTTATGTGAGTACCCGGTAGCTGTCTTCAGACACACCAGAAAAGGACATCGGATCCCATTACAGATGGTTGTCAGCCACTATGTAGTTGCTGAGAATTGAACTCAGGACTTCTGGAAGAGCAGTCAGTGCTCTTAACTACTGAGCCATCTCTCCAGCCCTAACTTGTATTTCTTTCTTCTTCTTCTTTTTTTTTTTTTAATATTTATTTATTTATTATATGTAAGTACACTGTAGCTGTCTTCAGACACTCCAGAAGAGGGAGTCAGATCTCCTTATGGGTGGTTGTGAGTCACCATGTAGTTGCTGGGGATTTGAATTCAGGACCTACAGAACAGCAGTCGGGTGCTCTTACCCGCTGAGCCATCTCACCAGCCCCTAACTTGTATTTCTTAATTACCCTTAGCAGTGTATGATAGTAGCTTTCTTTAAAAAAAAAAAGATTTATTTATTTATTTAATGTATATGCATATACTGTAGCTGTGAGCCATCATTTGGTTGCTGGGATTTGAACTCAGGACCTTTGGAAGAGCAGTCAGTGCTCTTAACTGCTGAGCCATCTCTCCAGACCCTGATAGTAGCTTTCATAGGACTAGGACTTTACATTACATTTTCAAATGAGTTGTACTCAAGTTATATGCACTTAAACAAGAGTTGGATCATGTATACAGTATGTTGTTGCAACTATAACCTTAAATTTCTATCGTCATACAAAAATCCATACCAGTCCAAAATACGTGAAACTCGTTGCTTTCTTAGTCTAAAGGAAATACAATAATCCACCCTTCTTTTCACTTTCCCCCTTTTCCCCTACCTGTTTCATCCACTGACATGAGTTAGGAGAGAAAGAAGGATAGAGGGGAGAGAGAACGATCCCTGAATCCAACCTCCTTTTCTTTGTTTCTTTCCTGACCATGACCACCAACAAACCACAACCAATCCCCTTAAATGACAACAACTACCCATAACCCAGCCGCCCACCACACCATCAGGAATGAGGGTGTTGTGTCATCTTTGGGGATGCTGGCAAAGTCCTGGGATTTGAACTGTATTCCTCTGGAAGAGTAGTCAGCGCTCTTAACCACTGATTCCTTCCCCAGGGCAGCTTGCCTTTCTTTTTGGGCAGGTGAGGCCCCAACAAACATTTACACATTCTGCCAGCCTGGTGCCACCAGCCCAGCAATTAACATGTGAGAACTCAGGGACATACCTTACGACATGTGTGGAGGTGGGTTACCCCAACACTCAGCCATGTGTTTTTACCTGGAGATAGATAGATGTAGCTACATGACACAGAAAGAGGGGTGGGGCAGCGGCAGACCTCACAGAGTACAGTGACCATCCCAGAAGGATGATAATGGAGTTCTAGAAAAGATTGGGGCCCCATTAATGGAGTCGAATAGCTCCTGCCAGCCAGTGATGCTATGGCCTGTGTCACATGGAAACACAGGCTTCTGTGGCACTTCTGGTGTAAGCAAAGCACCGTGCCACAGTCACAAAGGTATAGGGCATGACAGGGGGTGAGGGGAAGGGACCATGGTGGTCTCTGTGTCTTCCATTCTGTGTTTTGAGCAATGGTTTGGGGGCACACTCACCCTCCATACAGAGGGGCCCTTGGCCTCACACACCTGGTGTATCAGGAGGCCTTGATGAGGGACTAACGGCAGCTTTCTGTAGGTGATGAGATCACCTAACGGGGCCCCGTTCTTTTCTGGAACAGACTCCTGTCATGAAGTACTGCGTGACTGTGGTCTGCTGTATGCGTGCAGCTTGTTCTGTTTCTCCAGTCATGTGCTGACAGACACACCGCTGTGTCCAGTTCGGGATGTTGTATGTAGCGCCACTGTAAATATCAGCACCCTTCTTTCCATGCAGATCTATAGAGACATAGCATCTATGTCAAAAAATGCTCCCATTTAAATGTACAAGTCAAAGCCTTTATTATAGCCAGGGCTGTGCAGCCGCCTCCAGCATCTAATTTTAGAGCACCTCCTGTCTCCTCCCACCTCAGAGGGAGTGAGTGACAGTCGGAGGCAGCCACCATCTATTTCCTGTCTCTAGAGGTTTGCCAATTCTAGGCATTTCCATAAACACAATCATGTGGTGTCCATGCTCTTTCACAGCTGTCTTTGGATTTTTTGTTCTTTGGGTTTTTGTTTTGTTTTTGTTTCTTTGTTTGTTTGTTTTTTTTTTTTTTTGGTTTTTCAAGACAGGGTTTCTCTGTGTAGTGCTGACTGTCCTGGAACTCACTCTGTAGACAAGGCTGGCCTTGAACTCAGAAATCCTCTTGCTTCAGACTCCCAAGTGCTGGGATTAAAGGCATGCACCACCACCGCCCGGCTTGTTCTTTGTTTAGAGACAGGGTCCCGTGCAGCCTGAACTGGCATTAAGCTTGCTATGTAGCTTAAGATAACCTTGAACTTCTGTTCCCCCTGCCTCTGCTTTCTGAGGGTGACAGATACAGATGTGCAATGCTGGGGATCAAACCCAGGGCTTCATATATGTTAGGCAAGCTTTTTACCAACTGAGCCACGTACCCAGCCTTCCACCTTTATTTAGCATAATATTTGAAGGCTGATCTATTGCCACATGTTCATGTCATGGCCAACTGGCTCAATGTGGGAGCAAGGATTTCCCAAGGCTCTTGGCAAACTCTGGCAGGCCAGAGTATGTTGATGGCATGTCTGGTTGCATTCTTCAAAATAACTTATTAGGAGCATTCCATACACCAGACACTTACCCAGCAGTAAGTGATGAGCCGCACTGGGTATGGTGACTTATACTTGAGTCTCAGCAGTCAGGAGATGGACTCAGGAGGGTCAAGGTTATGTTCAGCTACATAGGAAACTGGCTAGCCTCAGATTCATGAGACCCTGTTCCAAAAAGACAAAACGGTAGAGGTCCCAGCAACTGTACAAGGCCTGGGTGGCAGGATCGAGGTGTGACACCAGGCAGTCTGGCTCCAGAGGTCAAGAAGCACAGAGAAAGGAGGTTTCCTCTGAAAGCATGCTGCCCACCAGTGTGCCCAGAGCCCCCTTTTGGTCTTTGCTTTGTTTGAATAGACCTGGCTCTGGCTTCTGTTTTCCCTGGATTCACTTGCTCAACCCCGAGCAAGTGCAGGGGAGTAGAAGCTTCCCCCTTTACCAGCTACGTAGGGAGACCCTTCAGTCAGACCCCTGTGGGCATTGCCTCTGCATGGCGGCACCTGGGGCAGACTCCACCCATTTCTGTGGACCTTTCTGTTGCCTGTCAAAGAAAACTTTTCCCCATTTAAGGCCAGCGCAGCCTGCTTATTGTCCCTGTCCCCTGCCTCCTCTCCTTTTGCGGTTTTATTGAGTTATAATTGGTAAATAAAAATTTTATAGGTTGAAGGCATGTATTGTAATATTCTAAAGTCTGAATATGGTAGGATGTGATTGTTGTAATCTAACTAATTAACTCATATATCACCTCAGATATATATCCTTTTTATTAGTGGAAAGGACATGTAAGATTTACTCTTAGCAAATTACAAGTATATAATGTCATATTATTTAATTGTAATCATTATTTCAGAGTCTTTCTAACCAAATTCCCTCCCTAAGTCTGTTTATCTGTATTTGACAGTTTGAGCTGAGATCAGAAAGGACAGTAGGTACTAACTAGATAAAGAAAGGAGAAACACTTCTCACAGCGGGAGCAGCGTGGAGAAGGCTCTGAGGTGGGGGGCGGGGCACGGAGGATGGATGCAGAAGACTAGAGTGCTTAGTGAGATAAGCTGCAATCAGGTCAGTCCGGGTTCCTCCTGCCCCATGCTCATCCTGACAGATTATTTCCCTGCCAGTGAAATGAGCCAATTCAAGCCAGATTACCATATATTAAATGCACGTTTACTGGGAAGCTGCTTTGAGCCACTTCACTGGCCCTAAGGACCTAGGCTAGGGAAGTCACCATAGGCTGGGGGGGGGGGCGGTGTGCAGAGAGAGAAGGAGGAGGGGGAAGGGAGAGGGAGAGGGAGAGGGAGAGGGAGGAGAGGTGAGAGAGACTAGAATGTCTGGACTATATAGGGGAAGGGCTCTGGGGGAAGACAACCTGCCTCTGAAGTGCAAAGTTCACAGTGGGGGCAGGGAATGCCAGGAAGGGACTGAGGGATGCTGGGAGAACCTGGGGGGTCAGGTCTGCTTTGATATGTAAGATATGCACCTCAGTTCCCTGCCTGGGTCTGAAACCACGCACACCCATTTTCAGGTGAAGCTGCCTCCTTCACAGCAGCAAAATGACCGATCCAACTCTTCCTTCTACAAAACAGAGGAGCATCATCAGAACGCCTCTCAGATGTGGTATCTCCCCTCCGCTCACAGTGACCAGAGCTGCACACTTGCTGCTACCCAGACCAAAATGCAGGGATTCCTGATGAGAAACAGATCAACGACAATTCACCCCTGGGAGATGTAACAGGTGCTCTCTCAGAAGGAAGAGGGAATTGTGGGTAGACTGCAGGGCTGCTACCAACTGACTGCCTTTTCTACCTATTAACATGATTATGAGGCACAAGGCATTTGGGGAGCAAATTCACCCTCTTTGAACAAATCTCAAGGCCCCATTGCAAGCCAGCCTTGTGGTAGTGCCTAGTTCACACAGCAGCAACAACAACCGCAGAACCAATCTCTCAGACTCCCTGTCAAATAGCAAGAAGACAGTTAAGAAGGCTGTGGAACACCGCCACCCTACACACACACACACACACACACACA
>NC_034592.1:77596062-77597593 GCF_900095145.1 Mus pahari
GGAACTCACTCTGTAGACCAGGCTGGCCTCAAACTCAGAAATCCGCCTGCCTCTGCCTCCCGAGTGCTGGGATTAAAGGCATGCGCCACCACGCCCGGCCAGAATTACCTTTTTTTGATGCAGCAACACAAAATGGACAGAGACAAGGCTATAATCACAAATGAGAAAAAAGGACACAAGCTGGGTCGCTGGCCCCTCCAGCCTGTAGCTGTCCAGTTCCCTGCTGGCCCCACTCAGCGCAGACGTACTTACGTAACTGGCTGACCCTGATGGTGGTTCCACTAGGATTTCACAACTATGCCAACAATATGCATCTCTCCAAGGTGGCAGCAGGAGGGAGGGAGTAGAGGAGCTCTGAGGAGCGCAGAGGGTCAGCTAGGTGTGCTCTGGCTGGCTTCCCGGCTAGGTTGGGTGGCAGAGGAGGACAGTAGGCACAGTCTGCCTCTGTGAGCTAACTCACAGCCACTGCTTATCCGTGTGCCAAGCATGCTACATGTGTCACCCCATTCTGTCGTTCCCTGAGAAATGGGGGTCTCTGCTTGGGATTCTTAGTTTAGTTAATAAAGTGACTTAAAGGCTGGAGAGATGGTGTCTTGGATTGGGTTTTATTGTTGTAAAGAGACACCATGACCAAGGCAACTCTTACAAAGGCAAACATTTCATTGGGGCTGGCTTACAGTTTCAGAGGTTCAGTTCTCTGTCATCATGGTGGGAGCACGGCAGCATGCAGGCAGGCATGGTGCTGGAGGAGCCAAGAGTTCTGCATCTTGATCCGAAGGCAGCCAGGAGGAAGCTGTCTTCCACATTGGGCAGAGCTTCAGTATAGGAGACTTCAAAGCCCACCCCCACAGTATCATACTTCCTCTAACAAGGCCACATCTAGTCCAACAAGGTCACACTTCCTAATAGTGCCACTCCTTATGACCAAGCATTCAGAGAAACGAGTTTATGGAGGCCATATCTAGTCAAACCACCACAGATGGCTCCGTGGGTAAGAGCACTGGCTGTTGTTCCCCAGGTCCAATCCCCAACACTAGCATGCAAGTTTCTTACTCCAGTCCCAGGGAATGAAGCACCCTCTGCTGGCCTCCATTGGCACTGGGCACGCGCAGACATACATGCAAGCAAACACCCATACATAAAAAGGAAAATAAATACACAAATCTTTTTTCTTTTTAAAGAAAAGCTGGCAGACTCCCGAAGCGATGGCCCTGTAACAGACTGCACCAGGAGGCAGGAATTCTGAGAAAGAGAGAGATACTATTGCATTGAAGGGATAACTTTTCCTCCTAGCTCTTTAGCACGGTGTAAGGTGGATCTGCTTTCCTGAGAGGGGTCCTTAAGGACTGGCCTGCTCAGTTGGAATGCTAGGTCTCTGTATTAGTTAGGGTTTTACTGCTGTGAACAGACACCATGACCAAGGCAAGTCTTATAAAAACAACATTTAATTGGGGCTGGCTTACAGGTTCAGAGGTTCAGTCCATTATCATCAAGGCAGGAGCATGGCATTATCCAGGCAGGCATGGTGGAG
>NC_034592.1:77597616-77602059 GCF_900095145.1 Mus pahari
GAGTACTGAGGGGTCATGTGCCCCGACAGTGGGAGTACTGAGGGGTCATGTGGAGTCCACAACTGAGCAGCAGATCTTTTTTCTCTGAGCAGTAGAGCAAAATTTAATTCTCTGGGGCCTGCAGAGAGGGTAAACACACACACACACACACACACACACACACACACTCTGGGGCCTGCAGAGAGGGTAAACACACACACACACACATACACACACACACACACAGAGTGGATGAAGCAAGGCTCCAATAGCTTAATTTTCTCTCACATTTTATACCCCCCAGCAAAATCTTTCAAACAGTATAAACATTACAGTGTGGTTCCCTTCCATTTTTCTTCCTGTGAGTGATTACAATGCATACAAATAAAAAACAGTATGTCCCCCTCACATGATTAATCATTTTACGTATTACAGGAGAAAAACATATTATTCCCAAGGATCCATTACATTCATGTCTAAGCAACTTGTTACAACTAACAAAGCGTTAGCAAGCCAGGCGTCTTTCTCAGCCAGCTCTTTACTGGCAGGCTGCATCTTGCAATTACAACACAGGAGATGGATGTCCTTCTATTCTGACTTAACAATTCTTAGTCATCTAACACAGCTAACCTTCTGTGATGGTTTGTATGTTCTTGGGCCAGGGAGTGGCACCATTTGGAGGTGTGGCCTTGTTGGAATAGGTGTGACCTGGTTGGAGTAGGTGTGTCACTGTGGGTGTGGGCTTAAGATCCTCACCCTTGTTGTCTGGAAATCAGTCTTCCACTAGCAGCCTTTGGATGAAGACGTAGAACTCTCAGCTCTGCCTGTGCCATGCCTGCCTGGATACTGCCATGCTCCCACCTTGATGATAATGGACTGAACCTCTGAACCTGTAAGCCAGCCCCAACTAAAAGCTGTTCTTGATAAGACTTGCTTTGGTCATGGTGTCTGTTCACAGCAGTAAAACCCTAACTAAGACACCTTCTACCAATCCTTAGTTTGTTTCCATAGTAAAGAAAATGCAGAGAGCTGTAGGCCAGGGATCCTTTACCTCCTTTAGACAACAGAAAAGCAAGACCCTGTCCAGTCTGCACGCTGCACAGCACTAAGTCCTCAAGGCGCACACCAAAACCCATCAGCAGATTTATAGTTACAAAAACAGGAAAACTAGATTTCATAATAAATGGAGAAGCTCAGTCTTAGCAGTGGACACCGAGACGCCGTTACTGCCTTTGATCATTAACCTGAATCCTATAGGTGAAACTCCCGAACCCTTAGCAGTCAAGCTCACTTTGTTCTTGTCATGTTTTCTTTAGTCATTGACTTGTCGCAAGCCTTTTTTCTCTTCCACAAGTACAAATACATGCCTGTGACTCGTGAAGGCTCGCTGTGGTCCTTTTCTAATCTAGGCAGCCCTCACTATTCTACAAAGAGGGGCACATTTTACTCTTGGTTCTCTTTATTATAGCTTCTTGGCCAAACAGTCTCCCAAATTACAGCGCAAACCATCTCCCACATCTTCCCTACCAACTACCCTAACTTCCTAAACCCACTTAAATCAAATCAGAAACTCTGTAAAATCTGTGACATAAAATCCATTGCAGCTGTGGACCATCTCCAGGAAGCTCACCTGCCCACTGCAGTTCCTCCAGCATGGCATCTGCCAGTCAGGCAGACAACAGAGCTCTGGTTCTGCTGTGGCATGGATCTCCGATGTCCTCCAGAGGTCACCTGTAACTTGGAGGCTTGGTTACTATGGAGGTAGAACACTTAAGGGGTAGTGAGGAGTGATTAGGGGTCCTCCTTCTCATTCCGCTCTCCAGCTATGAGGTGAGGGCTTTGGATTTTGCTCCAGGATCGAGACACTATGTGCTGCCCCACCACAGGTCTAAAGCTGGGCCATTAGTCATAGACCGAAAAACTCAAAAATTGCCTTGAGTCTTGCTATATAGACCAAACTATCCTCAAATTTTCTCTCCTCTTGCCTCCTCCTCCGGAGTGCTAGCATCATAGGCAGAGGTATCCTGCCTAGCCAACATTTCTCTTTGTAAGTTGATGAACTCAGGTATTACATGAGATCGTGACAGAAAGCTGCTCAGACAGATCACAACTCGGTCTCAGCTACCTTCAAAACTCAGCAGTACAGAGAGCTTGCTAGGGTGGCAGCTGTTTAGACCAGTGATAGCTTTTTTTAAGATTTGGGATTTGGGGCCTTTCACAGGGTTTCCTGGTCCTGGGCTTGTCACCCAGATGAGAGTGCATGAGGATGATTTCATGGTTACAGTTTGCTACGGCAACGGGATTGGCCACAGTTGTACAGTAGCTACAGTAGCTGGTAAAGACTGGAAGGCAGGCAGAGGAGGAGAGAGGCCTGCTGGAAAGACTTCAGGGACCACTTGGACAAGTAGAACAGGAAGCAATGGCAGCAAGCTAACTAGAGGTGTGCAGGCTTGGAGGTTGCAGCTTCTGGCTTGGAAGTGTTGATGGTGGAGGTAGAGGCAGGAAGGAGACTGACCTGGGTCAACGCTGCAGAGGTGGCTGCCTTTGGGCCATGATGGCTGTCAAGGGTGTGGGTCAGAGTTCTACAGCCATTGATGATTCGGACATTGTCTTTGTGTCCATGAGGAGCCTCAGTGTACAGAGAGGGAGTCTGCTCTGTGCTGTGAGCTACGCTAACCTCTCTATACTGAGGAGCCTTCTTCTGTAAAAATGGAGATATGACCAGAATCGGAGACATGAATATACTTTTGTGTTTAGACTAGTGCCTGGCATGTGCTAAGCACGCCACAGACTTTACTAATCTTTACTGTGTGTGTGTGTGTGTGTCTGTGTGTGAGTGTGTGTGTGTGTATGTGTGTGTGTGTGGAGGTTAGGAGCCAACCTTAGGGATCATCCAATAGTTTTTTGTTTTTTGTTTTGTTTTGTTTTGTTTTGAGACAGGGTTTCTCTGTATAGCCCTGGCTGTCCTGAACTAACTCTGTAGACCAGGCTGGCCTCGAACTCAGAAATCTGCCTGCCTCTACCTCCCAAGTGCTGGGATTAAAGGCATGTGCCACCACTGCCTGGCTTGTTTTTTGTTTGTTTTGAGAGAAGTTTCTTTACTGGGCCTGGTGGCTAGCAAGGCCATGCTGGCTAGCAAGGGATCTGCCGACCTCTGCCTTCCCTGTGCTGGGATTACAGGTGTGTGCCTCTAAGCCTTTTTTATTTTTCATTTTAAAGTGGTGTCTAGTAGAAAAGTGATTAATAAATAAAAGATGGGGAGATAATTCAGTAGGCAGAGTCCTTATGCAAGCATAAGGAGACAGATTCAATTCTCAGAAGTGACACGAAAGCAACCCAGTGGAAGGCACAGGGCACGCCCATCTGTTCTGGGTGGACAGTGATTTGCTCTGTGCTCTGGGAAACCTCCTTTAAGCTCTCTATGTCTCACTTTCCTCAACTGCAAAGCAATGAGTTTGGGCAAGTTCAAGGGCAAAAAGCATCTTTAAACAAAGAAAGATCAAGACTGGAAAAAAATAGCCATTTCTGGGTCTCATTTTCTTAGCCCTCCGAGCCCACAAGAGGCTGTATCTCAGGATGGATGCTGGGGCAGCAGACCCAGCATCCTGTGAGGCAAAAGGCCCATTGCATGGCCTGGGTGACATCTGAGTCAGTCACACCCATCTACCAGGACACCCAGACGTGAGGTTCAGGTACTTTCATGGGTGCTTTGGCCGGTAGGAGCACCCGCTGCTGCTGGCTACCAGATTCTGGCTGCTGGCTCTTTGTCGGTGGCTTTTTGGAGCCTACAGTTCTATAAGAAACCCCAGTTCCCTTCAAATAATCCAGCTCATACCCTAGGCTAGTGTGTTAGACATCTATCGATGTATGCTGTTTCCCCACAGGTTTAGGATGACCTGCAATCTCTCTAGATGTGGGTTGGGTAGTTCTGCTGGCCTTGCAGAGGGTGCAAGGTGGCTGCACTCCCCCTCCTGCTGGGACAAGGGGAAGGACTGGGGGGTGTCCTCCTCCATGGGGCCTTCCCACTCAATGCTCACAGGTGAACACAGGAAGCAGAAACTTCCATCTAACACATCTTAGAAAGCCCCCTCTGCCCTTGGCATTACCCCCATCCCCCAACCACACTATATTCTTCTGGTAGGAGTGACTGAACCACAGGGTCAGTATAGATTCAAGGACCCAGTACACGTGGGTGTCCCATTCGTATGACCTACCACTGTGAACTGACACCCCTGAAGCTGGAGCCACAACAGCCCCTCCCCCTCCAGGCAGTTTGGTCAGGTATCGGTCATATAGTAAGCAGGCTAACATAGCTTTGACCTTCTCCCTCATCTGAAAGAGAGGGCATGTGCCCCATGCCCTTGAGGGGGCAGGCACTCTTCTGTGCATCTGCTGTGTGACAGGCACTGTAGCAGGCTGTGATCCAGCAGCTGCAGGAGGCTCTCCCTCTGCTGTGTGTCAGGC